>NC_091451.1:10691594-10991594 GCF_964237555.1 Oryctolagus cuniculus | reverse complement strand
AGCACCTGGGCCATCCTCCACTGCACTCCCTGGCCACAGCAGAGAGCTGGCCTGGAAGAGGGGCAACCGGGACAGAATCCAGCGCCCTGACTGGGACTAGAACCCGGTGTGCCGGCGCCGCTAGGCGGAGGATTAGCCTAGTGAGCCGTGGTGCCGGCTTTCAAGACTTTTTGCCAATTACCTTACTGTGGTTTTAATTTGCACATCCCGGATTAATGATGTTGGACATTTTTTTTCATATTGCCCATTTGTGTGTAGGAATGTCTATTCAGGTCTTTTAATTTGACAGGCAGACTGAGAACAGAGCTGCCGTGTACTGGTTCACTCCCTAACTGCTCACAGCAGCCAGAATTGGACTTGGTCAATCCAGGTTTCCCGCGCAGGTGGCTAGGGCCCAACTGCGGGAGCCGTCACCTGTTCCCTCCAGGGTCCGCACTGGCAGGGAGGGAGGGGGTTGGAGGCTGGAGCGGCATCCGCCTAGGCACTGGACGTGGGATGTGGGCATCTCAGTCCCTGCTGGTGTTTAAAGTGCATTATTTTTCTTGCTATTGAGTTGAGTTACATACATGTTTGGGGTACTAACCCCTTATCAGATACTTGGCTGGCAACATTTCCTCTTTTCTCCGTAGGTTGTCTCTTAGCTCTGTTTGTTGTTCCCTTTGCTGTACAGAAACTGTGCAGTCTGATGTAAGCCCATTTGTCTCTTCTCCACTTTGTCGCCCAGGCCTTGGGAGTCATAAAACTGTTGCCTTCTGCAGCGTCATGGAGTTTTCCCCAGTGTTCACTTCTAGCTGCTGTACACTCTCAAGTCTTACGTTGAAACCTTTATCCCATTTTGAGTTGATTTTTATATGTAGTGGGAGGTGAGGGTCTAACTTATTCTGCATGATAGCCAGTTGTCCCAACAGTGTTATTGAAGAGACTGCCCTTTCTCCATTGTGTTCTTGGACTCTTGTCAGAAATCACATGACTGTAACTGTGTGAGTTTATTTCTCAGCTCCCTGTTCTGTTCTGTGGGTCAAATCATAACCAGATTGTTAATGCCTGCGTAGTATTTGAACTGCAAGTTGAACTGTTGGGTGAGAGGGTTTGAACACTTCAGGATCTTTGGTGTGTGTAAACTGCCCAGTGCAGGCACCAGATACACCTGCTGCACCTGTGGTAGTCTGTGCGTAAACAATGTTCTTTTGAAACCTTTTTTAGGATCTTTGATTTAAAAACGATTAAGGATAAGAAAGGTTGCAGACGTATGTTTGATGTTACAAATTGCTTGCTCTATTTCAGATACACCATTGTGTTTATTTACTATGCGTTCTGCCTGGTGTTCATGATGCTGCTGCGCCCTCTGCTGGTGAAGAAGATCGCCTGCGGGTTAGGGAAGTCCGACCGGTTTAAGAGCATCTACGCCGCGCTGTACTTCTTCCCGATTCTCACAGTGCTGCAGGCGGTCGGCGGAGGCCTGTTATGTAAGTGGATGCGTGAAGCCGATGAAATATATCGTCCGCATGTGTAGTAGTACTGCTGCTCGCTTGATTTTGGAAGGTTGGTTTATTTAAAGGCAGTTACAGAGAGAGAGAGAGAGAGGGAGAGAGGGAGAGAGTCTTCATCTGGTAGTTCACTCCCCAAATGGCCACAGTGGCCGGGGCTGGGCCAGGCCAAAGCCAGGAGCCAAGAGCTTCTTCCAGGTCTCCCATGTGGGTGGCAGGAGCCCAAGTACTGGGGCCATCTTCTGCTGTTTTTCCCAGGCCGTTAATGGGGAGCTGGATCAGAAGTGGATCAGCTGGGACTCAAACTGGCGCCCATATGGGATGTGGTACTGCAGGTAGCTACTTAATCCGCCACACCACAGCCCCAGCCCCATTATTTTATTTTATTTAGGATTTATTTATTTTTATTTGAAAGGCAAGGTGATAAAGGAAAAGAGAGAGAAATCTTCCGTCTCCTGGTCACTCCCCAAATGGCTGCAACAGCCAGTGCTGGTCCAGGCTGCAGCCAGGAGCTGGGAGCTCCATCTGGGTCTCCCTTGGGTGGCAGGGGTCCAGCTATCTGGCCCATCCTCTGTTGCCTTCTCAGGCACAGGAGCAGGTAGCTGGGTCAGGAGTGGCGCACCAGGTGCTCGGAAGCGGGGTGCTGGTGTTCCAGGTGGTAGCTCAGCTCACCACCACAACACTGACCCCGGGAGCTTTTTCTTTAAAAAAATTTTTTTAAAGATTTATTTTATTTATTTGAAAGACAGAATTACAGAGAGAGGTAGAGACAGAGACAGAGAGGTCTTCCATCTGCTGGTTCACTCTCCATATGACCGCAATGGCCAGAGCTGCGCTGATCCGAAGCCAGGAGCCAGGAGCTTCTTCCAGGTCTCCCACGTGGGTGCAGGGGCCCAAGGACTTGGGCCATCTTCTACTGCTTTCCCAGGCCACAGCAGAGAGCTGACAGGAAGTGGAGCAGCCAGGTCTTGAACCGGCGCCCATATGGGATGTCGGTGCTTCAGGCCAGGGCGTTAACCCACTGTGCCACAGCCCTGGCCCCTAAATTTTTTTTTAATCTTGAAAGTGAACATCAATATAGATTTTTCTTTTTCTTTTTCTTTTTTTTTTTTAACTTTAAATGTGTGTTTTTTTTTGTTTTTGTTTTTTTGTTTTTTTTTTTTGACAGGCAGAGTGGACAATGAGAGAGAAAGAGAGAAAGGTCTTCCTTTGCTGTTGGTTCACCCTCCAATGGCTGCTGCAGCTGGCGCGCTGCGGCCGGCCGGCGCACCGCGCTGATCCGATGGCAGGAGCCAGGTACTTCTGGTCTCCCATGCGGGTGCAGGGCCCAAGCACTTGGGCCAACCTCCAGTGCACTCCCTGGCCACAGCAGAGGGCTGGCCTGGAAGAGGGGCAACTGGGACAGAATCCAGCACCCCGACCGGGACTAGAACCCGGCGTGCTGGCGCCGCAAGGCGGAGGATTAGCCTAGTGAGCCGCGGCCCCAGCCTAGATTTTTCTTAAAACATATAAACTTATTTTTAAAATGGGCTTGTCGGAATGAAATAGGAGTTTTCAAGAGATCTGCAGCAGTTAATGAAAATTGATTTTTATTTAGAGAATACCTTGTATGTGAAGTTTATAACCGAATTGGGAAATTTTTTAAAAAATCGAAATATAAAAAATAAAAAAACTGGTTTCTGCACATAATATGTGGAAATTAGTCTTGCTGGATTATTCTGTTTACTTTTAACGTAGGTCTTAGATTTCCAAGTTCCTTTATGATAATCTTTTACACAGACTGGGTATCATTATGCAGATAATACATGCAGGTAATGCATTTTGTGGCAGAGCTTGGTAATGTGTCTTGGCTAAAGGTGAGGATAGAGCTGAGGATGGGCCAGGGGAGGAGGATGTTGGAAACTGGGCAGAGATCTGTGTTCCTCCACTACTGGCTTGTAGAAACTTTCATTTGGCCGGCTGGTATCCATAATCCCCGCCAGCTCCCACTGCTGCCTGTTAGAGCTGGCTCACCTGAAGTATTTTCCTGCCTGGTTCCTGCGCTTGCCTGGGGCAGGGATGGGGACATCCGGCCTGAGAGGTACAAGGCCTGGAAATCATTTGATCCGGTCCTGGTAAGGTGACCGCAGGTGGGACTTGCAATGCACTACATCAGTAGCAGGCTGGTTTGAAGTTGATCATTTTGTATGGCCCTGGAATGATGCTATTAAATACCCACAATGCCCTTGGCAGAAAACGTTTCCTCGCCTGTGCCGTAGGGAATAGGGACTACTGTTTATTTATTTTTTTTCCATATTGGAGTGCTGGTTCAAGTCTCAGCTATTCCACTTTGCTTTTCTTTCTTTTGTTTTTAAGATTTATTTATTTACTTGAAAGGCAGAGTTACACAGAAAAAGAGAAAGAGAGCTCTTCCATCTGCTGGTTCATTCCCCCAGATGGCCACAATGGCTGGGGAGCTGGGCTAGGCTGAAGCCAGGAGCCAGGAGCTTCTTCCAGGTCTCCCATGTGTGTCCAGGGCCCCAAGCACTTGGGCCATCTTCTGCTGCCTTCCCAGGCTCATTAGCAGGGAGCTGGATTGGACTGGAAACATTAGCCATGTGGGATGCTGGCACCACAGGTGGCGGCTTAACCTGCCGTGCCACAGCACCAGCTAAGACTAGTCTTTAAGAGGATGTAGGGAGAAGAGTGAGGTCATCAGATTTGCATTTGAGTGGAAGGTGGATTGTGGGGGGAAGAGAGCCTGGAGCATCAGTTCAGAGTCTGACAGCCCAGTGGCAGAGAATCAGGGAACGGGGAGCTCTGCCAGAGGCCGAGTTAAGTCAGCTTTCAGGTGGGGGGTAGGGAGTGAGACAGAGTGTGAAGAAGAGCTTTCTGACTTAGCAGCTGGTACATGGATAAACAGTGAGAACTGGAGGAAGCAAATAGGTTGGGAGGGGAATAGAATTCGGTGTCCAGTGTTCGTGTCACGGTGGTTGTTATTCCAGTCTGGAGCCTGGGAGACTGTGCGTCAAGGCAGGAAAGGATTAAGAACTGGCAGCCCTCGGTCCTGCGTCCTAGCCCGGTAGTGTTTCCCATCATAGCTGCCTGCGTTGGGGAAAAAACAAAAAACCACCTTTTCCAACACAGAATGTTTTTGGATCATTTTGTGAAAAGCCTTCACTGAAAGGCATTGATAGGTCGGGTCGTTGTCACCACTGGCCTGAAATAAAGTCGCGTGCCGTCTGCCGAGATGAGTCAGAGCACATCATGCCAGCTGCTGATTGTGCAGCACTGAAAGGAGAAACAGGTGAGCTCTGGTTCGTAGGTGGCCCGGCAAATCCGAGCAGAGGGCGACAGCAGGGTAAGCGTTGGGATCGAGGGTCTAGGAGGGAAGACACTGGAATGATTAGGGAGATGGCAGAGCCAGCGGACCAGCCTGGAATAGTTCCTGAGGCCTGTTTCACGTGCTCTGCAGCTGAGCCATCGGGGAGCTGAAATGCAGATTCCCCGGCCCCGGCCCGGTGCCTCCCCCCTCCCCTGGACTGGGCCTCACTAGCATCCCATCTCCTCCTCGTGGCCTCCCGCGGCTTTTTCCAGCAAGTCTTAGTGTGCATTGGCAGCGCGTGCGGCCCCTTCTGGGCGGGGCTCACTGAGGGCTCAGGCGCTGGCTGTGAAGGGAAGGCTCTGGACGCCGGGCAGGCTGCAGTCCGGCCTCTGCGGAGGACTCGGTCTGACCGCGGCCTGAGTGAACGCTGGGAACTGCGCCAGGTGGGGCTGCGGGGAGGGGTGATGAGCTTCACCCTGAGCTGCTGCAGGCTGACTGCGAGAGAGAGACCCCTCCCGCACTGCCTCTCAGCTTTCCCTTGGTTTTACAGTACTGTGCATTTAAACCTTTTAAGAGAAAGTGCTTTGCAGAAAGGATTTTGTTTAAACCATTGCTACTGAATTCTCAAGTAGAAATGTATAGAATCTTGATACTGAAGAACTGGACGATCTGTTCCTTGAGGTTTCTTGATAAGTGAACTCTTCTAGAGTGAACCCAGTCACTCTTAGCAGTCGCCTCTCTCAACCAAAGTTCCCCACTTGAACCACAGAAAGTACAGAGCTGTTATATTTATAAAATGAATCTGATTTATTTGGGAGGCAGCGCTCCCATCCGCTAGTTCTCTCCCTCAGATGCTTGCGAGGCTGAGCCTTGGCCTGGCTGGAGCTGGGAACCAGGAACTCAGTCTGGGTCTCCCGTGTGCGCAGCAGGGACCCAACTGCTTCAGCCATCACCGCTGGTTCCCCGGTCACAAGCGAGCAGGAAACTGGGCTCTGGGACGATGCTGGGCCTCAAACCCAGGCTCTGACGCGGGCTGTCAGTGTCAACGCCAGGCCAGACGCCTTCCTCAGAAAACCACGAGCAACTGTTCTCTCCATTTCCCCAAGTTTGGCCATAACTCAGTCAGTGTCATTTTAGATACACAGGAAAGAAGTCAACTCTGGATATCCACTGATGCCTTGGGCAAGAATCTTCAAAGGTCAGCCAAGGGTAGTTTTTCATTTGTAAATCATGGAAACGCTTCCCACATGTCTTGGCATATGAAAATTACATGAAACGCAGATCTTGCTCTCCCTAAAGCTGTACAGGAACAGACTGTATTTTCTATGGCTGTTTCCCAGGTGCAGTTGTGGAGCTGGGTGATTGAGGCGGAGACTGGCCTGCAAGGCCACAGTATTTCTTACCTGGTTCTTGCCTGGAGAGTTCGCTGACGCCAGCCTCAGCATGCTGGGACGTCAGGGCTAGCACAGGACTGCTTGGGAAAGGATTCAGCTCTAGGGAGAATTACACTGTTTGAATTTACTTAGTGGTTTATTCAGAAAGTCTGTGTAATATCTAACGATACCAATGCTTGTCTTTCAGATTACGCCTTCCCATTCATTATATTAGTGTTATCGTTGGTTACCCTGGCTGTGTACATGTCGGCTTCGGAAATAGAGGTAGGAAGCCTTTTTTCTTGTCTAAAAGTGCATTTTGTTTTTGTTTTGGTAAATTTGGCGGTTGAATAGAACAGTACCTATGATAGGATTTAGTAATCGTTGGCTAATGGGTGGTACTAAGTACTTTTTAGTTGATGAAGTTTACGGAAGGTTCTGGATTTTGGACCATGTGTTTCCTTGGGAAGTTGGTGACGTAGTGAAGAAGGCTCAGCTGTCCAGCGCGATGGAGAAAGATCACTGCACAGTGTTTACCACACAGCAGATACTTAAGTACTGAAGAGTGGAAACTTGCTAACAGTATTTTGGGAGAAGGATAACAGTGCTGCCCTATATGTAGAACTACTTCCAGTTTCGTTCCACAGTGGCAGCAGTCATGCTGTGTGTTCCATATCCTGTTGTACCCCAGTCTTATTTTCTTCATTTTGGAAGTTTAGTTCTGGCCAGTAGCACTTTGGTGATTTGCAGATAACAATAGCAGCATTAGTTCTGATACTGAGTTGTGGGTGTTTCTTTTTTGAGATTATCTATTTTGTGTCTCCAACGTTTTAGTTTCAGTAGAAAGCCACTATTATAAAGATCTCTACTTTTTGTTGTTTTGTTATTTAAATGTCTATTTTCAAATATTTTTGATAAAAAATTTTGACTCATTTATGGGTTGGTGGGTGAATGGAACATCTTGTCATCACATTTATTTATTATTTATTTTTAAGATATATTAATTTATTTGAAAGGCAGAGTTAGAGAAAGAGGAGAGACAGAGAGAGATCTTTGATTCGTTGATTCACTCCCCAAACAGCCACAATGGCTAGAGCTAGCCAGTCAGGCGCCAGGAGCTTCTCCCAGGTCTCCCACGTGGGTGCAGGGTCCAAGCATGTGGGCCATCTGCTGCTGCTTCCCCAGATACATTAGCAGGAGCTGGATCAAAAGTGGAGCAGCCTGGATTCGAACCAGCACCACAGGTGGCAGCTTTACCCTCTATGCCACAGTGCTGGCCCTCACATTTATATTTTAAATATTCTGTTTTTAAGGATCTAAGCCATTATGAGGCAGAAATATGAACTGTACGTGAGGAGTAATAGTGTCTTTGACTCTATGGAAAATATATTCATGAAGCTGAATCAAGATGAACATTTTTGCACATTATTTTTTTCACATGCAAGCTTCTGAAATTTTATATTAAAAATCATGTGGTCCTCTTTCTGCTTAAAGTATCAGATTCAAATGATTGTTCTAACTCCATTAATATCTCTGGTGGAAGAAGCTACACACCAAAGGAATCAAAGTGTGAAGTGTCTTCGTATTCTCCTGCTGTGTGCTTGCCAGTGATGCCTACAGAGGGCTTGCACTGGCGGCACGGCTGGTGGGACCTGTGTTTCTCATGATTCTAAGACAACAGAGGCCTCAGGAGTCGGCTGCTGCCTGCCTGCCTGCCTGCCTGCCGTGGAGAGGCTGCTGGCCGTGGCGCTTTTCCTACTGCACTAGTGTGAGAGTGAGATGAGAGAAGACTTGGAGATCACTGTGACTTTTAGGTGGAGTCGCATCAGAGGGACCTGTGGTATTTTTGTAATGGATTCTTTTGTCTCCAGTGGTAGACTGCTTGTTTCTCTTTTATGATTCATCTTTCATCAGCTCTGCAGTATGATTCAGTTGAAGATGAATTAGTTTTGACACTTCTGCCAGCTCTAGGGGAAGATCTGAGGGGAGAAATGATTGAGTATCCTGAGTGTAGGTAGAAGTTAACTAGATGCTGCTAGGTGAACGGGCAGCCTACTTCCCTGCGCCTGTGGCTCTCTCTGTCCACGTAGTGCAGTTAGCGCCCTCCCCAGGCGTCAGCAGGGACTGCCTCGGAGGACAGTAGTTCTGGGTGGTCCTTGAGCCGGGTGGTGACGGCTGCTGGGACTAAGGTACTGCCCTTCCATCCCAGTGTCTGTGCGCACCGTCCATGTCACGGTAGTGTTAATGGGTCCTTCCCCTTTCTGCACCGCTTGGAGCTTTATTAACGAGTAAGAGAAAGGGATGCGTCCACGTCTCCCTGCTGCCGCCCTCTCACCCTCCAGGCAGGGAAGGAAGCTGGGTTTGTGTAGCTCCGAGCTCCCCCTGCGGACTCGGAGCCGCAGCAGATCAGGGCGGGGAGAAACAGGGACACAGGACCCTGTCCCGTCCGTTTCCCGGCGTGGTGCTGTGGCTGAGTCCCCTGCAGCCCTGGGCGCCTCTGTGACTGTGGGAGGCTCAGTGTCCTCACCAGCAGGGCGGTCCCTGGGCGGGTGACCGAGAGACGACCTTTGCAGCTCGGTCTGATCGTAAGCCTAGGATTGTGGGTGTCAACAAATACGTTTTACATGAGACTGCATTCAGTTATCTGGCTGAGTCTTCCTGATAACCTGTGTTTCTCCTTTCTTTAAAACTGCAGAGCTGCTACGACCTTCTGGTCAGGAAGAAAAGACTCCTCGTTCTCTTCAGCCACTGGCTGCTGCACGCCTACGGAATAGTCTCCATCTCCAGGGTGGAGAAGCTCGAGCAAGATCTGCCCCTCCTGGCCCTGGTGCCCGCACCCGCCCTCTTTTACTTATTCACCGCCAAATTTACGGAGCCTTCACGGATACTCTCAGAGGGAGCCAACGGACACTGACCGTAGAATGCCAACAGCGAAGAAGCTCTCAATTTACAGAGCCCTGAAGACGTGTTAAAGTGTCAGCGCCGCTCTGTCCTGCTCGGAGCGAGATGCTTGGTGTGTGCTGTCTCCTCTCAGCCTCCCCTGTGGTGGGGACACAGAGTGCGCAGTGCTCCGTGACCTGGCACAGCCTCCCCTGTGGTGGGGACACAGGGTGCGCAGTGCTCCGTGACCTGGCACAGCCTCCCCTGTGGTGGGGACACAGGGTACGCAGTGCTCCGTGACCTGGCACAGCCTCCCCTGTGGTGGGGACACAGGGTACGCAGTGCTCCGTGACCTGGCACAGCCTCCCCTGTGGTGGGGACACAGAGTGCGCAGTGCTCCGTGACCTGGCACAGCCTCCCCTGTGGTGGGGACACAGGGTGTGCAGTGCTCCATGACCTGGCACAGCCTCCCCTGTGGACGGGACACAGAGTGCGCAGTGCTCCGTGACCAGGCACAGCCTCCCCTGTGGTGGGGACACAGAGTGCACAGTGCTCCGTGACCTGGCACAGCCTCCCCTGTGGTGGGGACACAGGGTGTGCAGTGTTCCGTGACCTGGCACAGCCTCCAGGGCACCAGGGAGCTGCAGAAGCTCCTGCCTCAGCAGTCCAGCCGTTCTCAGAGCAGAACCACTCTCCTGTGTGCCTGTGGCTGTCCCCGTTTCATAAGGAGGCCTTCCAGCAAGTGTAATCTGAGATCCTGGGCAGTAGTAATGTGCATGCCTGTTATGTGTCATCTCCTTTCACTCTGTGATAAATCCAAGGACAAACATACTTGTGGGCTCTGATGCAGCTTTGTGTTATCTATTTATTTTCACCAGTACAGTATTCTGATTATATCACAAAAATAGAACATAATTTATATAACAGGTTTTCTGTTTGTGGATGATTTGGTGGAAGACGTGTTCAGATTATTGTTCCTGTAAAGAAAACAGTAATAAAGAGTTTAGCTACGATAATTCTCAAATATACTGGCATTTTTTGACACACTAAATTCAGAATGTAAACTTTAAAGAAATGTATTCATTCCCAAATGAATAAATACATATACCCACATATTTGTTTCTTATAACTCACTTTTGAAGGATTTATACACACACATATACATGACAGATGCTGCCATGTTTTATTGGTCCTTAAGAGCTGTTTTTTCACATGGTGACATCTCTGAATTAGGATGCATCTTACTGTTGATGGCTTCTTAGATTTAAGGAAATGTAAAATACACACAGCACACGAACCGTTCCCTGTGGTCGGCTGTTGGGAAGTGTGCTGTGATCTTTACATTCTGAAGGCTTCAGAAGACTCGTGCTTACAATCATGGGAGCAAAATAAAACATTTTAGCATTAACCTAATCTTCTGACCATGTTTATCCGTTTGTACTATGTAGAAGGCTCTCCTGGTTCTGCTTGGTGGGGTTGGGAGAGTGAGTTAAACCTCACACTCTTAAGACTGGCATTAACAGTTACAGTACATGAAAGCAAGTGCACTCACTTTTCCTGTAGCTTTGTTTCTGCCTCCGGGGTTCACGACCGCTGTGCCCTAGAGTTACCTTGTTAGGTGGTCTTCGCTAATGCCTTTTTCCTGATGTGTTTTGCATGCGGGAACTGAACTTTCTTGGTACTCTTCTGATCCTTTTCTGTAGGAATAAAAATAAAATGTCAGGTTTTTTTTGTTATTTCCTACAGGTTTGGGTGTTTATTAGAGTTCATTAAAATTCTGAGTTGGCCAAAGTAATTGTGTCGTCTGGTGTCGGGAAGTATATGTATCTGATTACCAGGACTGTATCACCTGCTCCTGCCACAGTTACAGCCATTTAAAAAGCTCCAAACACAGAGGGGGAAACCATGCAAGACATTAGGATGACAGATCCTCAGCAGCAAAGAATGTCAGGAATACGGGCCACGTATCTGTATTTTTAATTTGCTTTTATATAACCAGTTCATAGCCACCATAGTTCTAATGTTCTAAATAACTTGTTAAAACATGGTCATTAAAAATATACGACGTGGGGCCGTCGCTGTGGCGTAGCAGGAAAAGCCGCCGTCTGCAGTGCCAGCATCCCATATGGGCGCCTGCTTGAGTCCCGGCTGCTCCACTTCTGATCCAGCTCTCTGCTATGTCCTGGGAAAGCAGTAGAAGATGGCCCAAGTCCTTGGGCCCCTGCACCCGTGTGGGAGACCCGGAGGAAGCTCCTGGTTCCTGGCTTCAGATTGGCACAGCTCCGGCCATTGTGGCCATCTGGGGAGTGACACAGTGGATGGAAGACTCTCTCTCTGCCTCTCCTCTCCCTGTGTAACTCTTTCAAGCAAATAAATAAATCTTAAAAAAAAAAAAAAAAAAAATACATGTTTGCCCAAGCTCAGCCCGGTTTTTTTTTTTTTTTTTTTTTTTAAGATTTATTTGAAAGAGTTACACAGAGAGAGGAGAGGCAGAGAGTCTTCCATTCGATGGTTCACTCCCCAACACGCAGGTGCAGGGGCCCAAAGACTTGGGCCATCTTCTACTGCTTTCCCAGGCCATAGCAGAGAGCTTGATGGAAGTGGAGCAGCCGGGACTAGAACCGGCTCCCATATGGGATGCCGGTGCTTCAGGCCAGGGCATTAACCCGCTGCGCCACAGCGCCAGCTCCTCTGTTAAGTTTTGACTAAGGTCCTTGTACTGTATAACAGTTCTCACTCGCTGTGGTGTGTGGGTCATTATTTTGCTAACCAGTCCTGAACAGGTAATTTCAGAGTCAAGTATTTTCTTGGTTAATTTGGGCCAATTGATAACGTTAGCACTTACCCTGTTATATACTTGACTGAAACCATTGGTTTGCAAGAGTTGGCTGTACTTCGGAGCCAGATGGAGAGATTTTTTACAAACAGGCCTGGGTCTTACCTCCCAGAGACTCCTGTTGAATTGGCCCGGGGTGCACCTGCTGGTGATGTTAGGATCACTGGTCCAAACTGTCTGCTAGTCCAGACCTTAATTTTTCCAAGATCCTTCGGACAACGGCTGGGTAAATGACTTTATTATTTATCTGAAACAGGATTCTGTTTTAATTAGAAGTAGGTTCTTTTTCAGAATTACTAAAATGCAGGGGCCGGTGCTGTGGCACAGAGCATTAAAGCCCTGGCCTGAAGCACTGGCATCCCATATAGGTGCCGGTTCGAGTCTCGGCGGCTTCTCTTCCGATCCAGCTCTCTGCTATGGCCTGGGAAAGCAGTAGAAGATGGCCCGAGTCCTTGGGCCCCTGCACCCGCATGGGAGACCCGGAGGAAGCTCCTGGCTCCTGGCTTCAGACTGGCACAGCTCTGGCAGTTGCGGCCAACTGAGGAGTGAACCAGAGGATGGAAGACTCACTCTCTCTGCCTCTCCTCTTTCTGTGTAACTGACTTTCAAATAAATAAATCTTAAAAAAAAAAAAAAAGATAGTTAATTAACTATGTGGTACAATACTCTAAAGACCTTTGTCCTTTTAAAACAAAATCCTTTTAAAAACTTTAACAGTAACCTGAACTAAGTTACTATATATAACGAGGTATATACCAAGAATTGACATTCACCTTTGGTTCACAAGAAGGAAAGTTAAGGTAAAGTAGCAACTTGGGTGTTCTGGGTGAGCAGGTGCTAATGGGGCTGTCACCCCCCACCTCCATCCACTCGGCCTTGCTCCGTGCAGTGCTGGGCCAGGTCATGTGTATGCAGCTCCTTCGGGAAGACACCTCTGTACCCCCAGTATTCCAATCAGTCTGGGCGCTGTGGGGCAGCTGTTGGGCACGGTGGATAAGATGCCCCCGGGGATGCCTGCATCCCCCTGGGAGAGTGCCCATGTCTGAGTCCCTGCCCCGTTTCCCATTCCAGCTCCCTGCTAATGTGTACCCTGGGAAGCAGCAGGCAATGGCTCAAATACTTGGGTCCCTGTCCCAATGAAGTTCTGGGCTCCCAGTTTCAGCCAGAGCTGGGCCAGGTGTTTGGGGAGTGAACCAGCAGATAGAAGAGCCCTCTCTCTTTCACTCTTTCAAATAAATCAAAATAAAAAGAAAAGGCCTGGGGCAGGCCTTGCAGCACAGTGAATTAAAGCTCCCCAAGTCCCGGCTGCTCCGCAATTCTGACCCAGCTTCCTGGGGGCAGCAAACCATGGCCAGAATGGTTTCTGCCACCCCCGGGGGAAACCGGATGGAATTTGCATCTGGCTGTGTGGGCATCCGGGGAGTGAACCAGCAGACAGAAGAGCTCTCTGGAGCTGTGCCTTTCACATACATAAATACTAAGTAAACACTGGAGCCTTTCCCTCCACTAGGAACTACTCTACCCATCTCCGCATCGTCAGTTTCTCACAGGGTGTGTGCTTTAAGGTTTAGGGGCTGTGTCCACTGAGCTTTGTCAAGGCAACGCTGCAGGTGCCTGGCCCTCCCTCGGGTGCTGGCTGCATTAGTGAAGCCAGTGCAGCGATCACCAGGGAGGGCAGGCCTGCAGGTGTGCGCTAACTGCGCTGTTCACAGGAGAACAGCACAGCAGACGGCGATCGGCTGAAGAGATCCGGGGCTGCTACAGAAGTGCCCAGGAAGGACGCGTGGAATCCAGGAGACCACGGTGGCTCACAGGTGGCCAAGCATTCAGACTCCTCCTTCCTCCCAGGAGGGTGGCAGGTGGCAGGGCTCTGAAGAGGGCCAGGCGTGGGGCTGGTGCTGGGGACCTGCTGGTATCACCAGCATTTCACCACGGGGAAGCGGGTGCGGGGGTTCCGTCTGGTGTTAGAGCCTCGGGTCCCCCTCACTCCTGAGCCCACACTGTGCCAGTCAGACAGGCGCAGGGCTGTGGGAAGCCGAGCTCTTGCACAGTTTCCAGTCCAGAGAGCTCTCTTCAGCCAGGTTAGTTCTTCCTGTCGGGGTCTCTCTTTCTGCTTACGCCGACCTTCAATCCACCTGGGATTTCATGCACATTTGAGTGATACCGGATTCTCCCGCTGTACCAGGGGTGGGCAAGCTACAGCCTAAGGGGAAATTCTTCACAGTGCAGGATCAGTAGCTGCTGGCAACGCCAAAAATAGTTATCCTCTGCCCTTTACAGGAAAAGTGTGCCAACCCCTGTACCAGCCTTTGTGTTCCATTTGGGCAGAGGCAATTTCTGGCTCATTCCCCCCTGTAGCCCAAGTAGCATTAACAGTGAAACATGGGATGGAATCTAAAAAATGGAGAAATTTCCAGGATCAACACATCCAATTATCAACATCTCAGTGGCTACAAATACGAGGTATTTCACACGCTTCATGGAAACTGGAATTAAAAGCTAGGTTTGTTTGGTGCATACAAGGAGCCTTCAGAAACCTCATGGAAATGCAGATTATGGGAAAACTATGCATGGATTTCAAAATATTTTTGCACCAAAATAAATTTATTATTCAGTTTCATTTACTACTAACTTTAAAAATTTTTATTTATTTATTTGAGACACACACAGAGAGGGAAAGACAGAGAGAGAGAGCGAGATGGCTTTCACCCACTGTTTCACTCCCCAGTTGCCCACACTGGCCAAGGCCAAATCCAAAAGCTCAATCCAGGTCTCCCACATGGATGCCTGGGACCCAACCACTTGAGCCATCACTGCTGCCCCCCAGGTGTCCATTATCAGGAAGCTGGAATCAGGAGCGGAGCCAGGGGTTGAACCCAGGCACTTCACTGTGAGGGGCCAGCAACTTCACCAGCATCCTAACCGCTAGGTCAAATGCCTGTACCGACTCGAGCTTTCTGAAGTAGCTCACAGACTGATTCTTGATTTGGAATTTGTCAAATCACCAATCTACTGACTGGAAATGTATTTTCAGTAAGAACGTACATTTTTTCATATAAGCGACACTTTTCATTTTCAGTTTTCCCAGACTGCGCACTGTGCACCAGCTCCTCATGGTGTGGGACCAAGGGGTCGGCCTTATCCTTTCTGTCTCAGCCTGCGTGGGCCCTCAGCTTTGCCTGGCTGCCCGCAAGGCTCACTCTCTCTGTGAGCGGCCAGAGAACACGATGTCACTGTCAGCACCCCCTGCCCCCAGTTCAAGGTTGGAAAACTGTGCTGTGTAAGGTCAGAGAAGAAGTACTTCAGCTTGGCAGAGCACCCTCTGTGGCTGCAGCACAAACGCAGGCATTCGTAGTGTGTTCACGAACGAGCACAGCTGTGCGTCCTCGGAACAGTTCTTTCTGGTCATGGATATTTGAATGTTATGATGTCATGGAATATTCTTTTAATTTCTTCCCCAACTGTTAAGCAATATAAAACCCATTAATTCTGGGGTTTACAAACACAGCAGGGGGGCTGGTTTATTCTGGGATTGTAGTAAGTTTGCCCCCGACTCTTTACCATTTTTTTTTATTTGTATTAGTTAATTTGAGAGGTAGAGGGAGCCAGGCAGATAGACATACGGAGACAGCTCCCCAGTGCTGGTTCACTCTCCAACTACCCTGGGCGGCCAGGGCTGGTCCCAGTGCTTGCGCCATCACCATGGGCTGCCAGGGTCTGCATTGGCAGGAGGCTGCAGTCAGGACCTGGAGCCCACGAATGAACCCAGGTACTCGGGTGTGGGACGCAGGCGTCTTCTGAACACCTGACCCAGGAAGACAGGGAGAAGCAGCTGAGACCGTGATGGGGGCTGCAGAACCAACATGTCCCAGTTCATGTCACTACAGTTTGCATCAGTCTGTTTTCTTAGCGTCTGGTGTTTTGTTACGCAAATGAAAGCTTTGTGAAAAATCAGAGACCTAGGTCAGTGGTCTACAAACTCCTGACCCCTAACCTCTCATGCCCAACTTATTTGTGCATTTGTAAATTATATATATATGAGGGATTCTCAAAAATTTATATTTTATATTAGGCAATTTATATTTTAATTCCATTTTTACATAAGCATTTTTGAAGCCTCCTCATATAGATCTATACATACGGATCCATACATAATAGGCAGTTGCACAATATTAAACATAAACAAAGGGAGAAATTTAAAAGACATAGAGGCCGAGCCGGCACTGCAGCTCAATAGGCTAATCCTCTGCCTGCGGTGCCGGCACACCGGGTTCTAGTCCCGGTTGGGGGCGCCAGGTTCTGTCCCAGTTGCCCCTCTTCCAGGCTAGCTCTCTGTTGTGGCCAGGGAGTGCAGTGGAGGATGGCCCAAGTGCTTGGGCCCTGCACCCCATGGGAGACCAGGAGAAGCACCTGGCTCCTGGCTTCAGATCAGCGCGGTGCGCCGGCCGCAGTGCACCGGCTGCAGCGGCCATTGGCGGGTGAACCAACGGCAAAGGAAGACCTTTCCTCTCTCTCTCTCTCTCTCACTGTCCACTCTGCCTGTCAAAAAAAAAAAAAAAAAAAATAGAGGCCAGCACTGTGGCTCACTTGGCTAATCCTCCACCTGCGGCACTGGCATCCCATATGGGCACCGGGTTCTAGTCCCGGTTGCTCCTCTTCCAGTCCAGCCCTCTGCTGTGGCCCAGGAAGGCAGTGAAGGATGGCCCAAGTGCTTGGGCCCTGCACCCGCATGGGAGACCGGGAGAAGCACCTGGCTCCTGGCTTCGGATCAGTGCTAGCTCCGGCCATATCGGCCATTTGGGGGGTGAACCAACGGAAGGAAGACCTTTCTTTCTCTCTCTCATTGTCTAACTCTATCTTTCAAATAAAATAAATAAATAAATAAAAGACTGAGAGAAGCTGAATGAAAGAGGGGCCAGCATTGTGGAGCAGCAGGTTAAGCCGCCATCTGTGACGCGGGCAGCCCAGCCTGGAGCACCAGTGTGAGTCCCGGCTGCTCCACTTCTGACCCAGCTCCCTTCCATGTGCCTGAGGAAGACGACCAAGCGCTGGGCCCTTGCCACCCACGTGGGAGACCCAGATGGAGTTCCAGGCTCCTGGCTTCGACCTGCTCCAGCCCCAGCCACTGCAGCCATTTGGGGAGTGAACCAGCGGACGGACCCTCTCTTTCTGTCTCTCCCTCTCTCTGTCACTCTGCTGTTTGAGTAAATCAATCTTTAAATAAAGTTGAGTAGGACAGAATTTCTAATACTTGAATCTGCTGTGTGAGTCAATCACCTTACTCCACTTTGGAGAGCCTTAGTTGCTCTAGAACTAGAATCAGGGATCCAGAGTCCACATCATTAACCCTTGACATCCCCTGCCTTCAGCTGCAGTTTGAGATGGGGGACAGCGCTCCCACGTGACCACTCCGGGACCATCTGCCAGAACTGACAGTCGGGGCTGGATTCCAGGTCCGGCCACTTAAAGTGAAGTTCACGCTGCCACACTGCCCGGGTGGGAGACTCTAAAGAGGAGGTATTTGTTCTCTCCCTTTATCAGCATTGAGTGAGTCCCTACTGTAGAACACTGAGTAGGCGCTTCTGTGTGAGGCCCGGTGCTACACCCAAGAGATAAACAGGGCACAAACAAAATGACCCCAGCTGTCAGGGAGCCTTAGGGAAACCACAGGCGAATGGAAATAGGAGTCCTGCGGGGAATAATGGAGGAGGGCACTCGCCAGGTGTGCTGCAGAGGGGAGGGGGCGCCTTCAGTGGGCCTGCACGGCGGGGAGGGGGTGGTGGGGGGTGGAGAGAACCAATTTCCTTTCCAATACAGAGCCAAGTTGGCAAGCAAAGGAAATCACAAGACGGGAACAAAGCGGGAAAGAGCTCCCGGGCGCTGAGCGGGGCGGAGGCAGGAGGGCGGGCGCAGGCCTCTTCCGGCTGGGCCCCGCCCCCTGCTTCTCCTCCGGGTGATGCGAAGAGGAAGGCGGGGAGATGGAATTGGACAGAAACCTACAGAGGTGCCTCAAAGGTTTTATGGGAAAAGAGAATGAGAAGATAAGCTCGGTTCGGAACAGAACAATAGTGGAAATTCACGTGTAGCGTCGCCCCTCCTGTAAGGGCCTTGGATTCTAATGTCACGTTCTGTTTCTTGGGAGGAAAATATCTTACGTAAATGCCACAGAATGTTGGGATGTGACGATGCTTGAGGGCGGACGTTCAGATGTACAGGGGCGTGTGTGTGCCTGCGGCTGACTGTTTATGCTTTTTGTACTTGTAACACTCAGACAACGGAGCTCTCCGGAACATGTGCACTTTAATTATGAGTCCTACATTATACCAGTTGCCCGTCAAACGAATTTCAGTTTTAATTAAATGGCTGAGCCGACTGGATGGAATAAAAATGAAAGGCACATTCACCAGATTGCTCTACTACTTATTTCTGTTTGGGTGTGCTTCCATTCAAAGCAACATGATTCTGAGTATGACGTTTTAAATTGAAAATGGAAGTAAACATTCATTCCCTGCTGAAAGACCAAATAAACAAATCAAGGGCAGCCAGCTCCTATGGGACAATGACTCTGACCCTCACCACAGCCGCCGCAGCCACTGGCCAAGGACAGGCAGGACTCGGTCAACAGCTGGCAGCTTCCTTATCTCATTAGTGCCTATGCAACAATAATATTGGAGGACTGACCTGAGAAAGCCAAATATGCTCTAATCCAGCCCAAAACACGTGTGCCTTCTAGGAGCCTGCTGTCGGCTTCCCCGCCCAACACCTTCCAACCAGACCTCACCGGGCTTCCCACGCCCCCTGTCTGCTCTGGAGTCTCTGCTTAAAAGCAGTGATGGTGGCTGCTGTGGTCTGAATGCTCCCCTGCCCCCCAGTTCATGTGTTGTAACCTGGTTCCCAGTGGGGCGGGGTTATGAGGCAGGCCTTGGAAGGGGCTTTGTGGACATGGCGGGAAGGTGCCATCCACGAACCAGGAAGGGGAGTCTTTTTTTTTGGGTGGGTGATGTCCCTGCATTTTTTAAAAGGCTCATTCATTATTTGAAAGGCAGAGTTGCAGAGAGAGAGAGGGAGAAATGGGGAGAGGTCTTCCATCTGCTGGTTCACTCCTCAAGTGGCCACAATGGCCAGGGCTGGGCCAGGCTGAAGCCGGCAGCCAGGAGCTTCCTCTGGGTCTCCCATGTGGGTGGCAGGGGCCCAAGCACCTGGGCCATCCTCTACTGCTTTTCCAGGTGCACCAGGAGGGAGCTGGACCAGAAGTGGAGCAGCTGGGACTGAACCAGCACCCCAAGGGATGTCCACATCCCAGGCCACACCCCTGCTACACCAGAGCCCCCGCCCCAGGCAGGGGATTCTTAACAGACCCTGAAGCTGCCACAGCCTCGCTCTTGACTTCCCAGCCTACAGAACTGTGAGGAACAAATTTCCATTATTTACAAGCCACTCAGTTTACAGAGGGTTCTTACAACAGCCTAAATGGATGAGTCGGGGCTAACTGCACTGCTACAGCTAACTCTGCGTGAATGGCTCTCACTCATCCGAGTGGTCTGCGTTTGCTATTGCCTCCTTTCCGCAGGTGACTAATCACGACGATCCTCAAACCGGATGAAAATAGAGGATGTGCTGTCAGTTCCTCAGTGAGACTTGCTTTGAATGCAGTCTACTTAAACTTGTTGTTGCCGGCGCCACGGCTCAATTGGCTAATCCTCTGCCTAGCAGTGCCGGCACACCCGGTTCTAGTCCCGGTCGGGGCGCCGGATTCTTTCCCAGTTGCCCCTCTTCCAGGCCAGCTCTCTGCTGTGACCAGGGAGTGCAGTGGAGGATGGCCCAGGTGCTTGGGCCCTGCACCCCATGGGAGACCAGGAAAAGTACCTGGCTCCTGCCATCAGATCAGCACGGTACGCCGGCCGTGGCGGCCATTGGAGGGTGAACCAACGGCAAAAGGAAGACCTTTCTCTCTGTCTCTCTCTCTCACTGTCCACTCTGCCTGTCAAATAAATAAATAAATAAACAAACTTGCTGTAACACAGCCCCATCAGGCTTCCAGTAAGAACAGAAGACTCACTTGTGTGAAACCAGGGCAGGCGACACTCAGAGATAATTCAGCTCCTACAACTCCGCTTGACTGACAGTTAAAGGGGATGGCTGGGCCTAGCAAAGAAAATGCAAAGAGAAGCGAGGCCCGTGCACACCAGAAGTCTCACCTGGGCCTCTGGAAACGCCTTCAGCTGATGAGAGTTTACTGCCAGCGATCGATCGTCACTGGTCACTGAAGCACCACTCCTTCTGCGGAGCGATACCCCGGCACAGCTTTACCAGAGAATGGAATCTTTTTAATCCTGTCATTTCCCCTCATTTTGCCTGCCTTTGATCACATTTCACTTTCTACATGTTTATCACACTTTACTTTCTCGCCTGCCTTTAAAGTAGCCGTCTAATATCATGCTCCTTAAAATGAAACCCAAACACCTCAGATGGACCTGTACCACTGCCGAACGAGCCCACGTCCGTCTCCTCCCTCCCTCTCTCCCCCAGCCTCTGCTCTGCCTCCTCCTCCCCACTCCCTGTCCCCTTCCCCCGTCTCACACTGCACGAGGAGTCCCCTCCATCTCCTGCTGCAGCCCTCACCTGTGCTGCGCCTACCAGGACGTGGGCCAGGGACAGGGCGGAGGGGAGCATGCCTCCGGAGAGGCTGGGCTGCTTGCTCACGAGGCACAGAAGGCATCGCTGGGTTTTCAGGGAAGAAAACAGTTGCTGTTTTCCTGCCAAATTCAGCTCAAGAAGTAAGGGTGAAGTTGTGCCGGCATCCCATGTCGGCGCTGGTTTGTGTCCCGGCTGCTCCACTTATGCTCTAGCTCTCTGCTATGGCCTGGGAAAGCAGTAGAAGATGGCCCAAGTCCTTGGGCCCCTGCACCCATGCGGGAGACCCGGAAGAAGCTCCTGGCTCCTGGCTCCTGGCTTTGGATCGGCGCAGCTCTGGCCGCTGCGGCCAATTGGGGAGTGAACCAGCGGATGGAAGACCTCTCTCTCTGTCTCTACCTCTCTTTCTCTGTGTAACTCTAACCTTCAAATAAATAAATAAATTAAAAAAAAAAAAGCATAGCCTCACCATGTGACTGTTGCTCCACACACACTCACTGCTGGCACCACCCTCATCAGACACCAGACCTACAGGGCTGCCCGATCTTGGACTTGAAATTCCAAAACTGTAAGCTCAATAAGCCCGTGTCTCCTTATAGTTTCCTCTGGTAGTTCATTGCGGTGGTGAGAAGCTGAGTGATAAACTTACGACGCAGGTCCACTGATGATTCCTGCTTCATGAGAGAACGCAGCTCTTCCAGATTCCCTTGGAGCCAAGTACTGATACTTTCGATTTTTTCATCCCTTTCGTACAGCTTATCTATTAGATTTTTTATTTCTTGCAAGGTCTTTTCGCCGGTGCACACCAAGTCCTTAAAGAGATGGTATATTTGGGTGCACGAATACAGATTGCAACAAAATAGAAACAGATTCTGAGCGGATCATGCCCCCAAAACATTAGATATACAAATAGGATCAGGCATACCAATGAGGATGTGTGTAAAGTTGCTAATTCACAAAGTTCTGTAAGCGATCTCATAGAAACAGATTATGGAATGAAAAGATTTAATGCAATGCTCACTGGCCTCACAGCTTTAGCTGCATAAGGCAGTGGGGAGTGGTGGCATAAAGAGCCAGCTGACCCTCAGAGGAGCAGAAAACTGCAAAGGAGACTCGGCGTAAGAGAAAGAACTTGGGAGTCAGGTAGGCTCTGAGCTTTAAGTTCCCATAAGCGCAATGAAATGGATGTTGTTCCACTCAATTATTGTTTACAGCCCTTGTCTACATTCCCAGTAAACTAGGCTCTTTTTGATTTTTACTTGTTAAACTTCTTATCTGGTTAAGTACTAAGCCTTTTTACTGCAATGTAAATTTAAATTCTGCTACCTCAAAAGCTAAAAAAAGAAAGGGAAAAGGAAGGGGGGGGGGAAGGGAGGTGAAGAGAGGGAGAGAGGGAGGGAGGGAAGAAGGGAATATCAGTGTGTTCTTAGAATTGTATCTACCTGCCGGCGCCGCGGCTCACTAGGCTAATCCTCCGCCTTGCGGCGCCGGCACACCCGGTTCTAGTCCCGGTTGGGGCACCGGATTCTGTCCCAGTTGCCCCTCTTCCAGGCCAGCTCTCTGCTGTGGCCAGGGACTGCAGTGGAGGATGGCCCAAGTGCTTGGGCCCTGCACCCCATGGGAGACCAAGAGAAGCACCTGGCTCCTGCCATCGGATCAGCGCGGCCGTGACGGCCATTGGAGGGTGAACCAACGGCAAAAGGAAGACCTTTCTCTCTGTCTCTCTCTCTCACTGTCCACTCTGCCTGTGTAAAAAAAAAAAAAAAAAAATTGTATCTACAAAGCACATCCAATCTGTTAAAAACTAATTAAAAATTTAAATAAATTCCCACAAGTTCACTGCATATTTAGTGTTGGGAAAGTTACTTAAGCTCTCTGAGCCTCAATAGCTTCATCTCAAAGAAATCTCTCTTATAGACATGATGGGGGAGTTCAGAACCCACAACTTTGTCCTGAAACAAAATGTGATTCCATTCGAGCTGGCCCAAAAGAAAAAAAAAAAAGGAGGAAGAAAGAAAAAAAAAAGCCTTTCCCTCTGTGAGTGGCAGAACAGGAAGACAGGTTCTCCAAGGATTAAAATTTCACAGGGGTCTTTGGAGCAAGGCACGCATTTTGGGGTGCGATGGTCACACAGCTCTGTGGTTCCCCTGCGATCCTGAACTCCCACTCTGGCACAAAGTGTGCATGTGCACACACACACACACACAACCCCCACACACATCAGGTAAATGAAGAAAATATGGTATTTATGGAGGCAGCACACAAAAATACTCACCTTAACCATGGTCTGAAAGTCAGTCCACAGATCCACATAATATGCTAAAATGAAGATTAAAGAAATACGGTGGTTACTCAAATACCCTGGACATTTATATAAACTGTTGTTATTGGTTTTTATCTTTCAAAAATCACTTTAATCTAAAAGTTTCTGCTCCCAATATAAAAGAACAACTAGATCAGACTCGTGCTCCCTCTGCAAACACACAGACAAGGGCGCGAAAGATGTGAAACATGTTTTCAGATGTTGGGGAGAGAGCAACACAGGACCGCCACACCTGAAAGAAGGGGACCAGGAGGTGAACCCCACTGTCTCCAGTTATCGGCCGCTGGGGGGCCCTCTCCAGGCCACAGGGTGGACAATGGAGTCTTGTACCCAGTCACAAACATCTGCACAGAGATTAGCAAATGGAACTCAGTAACAGATTTGTGCACATGGGTTTTATGGATATTCGGGATGCAATCGGTCACACTGACAGCATACGGGGGGACTGCATCAAGGGTCTTAGCGGGCAGCAGAGGCCAGGCAACCGAGCACTGCACGCCTTAGACGTGACCCCCAGAATGCACCTGGACACCCAGCCTGGGGGTGGGACCTCCCCACTGGCAGTCCTGTGCGTGTGTGGTGACAGCCTATTGCAGCGAAATCAAGTGCCTCTGGGTGACTCCACTGGGACAGGAAGCCTAAAAGCTTGCTCCCATGAGCCTCCGTGGGTTTCCCTTTGTTGATTTCACCATAACCAAAACACCCGTGAGTACAACCTCTGCATCCTCTGTGCCTCCCAGCTCATCACCACACCCGAGGCTGGTCCTGGGACACCTGATACTACATTAAGGCTGCAAAATCTTGCTGAGAGAAATTTTAAAGGACCTCTATAACTGGTGATAATGAGGGCACCTTGAAAACTTGAAGGAAAATGCTATTCAATGATGTTTATTTTGTTGTAAAAAACTGAAAGTCATGCATAGCTTTCCTTAACATATTTTTATGAACTTTTTGAAGACCGTTCATACGATATGTTTTGAAATGGAAGACTTAAATTTGTTAAGATGGCAATTCTCCCAAAATTGATTTACAGATTCAACACAAACCCGTTAACATCTGAGCAGGCTTGTGTGTGTGTATGTGTGTGTGTGTAGAAGCTGACTCTAAAATTTATATGTAAATCAAAGTACTCGGAATATCTGAAATGATTTTTAAAATATGCACAAGATGTCAAATTTAAATTACCTGATTTCCCAACTGCATATGAACCTACAATCAGGACTGTGTCATACTGGTATTAAATTAAAACATTTACAATAAAATAACAGACTCAAAACATAATTTGGCCGGCGCTGTGGCTCACTAGGCTAATCCTCCGCCTTGCGGCGCCGGCACACTGGGTTCTAGTCCTGGTCGGGGCGCCGGATTCTGTCCCGGTTGCCCCTCTTCCAGGCCAGCTCTCTGCTGTGGCCAGGGAGTGCAGTGGAGGATGGCCCAAGTGCTTGGGCCCTGCACCCCATGGGAGACCAGGATAAGTGCCTGGCTCCTGCCTTCAGATCAGCACGGTACGCCGGCCGCAGCGCGCTGGCCGCGGCGGCCATTGGAGGGTGAACCAATGGCAAAGGAAGACCTTTCTCTCTGTCTCTCTCTCTCTCACTGTCCACTCTGCCTGTAAAAAAAAAAAAAAAAAAAAAAAAAACATGATTTTTCAGAATGTCACAGGGGTAGTGGTGAAAATGATAACCCTGTCAAAAATGCCGTTAGGGGCCGGCGCCGCAGCTCAATAGGCTAATCCTCCGCCTGCGGCACCGGCACCCCAGGTTCTAGTCCCAGTCGCCAGATTCTGTCTTGGTTGCTCCTCTTGCAGTCCAGCTCTCTGCTATGGCCAGGGAGTGCAGTGGAGCATGGCCCAAGTGCTTGGGCCCTGCACCCTGTGGGAGACCAGGAGAAGCACCTGGCTCCTGGCTTCGGATCAGCGCGGTGCACCGGCTGCAGCGGCCATTGGAGGGTGAACCAATGGAAAAGGAAGACCTTTTTCTCTCTCTCTTTCACTGTCCACTCTGCCTGTCAAAAAAAAAAAAAAAAAAAAAAAAGGAAAAAGAAAAAGAAAAAAAAATGCCACTGGGGGAGGGGGGCGTCTGGTGCTGTGGCATAGCGGGTTAAGCCATCACCTGCAGTGCCGACATCCCTGATGGACTCTACTTTGAGTCCTGGCTGCTCCACTTCCAATCCAGCTCCCTGTTAATGGTCTGGGAAAGCAGTGGAAGATGGTCCAAGTGCTTGGGCCCCTGCACCCATGTGGGAGACCTGGAAGAAGCTTCTGTCTCCTGGCTTTGGCCTGGACCAGCCCCGGCCATTGCGGCCACTTTGGGGGTTAACCAGCAGATGGAGGATCTCTCTTTCTCTCTCCTTCTCTGTCTCTGTCTCTGTTGCCTTTCAGATAAATAAGTTTTGTTTTTCTTTTAAATGCTCCTTGTAACAACTGAATATGTGTAAGACAAAACAATGACCTTCAGCCCTTACCTCACACCATATGAAAAAGTTCATACAAAATGAACCGGAGAGCTACTCATAAAAGCTAAAAGTAAAGAAGTTATAGGGGAGCACTTCAAGGCCTTGGAACAGGCAAAAAATTTTTAGGCAGGACACAGAAAGTGTTGATCTTTTTTTCTAAAAACTTTTTTTCGGTCTGAGAATCCCAGTGATTCTGCAGCAGAACAAACTGCTGTGATATCTGCTGTCATGTTTCGGCAGTCATACCCCTCGAGCATATCATATTTTAACTTGAGAGCTCCTGCATTCCTTTTTCATTTTAAAAGATTTATTTATTTATTTATTTATTTATTTATTTCAGAGGCAGAGTTACAGAGAAAGAGGGAGAGGCAGAGACAGAGAGAGGTCTTCCATCTGCTGCCTCACTCACAGATGGTCACAAGCCAGGAGCCAGCAGCCAGGAACTTCCTCCGGGTCTCCCAGGTGGGTGCAGAAACCCAAGCACTTGGGCCATCCTCTGCTGCTTTCCCAGGTGCATTAGCAGGGAGCTAGATCGGAAGTGGACCAGCCAGGACTCGAACTGGCACCCACATGGGATGCCAGCCTGCAGGTGGCAGCTTAACCCACTACGCCACCCCGCCAGCCCCAAGTACTGATCTTAAAAGCCAAAATAAAGTACAGCTCATCCAAGGGAAAACTGTTTCCTCTCTGGGCCACCACTAAGGAAATGGAACATGAAGCCTCAGTCTGAAAAGGGCCTATGTTCAGAACGGTGAAGACGGTAACTCAACAGTAAGAACACAGCGTGAACTAAGGAGCACCGGATTTGGAGAGCTCTGACAGACTGCATTTTCCAAAGAACGCTAGGATACATGCCCGTATTTCATAAAGTTTGTAGGAAATGAAACTCAAAGTTCATTTCGGTGCAAAAAGTTTTTGAAATCCATGTATGGTTTTTTTTTATAACTTGCATTTCCATGCATTTCTTGAAAACCCTTTATATAAGTGGGTTTCAAAGAATTTTTGCACCAAAACAAACTTCCCTTTGAATCCCATTTTCCAGGCACTCTTTGAAGCACCCCACAGTCTATTACGTGTGCTCTTTCCCTAGCTCGCTGCTGACATCGCTCCCACTGAGTGCTCGTGTCTACGCGCCCTCCCCTTGTACCTGGGCAGCTGCCTCGACTATCAGAGCATTCGGGAAGCAGCACTCTGACGTCTGAGGCTTGCCCATAAAATGCCATGAACTTGCATTTTGTTCTCTTGGGATGCTTGCTTTTGGAACTCAGCAGGCCAAGCAGCTCCTGAGAGAGGCCGGGAGGAGCTGTTCCTTCCACAGCCCCCACGAGATGCAGCTCAGAGCCAGCATCACCTCCATGCACTTGAGAGAGTGGGTCTTCCAATGATTCCAGTTCCCAGCTGTGGAATTAGCCCCAGTCTCCCAGTCACCCCAGGTGACCCTGTAGGAGCAGACACAAGTTGTCGCCACCAAACTCTGATCAAGCTGTCAACTTGTGAGCACAGTAAATGATGGGTCTGAAGCCCCGTGTTTGTGGTATTTGTTACCCTGCAATAGACAACTGATTCGAGGAGCTTCACAAAGAGATGGTGAACAACCAGCAAATAAAGCAAAAAAAACCCAGTGAAAATATACTTGACCACATCACACATCAGAGGAATGCAAATAAAAACCACAATGAATTACCACTCCACTCCTATTTAAATGGTTACAATGTTAGCACTCTTCATTGTTTTACACATCTTAAGTGCTGGTGAGGATATGAACAAGGGAAACTTTTCTACGTTGCTAGCTGCTGGTAGGATAAGAAACTGCATTGTACAACCACTTTGGTGAACGGTCTGGTAGTGCTTTACAAAGGTAATCATACACAAACCACATGATCCAGCGATTCCACTCCTGGGTATTTACCCAAAAGAAATGAAAACATATCCACAAAAATGTGTGTCAGCAAATATTCACAATAGCTTCACTTATAACAACTTTGCAAGATGGAAAAACCCAAGTGCCATTCAGCTGGTGAATGGATAAATGAAGATGGTCTTTGCACACCATAGAACACTGCTGTGGAAAAGAACTGCTAACTGGCGACACAAGCACCAGCACGGATGGATCTAAAAACGTTCTGCTGAGTGCACGAAGCTGGGCTGAGGAGCGTGCATACTCCATTACCTCTTTTATCTGATCATTAGGGGTCGACAGCAGATCAATGGTTTTCAGGAACTAGAGGTGGGTGACGAGGAAATGGCCTGTGAAGGGACATGGCGTGAATTCTGCAATGACAAAAATGTTCTAGATCTTTCCTGTAACTGTAGTGGTTTAAGTGGCGTGTACATTTGTTGAATCTCATGGAGCTTAAAGTATGTGCATTTTATTGTATGCAAACCAATGAATTTGATTTAAGCAAAATAAAAATATATGTAAAGAGTACCCATGGCTCATTACTTACTCTGCTGAACTATCAGTTGCCAGGAGAGGCTACTGAAGTTATGCCTGAGGGCTTCCTGTCCATTCCTCCATTTCTCTGTGCTGCCCTTCAGATACGCAATATACTAGAAAGTAAAGGCATGGGATTACTTTCAGCCGTTGAGTTGCCGTAGATTAATGACCCACACAATCATTCAGCCAGCATGGATTTATTCCTCCTCTGCGCCGTGTGCAGAGTTAACAGGGGTGAATGCCCTTGTATTCTGGGGAGGGAGATGGAAGTCACTGCTTCCCATTGAGCACCAAAGCAGCAGGGCAGTTTGAATGTAAAGGGAAACCAAAAGTTGTTCTGCCTCAGCGCATGAGGTCTGCAACAGAAATACTTTTGCAAAAATGTATGCACAGGAGATGGCATAAAGCAGCGTGGGATCTGGAATTCCCCATGCAACTCTCCCTTGAAGTGGGTGAAGTGGGCAGTCTACGTGTTAAAAGTCATGAATTTCAGCCGGTGCCGCAGCTCACTAGGCTAATCCTTCGCCTGCGGCACCGGCACCCCAGGTTCTAGTCCCAGTCGGGGCACCGGATTCTGTCCCGGTTGCCCCTCTTCCAGTCCAGCTCTCAGCTGTGGCCCGGGAATGCAGTAGAGGATGGCCCAGGTGCTTGGACCCTGCACCCGCATGGGGGACCAGGAGAAGCACCTGGCTCCTGGCTTCGGATCATTGCGGCACGCCGGCCGCAGCAGCCATTGAGGGGTGAACCAACGGAAAAAGGAAGACCTTTCTCTCTGTCTCTCTCTCACTGTCTAACTCTGCCTGTCAAAAAAAAAAAAAAAAAAAAAAAAGTCGTGACTTTCTCTTTTGACCACCCTGTGCTCCAGATCCCTAGGTGGTTAACAGGTGATGGCTTAAGAAGTTGGGTCCCCGCCACCCATGGGAGACATGGATTGAGCTCCAGCTCTCAGCTTCAGCTTGCACCAGCCCCAGTTGGTGTGGGCATTTGGTGGGGGGTGAACCGGCTGATAGGAACACTATCTCTCATTCTGTGTGTCTCTCAAATAAATTATTAAAAATTAAAGAGAAAGTGTTGATTGGCACCCTTGTGCGTTGCTGGTGGGAGGAGCTATTGGCAGTATGCACTGAAGTGGAAGGCATGCGACCCAATGGCCCTGTAATTCCATTTGGGATGCACACTCAAGAGAAACATGTAGATACGTGCATCAAAAACCTACTCTAGAATGCTCATAGCGACACTATTTCTAACAAGCCAAAGTTCAAAATTCTCCAAACACCATCAACAGCAGAGTATATGAATAAATTGTGGTATGGGCGTACCGTGGAATACTACCCAGAACTAGGATTATTGAACTAACTACAACCTATAGTAAGCATGAAGCTCACAAATATGATGTTAAGCAACAGAGTGTATACTGTATCATTCATACATACTGGTAGTATTCAAAATCAAGTAACTATTCTGGTGGCAGAAGTCATCTATGGGAGTGGGGGCAGTGCTGATGGCACTGGTTCAAGTCCCAGCTGCTCCACTTCCAATCCAGCTCCCTGCTAATTCACCTGGGGAAGCAGCAGAGCATGGCCCAAGTGCTTGGGCCCCTGCACCCACGTGGGAGATCCAGAAGAAGCTCCTGGTTCCTGGCTTTGGCTTGGCCCAGCCCCACCATTGGGGCCATTTGGGAAGTGAACCAGCAGATGGAAGGTCTCTCTCTCTCTCTCTGCCTCTCCCTCTCTCTTTGTAACTCTGGCTTTCAAATAAATAAATAAATAAATCTTTTAAAAAAGAAAATAGTCACTGATGGGAGGGAAGTTTGTGCCTGCAAGGGGTGGAGAAGGCTGGATATTGTTGATGCTTTCTTTCCTGATCTGTGTGCCGACTGCACAGGGGTGTTCACTGAGCTGCAGACCAGTGATTTTAATAGCTATTCTCATCTTTTCTGTCAGAACTATTACCAATCCAGGCAGTCAAACAAAATCATTGTGCAACGCGAGATGCTCTTGAACTTACTTCTTTTAATCTTTTATTTTCCAGAAGCAAAAGCTCTACTTTTTGATCATTTACGTAGATTTCATTTTCCAAGCTCTTGAGAATTTCAAAATGGTCTTTAATTTTTTTGCTTTCTTGATCTCGTAAGTGTTTTACTTCTTGCTTCACTTTCCCCTGCCCAAACATAAAACCCATCATTGCCTTACAGGATTTCAAGAGTGGGGCACCTGGGCATTCGACTATATAGATCACACTCAGAGCAGTGTTCTCAATTTGGTCCTGAAGCACGGGGCTGACTCTATGATCATCTTCCCTTAGAAAAACTTCAAAATCCCAAAGCCAAGTCATGAACCTGTATTCATAAACTGCAGGAAGGGGACTCATGGACCCCACTTAAGGAACCCCAGACACTGAGACAGTCTCACAAAAATTTTATTTTTATATATAAACAACTCTCTGGCAAAAATAGGGAGGGAGAATTTATTGAGCCCTTAAAGGAGTGTGGGGAGCAACTGAGACTAGACTAAGTTACTGGAATTAAGACTTATTCTATGCATCTGCTCTCCCACAATATGGCGCTGGGAGAGGGGTAAACAACTTTTACACAGCTGCCTCCAGTTCGACCATTAACCTGCAGGAGCTGATCCTGCTCCTGATTGGAGGAGAGCAGCGTGCTCGGCGTGTGGGTAGCAGAGTTGGGGTCGGTGGAAGAGGACTATAAAAGAGGAGAGAGACGGCACGGTGTTGGGGGTTGGTTGGAGAGTTCGCTGCTTTGTTCTTCCTCATTTCTCTCTACTCATTCTTGCTTTGGAAGTTCGCTGTTTGCTTATTCTTACTTCACTATAGAAAAGACTTGTAAAAGGGGAACAACAAGCGTCCGGTCCTGTGCGGCTCCTCCGCGTGCGGAGGAGCAGCAAAGGAGGATTTAATATTCCTGGAAGGAAGAAGCAAATTACTTTATGAATTTTCCAGAATTCTCTAGTCAGTTCCCACTCAGTTCTTGGTCACAAATCACATGGTCTTTGGGACTGGTGCTGTAGCTTAGTGGGTTAAAGCAGTGGCCTACCATGCCGGCATTCCATATGGGTGCCGGTTCAAGTCCCAGCTGCTCCACTTCCAATGCAGCTCCCTGCCAATGCACCTGGGAAAGCAGTGGAAGGTGGCCCAAGTGCTTGGGCCCCTGCACCCACATTGGAGACCCAGCTGAAGCTCCTAGATTCAGTCTGGCCCAGTTCTGGCTGTTCTGCCTTTCAAATAAGTAAATATTATCTTTAAAAAAGATACATGATCTTTATTCATTGACTAATAGTCAGCAGCCTCATCTTCCTATGAAAATAGAACTCAATGCATATTATGCTTACAATTTTCTCTCTCCTATTTCTGTGCATTGCAGAGAATAGGATGGTTCCATTTTAAATTAATCAGCTCCACTTAGATAGCTTATCGCTAACTGTTGTTTGTTAATTTTAAAAAGGTAGCAAATATTTCTTTACTGGTTCCTATTTCATCTGCACCCCTTCATGACCTTTGCACACTCATCCTTAATAAGCACGGTCCAGTATCTAACTTGTAAATAAGGAAACTAAGGTCCACCCAGTAATTTTCCAGCTATTACACATTAGTCGGTTCTAGAATTTACCTTTCTCTGTCTCCATGCACGCATACACCTATACACACATAGATACACATGCACATATAGATGTTACATATGTGTATCTATATGTGACTAAAAGTTTAAAACACTGGAAGGGTAAGTTTAACAAATGTAGGTTACGTGAAAACCTCGTGGTGCCGGGTAAACATTACTGTCTGGTTACACTGGTTCTACTGAATCTACATTACACTGGTTCTACTGAATCAAAGAATAAGCACAGAGTCTCTTACCGCATCGTTAAAGTATCTGGAAAAGTCCCTCATGAACTGATAAATGCCATTGTTCATCATATTCTCCTCCTCCTTGTGTGCTATTTAAAGAAGACACAGAACAACATAACGGCTCATAAAGTCTTCTGGTTAAAATAACTAAAGTAAGAGGCATGCCTGGTTTTAATAGTCAAATGCTATTATCATGCTTATAACAAGCCAGCCAACAGCATCCCCCCCCACCCTCCAATGCTGAATCCATGCCTGCATCTGACTCCTCAGAATCAACCACTTTTTAACTTCTTGTAGCATCTTTTTCTATATTTTGCCCAACTTTTTAAAAAAATATACTTACATGGGTATATCTTGGTTCATAATTTTTTTAACTTTTATTTAATGAATATAGATTTCCAAAGTACAGCTTATGGACTACATTGGCTTCCCCCCCGCCCTGATGACTTCCCTCCCACCCACAACCCTCCCCTTTCCTGCTCTCTCTCCCCTTCCATTCATATCAAGATTCATTTTCAATTTTCTATATATACAGATGATCAATTTAGTATACATTAAGTAAAGATGGTTCATAATTTTTTAAATTTAATTTTCTTTCATTTTTACTTTTAAAAATTAATAGGCATATAAAAGTTACACACATTTATGGGATGCTATGTCATGTTGCATTACATATATACACTATATAATACCCAACCAGCATAAACATATTGTTCAAGAATTTAACATTTCTTTGTAGTGAAGGCATCCAAAATCCTATCTTCCATGGGTTTTCAATAGAAGAATACAGGGGCCAATGCTGTAACAGCACTGGCATCCCATATGGGTGCCAGTTTGAGTCCTTGCTGCTCTACTTCTGATCCAGCTCCCTGCTAATGGCCTCGGAAGCAGCAGATGTCCCAAGTCCTTGGGCCTCTGTACCCACATGGGAGACCTGGAGGAGGCTCCTGGCTCCTGGCTTCAGCTTGGCTCAGCCCCAGTTGTTGTGGCTATTTGGGGAGTGAACCAGCGGATAGAAAACCTTTCTATCTCTATCTCTCCCTCTCTCTCTGTAACTCTGCCTTTCAAATGAATAAAAATAAATCTTTAAATATATATATATATATATATATATATATATATATATATGGGACCAGCACTGTGGTGTAGCGGGTAAAGCTGCTGCCTGCAGTGCCGGCATCCCATATGGGCATCAGTTCGATTCCCAGCTGCTCCACTTCCAATCCAGCTCTCTGCTATGGCCTGGGAAAGCAGTGGAAGATGGCCCAAGTCCTTGGGCCCCTGCACCTGTGTGGGAGACCTGGAAGAAGCTCCTGGCTCCTGGCTTCAGATCGGTGCAGCTCCAGCTGTTGCGGCCAACTGAGGAGTGAAGAGTGAACCAGCCGATGGAAGACCTCTCTCTCTCTCTGCCTCTCCTTCTCTGTCTGTGTAACTCTGACTTTCAAGTAAATAAATAAACCTTAATATATATATACATTTTAAAAATAGAAATATTCAGTACATTAACCTTATCTATAGTCACCTTACTGTGCAGTAAGAACCCCAGAGCGTCTTACTCCTTTCTATAACCTAGTACTCACTGATCAACCTCTCCTCACTTCTCCCAGCCTGTGATAACCACCATTTACTTTTTTTTGACAGGCAGAGTAGACAGTGAGAGAGAGAGACAGAGAGAAAGGTCTTCCTTTTTGCCATTGGTTCACCATCCAATGGCCACCACGGCTGGCGCGCTGCGGCCGGCGCACCGCGCTGATCCGAAGGCAGGAGCCAGGTGCTTCTCCTGGTCTCCCATGGGGTGCAGGGCCCAAGCACTTGGGCCATCCTCCACTGCACTCCCGGGCCACAGCAGAGAACTGGCCTGGAAGAGGGGCAACCGGGACAGAATCCGGCGCCCCGACCGGGACTACAACCCGGTGTGCTGGCGCCGCTAGGCGGAGGATTAGCCTAGTGAGCCGCGGCGCCGGCCACCATTTACTTTTAACTTGAGATGACCTGGTTCAGACCCCACCTGTGAGTGAGAGCGTGGGATACTCATCTTTATGTGCTTATTTCCCCTAAGATCATAAACTCCAGTTTTGTCCATGTTGTCGTGAGTGACAAGATTTCAACCTTCCGTATGGCTAATATTCCGTTGTCTATATGCACGTTTTCTTTATCCACTCATCAGCGTATGGCCACTTCCGTTGTTTCCGTTTCTTGGAAACACTGTGAAGAGAGCTGCAGGAAACATGGGAAGGCAGATTGCTCTTTGACAGAATGAATTCCATTTCCCTTGGATACTTGCCCAGGGGCAGAATTGCTGGATTGCAGGTTAGCTCTGTCTTCACTTTGTTTTAGGAAGTTCCATGTTGTTTTCCACAATGGCTGTCTAATTTATAGTCCCATCAACAGTGTGCAAGGGTCCCCTCTTCTCCATCTTCTTGCCAACACTTGTTATCATTTGACTTTTTGATAAAAGCCAAACTAACTGGAGTGAGGTGATGTCGCACTGTGGTTTTGATTTGCATTTCTCTGATGATTAGTGAAGTTTGGCATGTTTTCATGTACCCACTGGCCATTTGCATGTCTTCCTTTGAGAAATGTCTCTTTAGATCCACTGCCTGTTTTTTTAATTGCGTTATTTTTTATTTTGCAATTGAGTTGCGTTCCTTAAGTATTCTGGATATTAGCCACTTGTCAGATGGATAGCTTTCCAATATTCTCTTCCATTTTGTATGTTATCTCTTTACTCTGCTGATTGCTTTCTTTGATGTGCAAAGCTCTTTAGCTTGTTGAACATCAGCATTGGAGGTCAGACCAAAGTTCACCCTGCTCTGATCTGCTACGCAAGAGGGCTCAGTGCATGATGCTGACCTATCAGCCAATGGTGATGCGGGATGGGGTAAGAGACTGCTCACCCAGCATCACAGAACTCCGATGGGCACCAAAGCAGACCTGGAGGCTCTGTGCGAAGGCACTGGCCTGGAAACAGAGACCAACAGGATCTGAGCTGTGATGGGTTTTTCCAGCCCGGCACTGAGCCCCCAAGTCTCGTGATTCTTTGTTGCCTGCTGAAAGTTGTAGGGTGAGCGACAGAGGTGGACTCAGCCACTCAGGCAGGCCCCAGGTAGGCACACTTGGGTCTCACAAGCACCAGGCTGAATACAATCTTGGGAGTGCACACCAGGCCTGCAAAAGGCTGGTGATGACACATGCTAAAACGAGCCCGTCCCACCAGGCACAGATCTCTGCCTGATACCGGGACAGAGAGCCTGCCAAGGGCACTGTGCCCAGCGTGGGCTGCACCAGCTCAGCACTGAGTCCCAGGACACAGTCCCATGGCCCCTTGCTGTTACCCAAGGCCAGAGGAATGTGAAAAAGGCAGCCCTCTGGTCATCCAGATGGACCCCAGGCAGGTCACTCCGGGGCCCCAGAAAGTCACAGGAGCATCTCCCGAGCCCGTCCAAGGATGGCAGTGACTCGTGCCACAGGGCTCTGCCTGATGCTGGGAGAGTCGGAGGCTCAGCCTGTGAGCAGAGGCCTCTGGGCTTTACAGGTGTCGTGTCTTGGCATGGTAGGCCCCGTTCTGGGCTCCCTCTCTCAGCCTCTCCTTGCAGGTGAAGCTTGAACTGTTTGACAGCACTTGGGAGGTGGGTGGCAGAAGCAGCCCTGTTCTGGAAGCTTCAAATATTCACTGCAAGGGTGAAGGCTGTGTACAAGGGCAGCAGGGCTCAGTCCGACTGGAAATTTTTCCCAGTGGACCTGGCACTGGGCTTCCATTACTCTCCCTGTCCCAGGCAGAGGCCTCTCTCCTCCCTGCACTCCTTGGAACTGGGGGAGGGTGACATGGACAGCTCTTGCTTGCTTGCTTCAAGGTGATTTTTTTTTCTTTCTTCCTCTTCCTTCCTTTCTTCCTCTTTCTCTTCTCCTTCTCTTTCACTCAATCACTTTTATCCATTGCAGGACATAATACATCAAGATGACAGAGTTACAACTCTGTTTAAATAACTATGGGCCATTTTCTTTTTGCAAAGACAGGTACTAAACGGCATAAAATCAGATTAATAACATATCAAAATCAGATGTGAAATGTAGGTCATAGCTCTCATCTACTCTGTCTGCTGTTAAAGATGCATCCTCAGACTTCCACTCTGCCATTCTGTCTTGGGGAGGCTCTATTCAACTTGACCTGATGTTCCCCGAAATTTACAGACAAAACTTATTAAAAGGGTCTGACTGTGTTCTTAGCAAAGAGAAACAGTCCACCCTGCATTCTACGTAACTACGGATGTGATTTAACCACAGCACTTTGGCACACAGTATTACTAGTTCTCTTACTATATCAGGTTCTGGTTTTCTGAAATCCTTTCCCTTGGCATCACTGGAAATAAAACTTACATATTTCAAGCCTTCAAATTAAAATGCTATCTTCGGCCGGCGCCACAGCTCAATAGGCTAATCTTCCACCCAGCGGTGCCAGCACACCGGGTTCTAGTCCTGGTCAGGGCACCAGATTCTTTCCCGGTTGCCCCTCTTCCAGGCCAGCTCTCTGCTGTGGCCCGGGAGTGCAGTGGAGGATGGCCCAAGTGCTTGGGCCCTGCACCCCATGGTGTGCCGGCTGTAGCGTGCCAGCCGCGGCGGCCATTGGAGGGTGAACCAACGGCAAAAGGAAGACCTTTCTCTCTGTCTCTCTCTCTCACTATCCACTCTGTCAAAAAACAAAACAAAACAAAACAAACAAAAAAACACGCTATCTTCATATATTCGTGGTACCAGGCTGATGTGATCACACATATCCTTTCTGATTCCAGGCTAACTAGATATGCATTCGGAGCTGTATTAATCTATCAAAGCAAAAGAACCCAACTTAATATCAAGAGGAATTGGGACTTTTTGTGTAGTATCTGATAGAGAAAAATTTATTTTTGACATGTTCTATTCAGGTAACAGTTTTATTATACATTGTCCCAAATTGCTCAAATAAGAAATCAAATATAATCAGACGTTAATTATAGCCAGTGATGCCACACTTGCCTGTGATCTGTGCAATATAAACCCACATCCACGCCTCAGTGGCACCCAACCATTCAGCACAGCTCCTTTAACTGTCATCTGTTTGAAGCTACCAATCTGAGCACGACAGACTATTTTTTTTCAGGCTTTGGTTGCCGTAGGGATCTCAGCGGGGCTGGGAGGCACCAGCTCAATCTTGACTTAGTGCCCAAACGTGGCATTGCAGGCTTCGAGTAAGGCACAGTCGTGCTCAACAGCACCGGGGCCTTCTTCGTGGGGTCACAGACAAAGCAGACCGTGGCTCCAGGCTGAAAAGTCTATTTTTCTTATGTTTATGACAAGACAAGTACTGTGGACTGTGAGCTGGCTTCTGCAGCTTCTCCTAGAGTTAAAACATGCCTTACTTTTTAGAATTTGCTCAGGGTTCTCTGTAAGTATCATTCATTCATACTAACAGCTGCAACAGGATCCCAGAATCTTTCTGGATCTTACTGGCCACGTGGCGACACACAGCAGTGAACCCGTGAGTCCCATCCCTCTCCCCTTCCTCCCACCCATCCTGAGCCGTGCCTTCCGAAGGCTCGGGCTGACCTCCTGGGAGCTCCTCCTGCAGTCCTCTGAAGCTGAAGCTCCTGTGTTCTGAATCTCAGATCCCCTTCTTTTTCTTGATTTATTCTATGTGTTGAAGCAAATCGGGTATGAACTTCACGAGAAGGTGTAAATGAGGTGACTGTTTTGCGATATTGAAGCAAGTCTCTCTTCTACATGTGTAGGCGGTGACTGATGGTGTGGCTGGGTAGCTAACGTTGGAAGTCACTTGCCCTCAGAAGTGTCTAACTTCTAGCATAGCATCGCGGTGACACGGTCCCAAACAGGGCCATGCAGGGGGCTCAGCAGGTAAGACGCCAGTCGGGATGCCTGCACTCCTTACTAGCAGGCCTGAGTTGGAGTCCTGGTTCTGTTCACCACTCGCTTGTGACTGACGGCTCGCCTGGGGTGGAAGAGAACAGGGAAACCCTTGCCCGGACTTGAGGCTGCCCCGTACCTGAAAGAATAGCGCACACCTCTTGTAACTTCCGGTGCTTCTCTGTGTATTCTTCTTCTGCCATCTGAAGTTGTGGAAGCTGATCAACTAGCTCATCTTCTTTTTCTCTACTAATTTGTGCTTTCTGAACAAATATCTCCTTTAAAGAAAATCAAAGAATTGAGAAGTACAATTTTGGAGAATTTTTACAACATTTAAGAATAGAATGTAAGTTCTTTAAAATGTATTGTTTATTGGGGAGAGGGGGGAGAGAAAGAGAGAGAGAGAGTGAAGGGGAGGAGAAGAAGAGTAACCATGAGTGTTCCCATGCCACCTGCCAGTGGTTTCCCACACAGTCCCACCTGCCACCAAGGCTGTTGCCAACAGCTCCACATAATCGAAGCATGTGCTTTTTTTTTTTTACCTGAAAAAAATATATCTTGTGGTGCTACTTTTTCAGGGGAAAAAAAAGATAGATTCAGAATGAAATGGAAGCCTTGTTCATGGATTTACTTTACATTTAACTGATAAGAGCAAGATACGTTATTTCCCCTCCCCCTCATATAGTCATCCAAAATTGTAGTTATATATAAAACAAAATTTACCTCATATTTGGTTAGCTCCTCTATTAGCATTTTTTCATTTGTAATAAATTCTGCTTCTTCTTCTCTTAATTCTACTGTAAGTTTGTCGATCTGTGCCACAAATTCCTCGATCTCCTTTTCTCTAAGAGTGGTCTAGTGGGAGAAAAATGAGGTTTGTCGTTTCTCTCGTACTGAGCAGTCAACCAGGCAGTTTAAATGGCCCGGTGAATTTACATCTTTTCCACAAGATGTGTCTCTGACTTCAGATTATATGTTTGTTTGTTTGTTTTTGACAGGTAGAGTAGACAGACAGTGAGAGAGAGAGACAGAGAGAAAGGTCTTCTTTGCCGTTGGTTCACCCTCCAATGGCCGCCATGGCCGGAGCCAGGTGCTTCCAAAGGCAGGAGCCAGGTACTTCTCCTGGTCTCCCATGAGGTGCAGGGCCCAAGCACCTGGGCCATCCTCCACTGCCTTCCCGGGCCACAGCAGAGAGCTGGCCTGGAAGAGGGGCAACCAGGACAGAATCCGGCACCCCAACCGGGACTAGAACCTGGTGTGCCGGTGCCACAAGGCGGAGGATTAGCCTACTGAGCTGCAGCGCCGGCGACTTCAGATTATATGATTTCTCAGTAACCCCTGAGAGGGGTTTTATTTTTCCCTTCTAGAAATTAGGTGTTCACCAAACCACACCTATAAAAGGCCTGAGGACTGGGAGGGGCCGGAATGGGCAGGACAGAGGGTAAACACAGGTGATGAATGGATGATGCTGGGCTCCTGTTTTTCAAGCGTGTCCCCCTAAGCACTGACCTCAGACCAACGTGTGGTTCCATGCTTCACAAGCGTATTCTGGACAGAACTGCTACTCACTTGCGGGACTCCTCTAGTAACACGCAAGTGGATACAGTTCTCAAGGAAATGAAACAATTTACACAAGAAGTCAGCAGCAAGGGAAAATGCCTTTTAATAAGTTTTTTAATATGGAAGGAGAATCACTGATATGAAACACAGGGAACTACAATAATTCTAAGTCCCTTGCGTCCCCTTACCTCTCGGAATAATTGAGCTCGTCTGCGTTCTGCTCGCTCAAGCTTTTCTGCAAGTTCTTGTACCTCTGCCCTTGCTTTGACTCTCCAGCGCGCATGCTTTTTTCTCAAACAAGCTATTTTCCACTGTGTTATGATACTGGATATGAGGACGAGGAGAACGACTGTTAAACTGACATAGCAGAGCGCCCAAGAGCAAAAGGAATTCAGAGCAAAACAAATTGTGATGATACAAAATTGTTTGCGATGCAGACTATGGACATTAACTGAAAAACAAAAAAAGACAAAACACTGACTGCAAGGAGTAAGAAGTCATGTCTGTTTGTCCAGTAGGACAGTGGACAAAACACATTCACTGGCCCGCCTTGCTTGAGGTAAAAGATAGGAATGGACATGGCTCTGGGCAGGTAGACAAAGACGAGGCCCAGGTGGGGACAGCAACAGAATGACCTAAATTGTTCAAGTAAGTTCCATAAACTAAATTTCAGTAAAGGATTTCAGTGTTCTGAGTTCTCACATTTTCCTCCTTAACAAATATAAAAACATTACATATTTGGAGTTTGGGAAAAGTGGAAAAGGAAGGAAGAAGAAGAAAGAAAATTGGAGTCATCAATAATAACATTAACAATAACAACAACAATACAATACAGCTAAGTGTAGCAAGTCCATTGTAGGTCCACCCATGAACCTAAATATTTTGCATGAGAGGACTTCAAAGAGTTTGTAAAAAAATGGAATTAAAAAGATTATTTTGGTATAAAATATTTTTGAAATCCATGCATGGTTTTTTCACAATACAAATTTTCCATGAATGTTTTGATGACCTCTTGTATGCATGGATTTCACAATTCTTTGCACCAAAATAAACTTATCTTTTAATTCAATTTTCCATGAATTTTCCAAGTACCCATGTAGAATTTTATCTCATTTACATTCACAATTTTTAAGGTGGGTACTATGATCACTCCCCTTTAAAGGGATGTGAGGCAAGAGAAGTTAACCACTTTCCTCTGTCCCCACACCGGTCACCTCCCCTGTGGTTCACCCAGAAGCTTGGGTGAACAACAGGCCTTGTGCAGATATGGACAATGTCATTCTTTGGTGACCCCACTCAATTGAAACAGAAGGAAAACTTTGTTCTGTTCAATACCTCAGTCAAACAAACACACAACTTCATTAGCACGCTCATTCCATGGATTCCAGTAACCAACAAGCACTCCGCACTATTCAGTAACACCACACATAGTATAGCTACCCGAGATGAACCTTTTTTGTTTTGTTTTACCATCTCTGACTTTCTCTTTCCAGGTTTTCACTTAGGAGTTTTACTTGTTTCCGGTATGTTTCTTTTGTTGTTCTAAAAGCAAGAAAAATATATTAGATTTAGCATTGCTGGGAGCTGCTAGAATATACAAGATACACTCTGTAGGTAAAGTATAATTCTTTCTTTGAAATTTTTAACTGACATAAAAATTGTACATATTTATGGGATGCTATGTGATGTTTTGATATGTGTATACATTTTGTAACGTCCAAATTAGGGCAAACGTGTCTGTCTTCTCAATCATCTAAGAAAACATTCACTATCTCTTCTAGCTTTAAGAAGAACATTACCATTATCTATAGTCCTCCTCCTGTGCAACAGAACACCAGAACTCCCAACTCATATCTAACTATAACTTCATACTTACTTTTTATAAGATTTATTTATTTATCTGAAAGTCAGAATTACAGAGGGAGGGAAAGAGAGAAATCTTCCATCCGTTGGTTCACTCCCCAAATGGCCACAAGGTGGGAGGGGGCAGGGGACGGGATCGGGTCGGACCAGGTCAAAGCCAGGAACCAGGAGCTCATTCAGGTCTCCCATGTGGATGTGGGGCCCAAGCACATGGGTCATCCCTGCTGCCTTCCCAGGCTCTCTAGCAGGGGGCTGGATTAGAAGCAGAGCAGCCAGGACTCAAACCGGTACCTATTTGGGATGCTGGTGCTGCAGACAATGGACAAACCCAGCACCGGCCCCAGCTTATTATACTTATTAATTAACCTTTCTCCATCCCTCCCGACCCCCTTCTATCACCAGCCTCTGAGATCAACTTTCTTGGTCTTCACATGTGCGTGAGATCATGTGGTACCCGTCTTGCTCTGCTTGGCTTATTTCACATAACATAATGGCATCTAGTTCCATCCACAATGTGTAAATGACCCTTGTTCACCCTGTTCACTGCTGAGTAGCATTGCATCGTGTGTGTGTGCCACGTTGTCTGTACCCATTCAGCAGCTGATGGACATTTAGGTTGCATAGTTCTTAAGCTCAACAGACACAAACTGTGCAACAACTAAAGGTTTTAGTGGCAGGCTGACAGAAGGACAATTATAATTGGTTCCAGAGCAAACTGATTTTTCAAGCCTTGAGGTAGCTATCCAAGAATAGAGAAGAGGCGATTCTAGGGGAATAATTGAGGAAGGCTTGCTGGAGATGAACAGACAAGGAAGGTGGACTGGCAGAAGGAAGGCACAATGTTGCCCAGGTGGGGACACAATCGTTTACAAAGATGCAGCAGCGAGCACCAGGTCGCACTCTGTTTTGACATTAAGCAGGCTTCCTGCATATGCTGGATAGGAGGGTAAGAATACGAGGGGCCCAAAAAGTTTACAAAGAAAAGTACAATTAAAAGATAAGGTTATTTTGGTGCAAAAAAAAAAATGAAATTCATGCATAGTGCTTCCATAATATGCATTTCCCACGAACTTTTTTTTTTGACAGGCAGAGTGGACAGTGAGAGAAAGAGACAGAGAGAAAGGTCTTCCTTTGCCGTTGGTTCACCCTCCAATGGCCGCTGCGGCCGGCGCGCTGCGGCCTGCACACTGCGCTGATCCGAAGCCAGGAGCCAGGTGCTTCTCCTGGTCTCCCATGCAAGTGCAGGGCCCAAGCGTTTGGGCCATCCTCCACTGCACTCCCTGGCCACAGCAGAGAGCTGGACTGGAAGAGGAGCGATTGGGACAGAATCCGGCGCCCTGACAGGAACTAGAACCTGGGGTGCCGGCACCGCAGGCGGAAGATTAGCCTAGTGAGCTGCGGCGCCGGCCTCCCAAGAACTTTTTAAAGTACTCTCATAATGCTATGCCACAGGAGGAATTAAGTCACCAAATTGTTGAGGAGCTCTGGGTTCTAGGTTGGGTTCTGTAGACTCCAGAAAGCCAAGACAGGTTCTGGAACCACAGGAAAGCGGGAGCTGAGGAAGGCAAGCCTTTTGTGACTGGGCGGATGGCAGTGTGCAGGTAACGGAAGCCTGTGTTTTTGTTCCCCTTCTTCCCTGTGAAGTGCTTCATTCGCAGAAGTGAATTAAAGCCGCAGAAGCAAAATATGCATAAATGAAAAATACAATATGAAATTCTGCAAACAAAATGTCAAAGGCTCGGCATATTCATGAATGAAATTTGGAATACAAAGTGCTGCCACACCAGAAACGTGACTTGCTCATGTTTTCTCTATATTTGGAATCAGCATGGGCTCTCAATTTCCTACCAAAATAAATCCAAACTCCTCCCCTGAATCTCTGAAGGTCTTCACAATACACCCAGCCTTAGTGATTTTGATATTTACATGTAGAATAGGCCCAGAAAGGATGTGAACCATCCTTCTATTTGATGAGCAAACATAAAACTCTAACTTGCTCTCAAGGGTCTAGTTCAAGTTTTTAAATCCTTACATAACAATAATCACCTATCTCTCATTCTTGTATAATTCACGCTTTATTTTTCTAACTCATATGTGGCTCATTATTTCTTGTGTGTTAGGCTGGCTTAGCTGTGCAACTAAACTATGAACTATGAACATGCCAGTGTTGGTGGAAGTGTGCAATGCAAGCATGATTGTGTGGGAAAGTTTGACAATAACTACAAAAATGGAAATTATGACTGCCTTTAAGATCTAGTAAATCAATTTTTCAGACTTCATTATAAAGAAATAGTCCCACATGTTAACTTCAAAAATCGTTTGTAATATTGGAAACAGGAAAAAACCCAAATACTCATCAATAGAGTGCTGGCTAAACAAGCTGTAGTATAACCTGAGACAGGCATGTGGCCTAGAGGTTAATACACCTGCATTCATACTGGTGCATGAGCTTAATTCCAAGCTCCGGCTTCTGTCTCCTAGCCTCCTGCTAACGTAGACCCTGGGAAGCAGCAGGTTCCGGCTTCTGTCTCCTAGCCTCCTGCTAACGTAGACCCTGGGAAGCAGCAGGTTCCGGCTTCTGTCTCCTAGCCTCCTGCTAACGTAGACCCTGGGAAGCAGCAGGTGATGGCTCCAGTTTTTGGGTTCTTGCCACTCACATGAGAGCCTGGATTGGGTGCCCAACTCCTGGCTCTGACTGGGGCCCCAGCTTAGTCCTGGCCATTGTGGGTATTTGTGGAGTCAACCAGCAGATGGACACTCCCCATGTCTTTCTCTGTCTTTCATATAATAACATCTTAAAATAAAAAATATATAGTATATATTTATGCATATATATTAAATAAATATTTATAATGTTATACAAAATGAACTTAAGGTGATAAAGTTCAATATATTTATATTACATAAAATATACTATAAAATTTAAGGGGCCGGTGCTGTGGTACAGCAGGTTAACCAACCGCCTGCAATGCTGGTATCCCATATGGGCGCAGTTTGTGTCCAGTTTTCATCTGGCTCCTGTTAAATGGCCCGAGAAAAGCAACAGAAGATGGTCCACATGCTTGGGCCCCCGCACCTATGTGGGAGACCAAGATAAAGCTCCTGGCTCCTGACTTTGGCCTGACCCAGCCCTGGCCTGTGGCCACTGAGGAGTGAACCAGTGAGTGAAAGATCTTTCTCCCTCCTTCTCTCTCTCTCTCTCTCCTTTTCAAATAAATAAAATAAGATCTTAAAAAAAACATATGTATAAGCTATAAAAGGAATACTATGGAATTGGAGAAAGGAATGAGGAAAGATGTCTTATATGTATGATTTTTTCCTTCTTTATTACGAAATATGAGAATACTTCAAAAAGTTTGTAGAAAATGGAACTCAAAGTATGAGTTTATTTTTGTCCAATTTTTTTTTCATAATATTAGGGAAATGCATCTTATGAAAAAACTATATATGGGGGCGATGCTGTGGCGCAGCAGATTAAAGCCCCAGCCTGCAGTGCCGGCATCCCACATGGGCGCTCGTTCGAGTCCCGGTTGCTACACTTCTGATCCAGCTCCCTGCTAATGTGCCTGGGAAAGCAGCAGAGAATGGATCAAGTCTTAGGCCCCTGTACCTACATGGGAGACCCAGAAGAAATTCCTGGTTCCTGGCTTTGGATCAGCCCAGCTCTGGCCACTGTGACCATTTGGGGAGTGAATCAGTGGATGGAAGACCTCTCTCTCTCTCTGTCTCTACCTCATTCTGTAACTCTTTCAAATAAATAAAAATAAATATTAATATATACATATGAATAGAAAAATATTTTTAAAATATTTATTTATTTATTTGAAAGGCAGAGTTAGAGAAAGGCAGAGAGAGAGAGAGAGAGAGAGAGAGAGAAGGGTCTTTCATCTGCTGGTTCTCTCCCTAGATGGGCACAATGGCCAGAGCTGTGCCTATCTGAAGCCAGGAGCCAGGAGTTTCTTCCAGGTCTCCCATGTGGGTGCAGGGGCCCAAGAACTTGTGCCAACTCCCACTGCTTTCCCAGGCCATAGCAGAGAGCTGGATTGGAAGTGGAGCAGCTTGGACTTGAACCATCACCCATATGGGATGATGCCACTGGAGGCAGTGGCTTTATCAGCTATGCCACAACGCCAGCCCCAGAAAAATAGTGTTTTTTTTTTTAATTTTTTTTTTTGACAGGCAGAGTGGACAGTGAGAGAGAGAGACAGAGAGAAAGGTCTTCCTTTGCCGTTGGTTCACCCTCCAATGGCCGCCGCGGCCGGCGCATCGCGCTGATCCGATGGCAGGAGCCAGGTGCTTCTCCTGGTCTCCCATGGGGTGCAGGGCCCAAGCACTTGGGCCATCCTCCACTGCACTCCCTGGCCACAGCAGAGAGCTGGCCTGGAAGAGGGGCAACTGGGATGGAATCCGGTGCCCCGACCGGGACTAGAACCCAGTGTGCCGGCGCCGCAAGGCGGAGGATTAGCCCAGCGAGCCGCGGCGCTGGCTTGAAAAATATTTTTTACACCCAAATAAACTCATACTTTCAATTTCCTTTTCTTAAAAACTTTTTGATGTTTTCTTGTAGTTTCCAACTCTACAGAGAAGTACAAATAACAGTACAAAAAAAATCCCATATACCCTTTACCAACTTCTCAAATGTTTCCATTTTACCATATTTGTAATTCTCCCAAGATAATTTTAAGTGAAAAATCCAGTTACAGAAAAGTATAAGCCAATGTTTGGATACCCACAGATACATACCTGTAAACAGCGATTATCTCTGTAAAGACATGGTGAGATTAGGGTAACATTTATTCTATAAGTTGCACATTTCTCTATTTTCATTGTAAAAGCAGATATAGGCATTACTTTTTTCATCAGAAAAGAAGAAAGTGAAAGTGATTTGGGGCTGGCGCCGTGCTCACTAGGCTAATCCTCCACCTGCAGCGCCGGCACCCCGGGTTCTAGTCCTGGTTGCTCCTCTTCCAGTCCAGCTCTCTGCTGTGGCCCGGGAAGGCAGTGGAGGATGGCCCAAGTGCTTGGGCCCTGCACCCGCATGGGAGACCAGGAGGAAGCACCTGGCTCCTGGCTTCGGATCGGCGCAGAGCACCGGCCATAGCAACCATTTGGGGCATTTGGGGGGTGAACCAATGGAAGGAAGACCTTTCTCTCTGAATCTCTCTCTAACTCTGCCTGTCCAAAAAAAAAAAAAAAAAGTGATCTGGAACAAGAGAAATGACCATCATGGGTGAGGGGATTCGGTGTGGTGACAACGTGCAGGCTCGCTCTTGTCACTGGACCACAGCTGTTCCTCGTGTGCATTTGGAGCCTGCTATCCCTTTAATGAAGGCATCAATGCTAATGACTTTTTGGGACTGTATAACAGAGAAAGCTAATGATAAATTTCTGCCTCTTTTATTGCGGTGTAGTAGAAACTGACATTGATCTATGGTTACCATTTATTAAAAAGTAAACGCAGACAAGAGTCAAGACTGAAGAAGTCAAAGGCAGCAACATACTGATGAAGTTCTCGGAGGGTGACGAGTCCTTCTTCCATATTTCTGATGTCTACCTTCCTTTGTGCTATGAAGTTTTCTTTCTGAGCAATGAATGCCAGTTGTTTCTGATTTCTACCATGAAAAAACAGTTATCATTTGTTAAGGGGGAAACAGTTTTAATTCCTCAGCATGAGAAAATACGCAAACATACAACAGGTATTTAACAAATAGTTTGGGGAGTCCAAATTGTGAACTATTTACCAATATAAATAAATAAAATTAGAAAACAAAGGGTTTTTTTGTTTTTTGTTTTGCCAGTGGTGGCTAAATTTAAACTTATGCCTAGGATTCTCACAATATTTACGAACATTTCAGAGCTCACGGGAGAACACTCATTACAATAGTAACCGCAAGAAGAGTCCTGTTTCACTCCGTCTCTCTGCGAGCTGGGTCTGCCCTCAGCACTTATCACGGTGTCCTGTTCTATGAAGGGCAGACGAGTCCATCAGATCAACTTTGAATACTGGCTTTGCCTCTTAATAACAGTGTCACCTTGGGCAAGAACCTTAGCCTGGGGATAAGCCTCAGTTTCACCATCCATAAAATGGGGATTACAATCCCTGTCTCACTGGATTTAATAAGTTGTCAGGTACTTGACCCAGGACATGGACCGCCAAAGTGGTTTTTATAGAGTAGCTATTCTTTGCCTTAACTTGCAGCATGGAATAGCATGGCTGAGACAAGTTAATGGCTTTGCTGGAATGCTTAGACATTGACTGGAAATGGCCCGTAACAGACAGTGTTGTATCTAAGTCTATAAAACTACTAAGGGCTGAGTTGCTATCTCCTCACTTTTTCCAGAATTTATATATTAAACTCTTAAACCTCTAGGTGATGGAAAGATAGAGAAAATTAGAGTCATTTTTACTTTCTAAATTACACATTTCTGTTTAACTTTAAAAATAAGGCTCGGGGGCCGGCACTGTGGTGCAGCGGGTTAATGCCCTGGCCTGAAGTGCAGGCACCCCAATGGACGCTGGTTTGAGACCCGGCCACTCCACTTCCAATCCAACTCTCTGCTATGGCCTGGGAAAACAGTAGAAGATGGCCCAAGTCCTTGGGTCCTTGCACCCACGTGGGAGCCCTGGAGGAAGCTCCTGGCTCCTGGTTTCGGATCAGCGCAGCTCTGGCCATTGAGGCCACCTGGGGAGTGAGCCATCAGATGGAAGACCTCTCTCTCTCTCTCTCTCTGCCTCTCCTCTCTCTGTGTGACTTTCAAATAAATGAATAAATCTTTTTTAAAAAGTAAGGCTCAGGCATCACTTTTTTTAATCACACACACACACACAAAATTAAAGTGATTTGGAGCGGCAGCAATGAACGCCATGGAAGCCAGTGCTGTAGTAACATTTGGGGCTTTGAGAAACAATTCAGTTTGGATGAGGGCGTGAGGATGGGGCCCTCATGATGGAATTAGTGCCTTTATAGGAAAAGACACCAGAGAGCTCACCAGCCCTTGGCCTTGTAAGCCAGAAAGAAGACCTCTGCTAGCCCCCTGCCACGCCGGCCCTGGAATCAGGCTTCCAACCTCCGTAACTGAGAGCTCAATGTCTGTTGTGTAAGTCAGCCAGGCCATGGAGTTTTATTCTAGCAGCTGGAGCTAACTAAGACAGAACCCAACAATGACGGCCAACTTTTAGTGTCACGGTAACTTGTCATCAGTACATTTCAGGATTCCAAAGGCTAACTCACTTAGTATTGACCTGAGAGAGGTTTTTGCCCAAAAAATACTAACAATTTCCTTCTCTGTAGGCTATTCAACTGGATGAGATGAAATGACTGCAACACCTCTCTGTAGCTTAAAGGCTTCTCCTAAGCGGGCCACGGTAATTACATTTCCATATGATTCAACTGCGAGTGCAGTAATGATTATTACTTACATAACTTCCTGCTTGCTAGAGGGTGCTGTGAGCAGCCATTTTAAAAGCATGGGTGAATGCTCACTATCTGTTTGCAGGCAACGCATGAAGTCCTGGAGATGCCGAGTAAGACAAGAGTGACTGCCCTGACCTCCTGGCAGCTCTGGGACCAAGCGCTTTGTGCCCAGTGGACGATACTGTGGTGACCCGTGATAAGGAAGGACACGAGCGAGGGGCTTCAGGAGGTTCATGCTGGCAGAAAGGAGGTTGAGGCACTGGGACTAGGGAAGCAGAAAACGGCCTTTGAAGGGCGAGTCACACAGAGGGGCTGGGCGAAGGGAGCGATGCTGGAGAAAGGCAGAGCGGGTACCAACCGGAGTCCGATAGGTGGAAAAGACAGGGGATTTCCTTTACTCATTGCCCAGTCCATTGGGTTAGGGGGTTGTCCAATGGCTGAACCCTTCTCCGGGCAAGGGCCTGCAGGTGTGGAGCCTGTTTATGAAAAAGGCAGGGAAACCTCGTCGTTTCTCCGGATAGTCTCACAGGGTAAAAGCATAATGACTCCTCTGCGTTCTGAATTTAGAAGAAAAATTAATGAATTTGGTTTTCACGTATGTGCCTTGAACCAGGCACGAGAAGCATTATTTAGAATGACAGAGGCAGATTAGGGGCGTGCTTACTAGAATATGTCACTTTTCTCAGCAGAATGAAAAACTAGGATGAACCCCAGTAGAGAATCACCACTTTGAAGGCAAGGAAAGCCCCCCAAACCACAGCATGCCGAGTCACGTATGGATCATGGTGCAAACGTACTCATCATAGATCTTCCGTTTGTATACAAAAACTTTATCCTCCTCACTTAAGACAATCTTCAACTGTCTCATCAGAGTCTGCAGTTTCTCTCGTAGATCTCTGTTCTCTGATTGCACCCTGAGTCGTTTCTCAGTCAGCTAGGAAAAAACAAAGGAACTGGATAAGAGGACTTAACTCCATCACCCCTTTGAGGAGGGCAGCATCAGGCAGGCAACTCTCCAGGGCACTCGGTTTGCTGCTTAGTGCACAATGAATGGGCCACAAATGCCATCCATGTCATGGGATTCAATGCCACAGCAAAGCCGCGATCGCACCTTCTGGAGCCTTTTACAGATGATGACAACAGTGTCTGCAGGCAGCAAACACGGGTGTGAGGCCACAGAGTAATGATCCATATGAAGTAGGAAACGCTGTAGACACACTGTGATCACCCGGTGGCAGCTGTGTCCTTTCCCCGGAACAGGGACTATTCTAAGGGGAAAAGGTAGCATACACAGACGCTCTCGACTAGATATTATGCTTGCTTCTTGTTAAGTACAGTTGCTCTATATCTGTGAGTTCTGCATCAACCAACTGTGGTTCAAAAATATTTGAAAAAAAAATTCAAGAAATTTTCCAAAAGCAAAACTTTGTCACGTGCTGGGGACTATGCTGAATTCACACAGATGCAGTGATGGGCAGGTATCCTATAAGGCACTATTAGTAATCCAGAGATGGTTTAAGCAAAAGCCTGTGTGTAGGTTGTATGCAAAAACTTCAGCTTTTATAAAGGGGACTTGCGCAACTTTTGGTTTCAGTTTCTGCAGAAAATCCTGAAACCAGTTTCCCACTGATAGCAAAGGAAGACTGCGTTTCTATTTGAGGACAAAACATAGTACCCATCAGTTTCTGCATGAGGTAAGAATTTGGTCCTGGATGTGTCTAGTGAATTGCTTCAAATGAGTGAAGAAAGGTTTAGCGGGAATGCAGGACTGGAAAGTTCAAAAGAACCTGCACGAGGACCGCTGAAATAGCTAAGTCAAAAAATGTTGTCTTCAAAGTGTTGGAAGAACCAACCAGATAAGGAGGAATTACTGGGCCTAATTCTAGGAGAAGAATCCAGGGTGACAAGGGTTGCACTTAAAACCTTTTGGTCTGACATTTACTAACACGGAAGAAACCACTTAGACCCCGAGTTTTTGTCTTCTTGAGTGACAAAGGGGACCAAAGCCCAGGTGTAGGGTTCATCCAGATGTGGAACCTGGATCAACCTCCCTCTGCTGGGGGCTGGGATCCCAAGGAGCTTCGCTTCTGGAAAAGGGTCCATGGGAAACTGGCCAATCATAGTCCTGCCTGACCTCGATAGCCAGGGAATTCAGGGATGAAGATGGTTTTGGACTGGCAAACTAGTAACACTGAACACCTGAGGCAGAAAACAAAGGAAACCTGAAACAAATGAGACATATGCCACAAGTGTGCACTGGAGAGCTGAGTATTGTGAAGTTGTAAAATCCTCTCCATTAGCAGATTTAACACATTCACAGTGAAAACCAAAGCAGGCTTTTCTGGTAGAATCTGACAAACTGATAAGCATTCAAAGGGCCAAGAATACTGGAGCAATCTCCAAGTTGAAGGATTTATATTACCATCTATGAGACTCATTTTAAAGTTACCATTCAAGACCATATTGTTTTAATATGAGGAGACACAAATAATCCAACTAAACAGAACAGAGCCTACAATCCATCCATACATTTATGATCCACATTTGATTTCTGATGATAAATCAATAATAAACTTATGATAACAATGCAACTGTGACACACTGGAGAGGAGTACTATCTTTTGATTAAATGGTACTGACGAATGGAGCAACTTTATGAAAAAATTTGAATTTGATCATTGTCTCACACTTCACACACATATATAAATTCCAGGTGGTTTATTGTTTTCGATGTGGAAAGTCAAACAAAAAGCTTCTAAAAGATAATGAAAGACAAAATCTTCATGACACAGGTCACAGAAAGCATTAACCAAAAAGGAAAATATTGATAAATTAGGCTTCACTAAAATTAATGTGATTGGTTCACAAATCCTATGTATTTACAGTTTACATGCTATTCTGTATAATATTTCATAACAAAAAAGTTAGACCCCACAATCAGTATATTTCCAAAGAAAATGAAATCAGAATGGCAAATGCCCTCCCATGTTCAATGCAACAGCATTTACAGTAGCCAAGATGTGGACAGAATAAACAAGAGTGTCCATCAAGAGATGAATGGATAAAAATGTGACAGATATGCACAACGGAATACTACGCAGCCTTTAAAAAGACGGAAATCCTGTCATCCACACCATGTATGAGCCAGGCAGACGTTACGTTAAATGAAATAAGCCACACACAGAAAGACAAGTATGCATGATCTCGTTCATATGTGGAATCTTACAGTGCTGAACTCATGGAAGTAGAGTAGAATTGTGGTTACCAGGAACTGGAGTTGGAGGAGGAATTGGGGAGATCTGGGTGGGGGAAGTGTTAAAATACAGTTAGAATAGAGTTTTTTTTTTTTTTTTTTTTTTGACAGGCAGAGTGGACAGCGAGAGAGAGAGACAGAGAGAAAGGTCTTCCATTGCCATTGGTTCACCCTCCAGTGGCCGCCGTGACTGGTGTGCTGCGGCCGGCGCACCGCGCTGATCCGATGGCAGGAGCCAGGTGCTTTTCCTGGTTTCCCATGGGGTGCAGGGCCCAAGCACCTGGGCCATCCTCCACTGCACTCCCTGGCCACAGCAGAGGGCTGGCCTGGAAGAGGGGCAACCGGGACAGAATCTGGCGCCCCGACCGGGACTAGAACCCGGTGTGCCGGCGCCGCTAGGCAGAGGATTAGCCTAGTGAGCCACGGCGCCGGCTAGTTATAATAGAGTTTACTATCAATAATTTGCCTCCAATAATCTGTGAGAATTGCAATGGGATATCATTAAGAGCCCAAAATTCCCACTCTAGTGAAAATAATAAGTGGGTCATAGCCTATTTATTTATTTGAGTGATCCTCACTCGTACCATGGAATTGGGTTGAAGGCTATGAATTGAAGAGAAACACGTCTACACCTCCCTCTTTGACCTGGTGAGCCAGGCCAGTTTGGGGACCCAAACTATTCAGACATTCATGAGGCTGGAAAATGTGTGGCTGTTACTTGAAGACTGTCTAACAGCTGTTACAACTGAGATAAATGGAATGGGTAAAAACAAATTGCTCAGAAAATGAAAAACAATTTAATTTATTTAATTCTTTCACGTGTATTTATTTTAAAGGCAGAAGGAGAGAGATACACAGAGATGCAGAGAGATCTCTTATCTGCTGGCTCAATCCCAAATGCCCACAACTGCTGGGGCTGGTTCAGGTGGAAGCCCGGAGCGCAGTACTCAGCTGAGTCTCCCGTGTGTGTGCCAGAGACCCAAGTACTTGAGCCATCACCAGGTGTCTCCCAGGGTGCTCATTAGCTGGAAGCTGGAATCAAGAGCAGAGATGAAAGCTGGACCCACGCATTCTGATTACAGACAACTTCGGGAGCCAATACTGTGGCATGGTGGATTAAGCCAGCACTTGCAATGTCGGCATTCCATAAGAGTGCTGTTTTCAGTCCAAGCCGCTATGCTTCTGATCCAGTTCCCTGCTAACATGCCTGGGAAAACAACAGAAGATGGTCCGAGTCCCTGGGCTCCTGCCACCTACGTGGAGCCCCAGAAGGAGTTCTAGGCTCCTGCCTTCAGCCTGAACCAACCCTGGCTGTTGCAGCCATTTGGAGAGTGAACCAGCAGTTGGAAGATCTCTTTCTCTGTGCCTCTCCTCTGCCACTCTGCCCTTCAAGCAAATAAAATAATTTTTTTTTCTAAAGGGAACTTTGGTTGGTTTATGTCTTCTCATATGTTTGAAGCCAAAAGAATTAGAGTAAGACAAGCCTAGGGGGAAGACATCCTTAATGCTGATAATTCACAAAGCCCCTAATGGAAAAAATTTAATGGTATAAATCGTTGTTCTGAAAGGATTCCTCTTCGGATCTCCCCAGTGAGCCCCAGGGTATGGATGCAGGTCTCAGACACAGGACAGTGCTATACTTTATCACAGAGAGAGAAGAATTGGGAGGTGGGGGTCCTGTATTTTAGAGCAAGAGGATGGATGAGTACCTGTAGGAGGAAGAAAAGGTGGGGGGCAAGACGGCCCGGAGGTCTGCAATGAGATTCTACTGTCCCCTCATCACCACCACGTCCAGCAGAGTTTGCAGTAGATCATGAAGTGCTCAGCATCACTGAATTCGTTTTAGAAACTAGTGAAAGGGCTGAATTTTACATCCTGGTTGACTGAGGACGGTGGGCAGAGGGCACCGGACACGACAAGACTCGAACTGTGGAAATAACTGTACGCAGAAGGGCACTGCAAAATGTTTGTGGAAAATGGAATTAAAAGGTAAGTTTGTTTTGGTGCAAAAAATGCTGTGATGTATGCATACTTGTGTACAGGACTTAGGAGAGGAGATACCATGGGCATTTCTCCTTCAATGCCAGGGGCAGGAAGAAATTCCAGGATGCCTAGCGTGCCTGTGTATTTCTGGGTATGCATAAATAAATACAGGTGTAGTGTGCATCTGCCTCATAATCTAGTATCTGACACTCAGTAACATACTGTGAACAATGCTAGTGCTTTTTCAACCAAGGTCCTTCCATTGCATTTTAATGGTATTCCCTTACTCCTGATTTTTTACTACCCTAATCAGTGCTTCACTGAATATCTTGCAGCTAAATTTTAGTTTAAACTGATATTTACTTCTGAGACAATATCTCTTTTAACTTATTTAGAAAATGGCAAGAGAATTCTCCTGGGGGTTAAATCTACCTCAATTACTTCTAAGTAATACAAATATTTTAAAGTGCAGAACAGCTAAACGATCATAGTTTTTCTAAATAATTCACATGAAAAAGATCCATTAACCATGGACATTCCTGATGCAAAAAACCACTATTCTCCCTGAAGAGTTACCAAAAAATTATTCATCTTTATATTGGCACATTTTCTCTTCTGCATATTTAGGATACTTAGAGAGGCAATAAAAATCCTTAAATCAATTACTGTGAAGGACCATTATTATTAATCAATAAAAATTGACTTAAATTCCACACTGCTCACACCTGTTTAAAACTTTAACTAAAAAATAAGATATAATTACCTTCTGAAACTCATAATTTCTTTCTTCCTACCTGTTTTATCTTTTGCAGATATTCAGTTTTCTCAATATTGGATATACTGTCCAGCTTCTCCTTGTGAGTTGTGAATAAACGCCTATGAACAAAGCGAGCCAAACAGATTCATATCAGAGCATGTTTTCTATCAAAGCCACAATCAGTTAAGACATCAGAAACTTCCAATTCCCTTCTCCCCACTCAATGTATTGATCTATCTAGGTATTGGAATCAACAAAAGTATTGTACTTTAAAATAGATGAATGAATATTCATTTAATTATTCGTCCACTTGAGAAGCAATTATTGGACACCTGTGTTCTGCCAGATATGTCCTAGATGCTAAGGATAAAGCATAAGCCAAGGCTCTACCCTCATGGAAATCATATTCTAGTGGAACAGTCAGAACAAAGGCAAGGTATCAAAAATAAATACTTCAGATAAGGGTGAGTGTTCCAAAGAATACCAAGTGTGACAGTGACACCTGACAGCAGGGGCTCCATTTTAGAGCACCCAAGACTCCATCTTGAGAAATCCCCCCACACCATAAGACTCTGGTCAGAAAATAACTATGGTCTAAAACTAAGACAACAACAGTGCACTGCATCCTGCTTGGCAAAACATTGAAACCCCTGGCATGATCGCTCAGCCTTAAAACAAACAGGCTGCACCTGGATTAACGTTAAGATTATAATTTATTCATATCCCACATATGATTTAGGTCGGTACCTGGACTAATGTCAAGAGTGTAATTGGGCCGGCGCCGCGGCTCACTAGGCTAATCCTCAGCCTTGCGGCGCCGACACATCGGGTTCTAGTCCCGGTCGGGGCGCCGGATTCTGTCCCGGGTGCCCCTCTTCCAGGCCAGCTCTCTGCTGTGGCCAGGGAGTGCAGTGGAGGATGGCCCAAGTGCTTGGGCCCTGCACCCCATGGGAGACCAGGAGAAGTACCTGGCTCCTGCCATCGGATCAGCGCGGTGCGCCGGCCACAGCGTGCCGGCCACAGTGGCCACTGGGGGTGAACCAACGGCAAAGGAAGACCTTTCTCTCTGTCTCTCTCTCTCACTGTCCACTCTGCCTGTCAAAAAACAAACAAACAAACACTGTAATTGATGAGGCTGGTGCCCTGGTGCAGAAGGTTAATCCTCCGCCTGTGGCGCTTGCATCCCATATGGGTGCTGTTTTTTTAGGTTTGTTTGTTTGACAGGCAGAGTGAACAGTGAGAGAGACAGAGAGATAGGTCTTCCTTTGCTGTTGGTTCACCCCCAATGGCCACTGTGGCCGGTGCACCATGCTGATCCAAAGCCAGGAGCTTCTCCTGGTCTCCCATGTGGGTGCAGGGCCCAAGCACTCGGGCCATCCTCCACTGCACTCCCGGGCCACAGCAGAGAGCTGGACAGGAAGAGGTGCAACCGGGACAGAATCCGGCGCCCCGACCGGGACTAGAACCCGGTGTGCCGGCGCTGCAGGCGGAGGATTAGCCTATTGAGCCGCGGTGCTGGCTGGGTGCTGGTTTTAATCCCGGCTGCTCCTCTTCCAATCCAGCTCTCTGCTGAGGACTTGAAAGAAAATCTTTTCAGGCAGAAAGAACAGCTGTTGATAAGATCCAGAGACCTGTCACTAGGCTAATCCTCCGCCTAGCGGCGCCGGCACACCGGGTTCTAGTCCCGGTCGGGGCGCCGGATTCTGTCCCGGTTGCCCCTCTTCCAGGCCAGCCCTCTGCTGTGGCCAGGGAATGCAGTGGAGGATGGCCCAAGTGCTTGGGCCCTGCACCCCATGGGAGACCAGGAGAAGTACCTGGCTCCTGGCTCCTGCCATCGGATCAGCGCGGTGCGCCGGCCGCAGTGCGCCGGCCGTGGCGGCCATTGGAGGGTGAACCAACGGCAAAGGAAGACCTTTCTCTCTGTCTCTCTCTCTCTCACTGTCCACTCTGCCTGTCAAAAAAAAAAAAAAAAAAAAAAAAAAAAAAAGGATCCAGAGACCTGGGGGTGGGGGAGTGGAGGGGGGAAGCTTAGTGAATTTGAGGAAGGGGTGTGATGATGCTGGAGGGATAGACAGGTACTCGATCATGTAGGGTCAGGTAGGAGTTCAGATTTTATTCTGAAGGAAGCCAGGGGAGGGCTAAAAAACTATTATTATTTGCGAGACAGAGAGACAAAGAGAGAGCTCCCATCCACTCCCTAAATGCTCACAACAGCTGGGACTGAACCAAGGCGAAAGCCATTCAATCTAGGTCTCCCACGTGTGGTAGGATCCCAGAGCCCTCACTGTTGCTTCCTGGGTCTGCATTGGTGAGAAGCAGAAATCAAGAGCTGGATCTGGAAACCACCCAAGTGTTCCAATGTGGGATGTGGGCCTTTATCTGTTTATTTATTTTAAAGATTTATTTATTTCAAAGTCAGAGTCGGGGGAGACAGAGAAAGAGATAGATCAATCTTTCAACTGCTGGTTCACTCCCCAGGAACCAGGAGCTTCATCCAGGTCTCCCACATGGGCCATCCTCTGCTGCTTTTTCCAAGCCATTAGCAAGCAGTGGGATTGGAAATGGAGCAAACGGGACATGAGCTGCTGCCTACACGGGACACTGGTGCCACAGGCAGCGGTTTTACCCTCTACACCATGATGCTGGCCGCAGGATGTGGGCCTTTAAACTGTCAGGATGGATGTTTGCTCCCCAGGAGAGAATTTTTAGAAAATGTTTGTTTTCATTTACTAGAAAGGCAGAGCAGAGAGAAAGAGAGAGAGAGAGAGAGAGAGAGAGAGAGAAAGAGAGACAGAGAGAGAGAGAGGAAAGAGAGGAGAAGAGAGAAGAGGGAGAGAGGGAGAAGGAGAGCAAGAGAGAGCAAGCGAGCAAGAGACAGATCTGTCTGCTGTGTCACTCTCCAAATGCCCACATTAGCCAGGGCTAAACCAAGCTGAAGCCAGGAGCCAGGAAATCCAAGCAGGTTTCACACATGGGTGGTGGGGCCCAGCACTTGAGCCATCACCTGCTGCTTCCCAGGATGCACTGGCAGGGCGCTGGGTTGAAGTGGAGCAGCCAGGATTCCAGCTGGCACTATGATATGGGATATGGGCTTCCCAAGCAGTGGCTTAATATGCTGTGCCACAACGCCCACCGCAGGGAAGGATATTTTAGCAGAGAAATAACATGAACCCCCGATATGACAATTCTGGTTACCCTGTGGAGAAAGACAGCAGAGGAGGAAGACAGACCAGGTAGAAGGCTGTGCGGTCAAGAGAAGATAATGGTGGTTCCGATTAAGATTCTAAGAGTGGAGGTGGCATGTAGGTGCCTACAGGATATACAAGGGCACTTCACAAAGTCCTTGGGAGGTGGGCAGCTAGCCTGGCAGTTAAGATGCAAGTTAATATGCCCACATCCTGTATCAAGAGTATCTAGGTTTGCTACCTGACTCTGGCGCCTGACTCCAGCTTCCTGCTAATGCACACCTTGGGCGATGGCAGCTGGTGGCTCAAGCAATTGAGAATCTGCCATTCATGTGTGCCAACCTGGATTGCATTCCTAGCTCCAGGCTTTGGTCTCAGACCAGCCCTAGCTGTTGGGGGCACTCTGGAGTGAACCAATGACTGAAAGTGCTCTCTCTCTCTCTCTCTCTGTCTTGTGTGTGTGTCTACTTCTCCAAAAAATGTTAAAGAAAAAATAGAAATAAAAGATATATTTGTTTTGGTGCAAAATATTTTTGAAATCCATGCCTAGTTTTTTCCATAACATACATTTTCCATGAACATTTTTTGTGCAAAAACTATGAATGGACTTTAAAATTCTGTGTATCAAAATAAGCTTACTTTTTAATTCCATTTTCTGTTACCTTTTTTAAGTACTTTGTATTTTGAAGATGAGAGTAAGGGGATGTACCTTTGGATTTGGTTAGAGTTGGGTTAGGGTTAGGTAGTGAGGACAATAGGAGTGGTGGGTAACTCCTAGGCTTTGGGCTGGGGTAAGTACCTAAGCGGTGGTGCCACGTTCACTGGCAGGGGAGGCTGTAGGAAGAGCTGTGGAATCAGGAGTTCTATCTCGGATACTATGTCTGAGGTGTCTAACAGACCGTTCAAGCAGAGAGGTCAGGTCAGCGACAGAGGCTGCGTGTTTAGACCCAGGGAAGAGGTCAGGGATGGATATGTACACGTGGGAGTCACCAGGGTACAGAGCAGGCTTGAAACCATCAGACTGGAGTGGGGGTTGTGGCGTGGAGCGTAAACTGTCACTTGCGACTCCCACATCCTATACGGGAGGACTGCTTTGGTCCCAGCTACACTGCTTTTGATCCAGCTCCCTGCTAATGCATTCTAGGAGGCAACAGATGATGGCTCAAGTTCTTGGGCCCCTGCCACCCAGCCGTGAGGTCTGGTGGGGTTATAGGCTCCTGACTCCAGCCTACCCCAGCCCCGGGCTGAACCAGCTAAAGGAAGTGCTCTTTCTCTCTCTGTTACTCTGTATTTCAAGTAAATAAAAATAAACATTTTAAAAATAAAATAAAGCCATGAAACTGGAAGAAAAATCACATATGGAGAATGTGAACAGAAAATCATAAAGGGCTGAGAACTCCAAAACTTGGACAGAAAAAACAACTGGAACAAGTTAGGGTCCTGAGGACGACCAACTCGTGTAGTAAGTGAAGGAACAGAAGGCGTGTTTGGGAAGCCAGACGAAGGGAGTATTTCAAGAAGGTAAAAGTGATAGACTGTGCCAAATTCCACCATGACTTTGAGAACTGTAAGGGATAGGCTAGGCCTCTAATGTTTGACAGGATGGATGGAAATCACTGGTAACCTTGGTAACTTGTAAATCATTTCAGTTACCCCTCCAAGCATCTAGAATCTTAATAACTTCACGAATTTTAATGGCAAGCATACACTGTGGGTTACAAAGTGGACATCACTTATGTACAACATTTAGCTTCCAGATTTCCCATGGGCTGAAAACCATTTGAATGGCAAGGAGAGACCATAGCAATTTAGAAAGGGGACACTGGGTTTGCCTTTAGCTGTATAAACAGAGCAGGCCAGCTCTCAGCAGTGATAAGCAACAAGGACCAAGCCATCAATCTGTGGATCTGTAATGCATCTGAGGCGCTCTTATTGTCTAAACACACAACAGAATTTAAACTTGTGGTGGAGGGATTTGTTTTCCATCAACATTTTGACTGCAAATAGGTAACAGTGCTATTAAGCAACCTTCCTTCAAGTTAAAGATTTCACTGGGGAAAGTACGGCTTACGCTCTGGATTAACAGGAAGGTGAGTGTGCCTATTACTTTACTTTCTTGCATTATTTGCTCTTATAGAATTTTAGAGAATACAATGCTGGTTTTTCAAATCCACCAAGCAATTGCTGGGTTGCCTCTCTTCACCTCCACAGGTAGAAAAAATGAACTAAGAAAAAAGTGAGAATATAGAGAATTTTCTTTTAATTTCATCAAATTAATCAAAAGCACTTTTTTCTCGATAAGTTGCCACAATAATGAAAACGTTTGAAAAGCCAGGATTACAAAAAAATGATGGGCCATTAAAAATGTGTGGTCAATGACTCCTCACTTCCTTCTTGAACATATATTTAAAACAACTTAGCTAACAGAAATACTGCTTATAAATAAAACTTTATTGATAGAGGGATATTTTTCAATGTAACTGCTCATAATAACTTATGGCCTGATTCACATGTGTTCCACTGTGACTTTTTCCCTAGTTTTTCTTCAAAATTTGTATGAACTAAAACTATTAAATCACTTAGCAAGAAAAGGTTTATTTTTCCTGAGTTTTAATTATGGTATATTAATTGAACTTGGCATATTTTAAAATTATTGCCTATTTTAAGCACATTATACTCTGCTATTGTGGGGCTCTTTTTAAAATTTTTATTTATTTGAGAAACAGAAAGAGAAAGAGACAGAGAGGGATAGAGAGAGCGAGACAGAAAGAGAGAGAGAGGGGCAGTCAGGGGGAGAGGGCTCCCAGTCACAGGTTCACTCATCGAATGCCTGCAAACAGACAAGACTGGCCTGGGCCAAACCAGGAGCCTGGAACTCAACCCAGGCCTCCCAGATGGGTGGCACAGACCAACCACCTGAGCCATTCCTGCTGCCTTCCAGGGTTTGCATTAGTAGGAAGCTCAAATCAGGAGCTGGCGCAGGGCACTGAACCCGGGTACTCCAACATGGAAGGCAGGCATCCTAACCACTGGCTTAACAGCCAGCCAAAGGCCTGCCACTACAATTGCTGTGGTTGTAATCACAGTACATTGAAATCTACGAAGGAGGATTCTACCAGGGAAGTCACTCGTCTTTGTGGCGTCTGCTCGGCCCATAGGTGGTCTATTGAACTGTCAATGAACCACTGAGGCGGGCCCCAGAAACCACATTGTAAGACTACATCTTCCAGGCCAGAGCTGACTGCACTAGGAGCCAAGACTGGACTAAACACATTCCCATGTGAAATCGAGGATTCTTCTGGGAGAGTCGCTGGCCAGCCTCTTCAGATGGCTGGACCTGTGACTGACAGTCAATACAGAGAATTTGGCTCAGCCATAGTGTGCATGTGTTCACCAAGGAGAGAGCACCGTATACAGCAAAGAGGGAAGAATGAAACACTCAGAGAGGAAGCAGAGTGTGAGCCTTTGGATGGATGGGAGCCTGGCCCCAGTTTCTGGTTCCAGTCCTGTGTGGAGCAGTGTTCACGCCCGACGGCCTTGTATTTTCTGAGTTCTGCAAGCCCTGCCTCACGACGAACAAGAACTGTTCCAGGTAGGCTGTGGCCTTACAGCGTGTCCCACTAGGCCATGCTCCACGGGCATTTCTGTTTGTAGGGAGTCAGGACTGGAAATGGGAATAATACAAGTACACTTCAAAAAGTTCATGGAAAAACAGAATGAATATATTATGCTTATTTTGGTATAATTTTTAAAAATCCACACAATTTTTTCATAATATTCATTTTCCATGAACTTTTCCAAAGATCTTGCACCTTCCAAAGAGTTCTCGCCCCCTTTTCCAAACTGACTACATCACTCTTAGTTTTTTGTTCCCTTGATTATCTCAAAGCCTGGCTAATTTCAAACTGAAGAGATTAATTTTAGTGAGCTAAGAGAATACAATTTTCATCTAATATTAAATAAATATTTTTAAATGAAGTAGCATATTCACCTCTGGAAATGCTTGAGTCAAAATAGTGTCTCACTTACATTTTGTCCTCTAGCATCTTGCAGGATTTCTTTATTTCATCCACCTGTTTTTCCCAATGATTTATTGATCCATGTAGCTCTGACATCTCTAAATTGTGATCACTGAGAATCTATTGAAAGTTCAACACAGATATGGCATCCAGTCATCATCAAGTGATTCACAACAGCGGCTCGACTGCGCTAAACTCATGAATCAGTCATTCAACTTTAGCTTCGATCTGTCCTTCAGTGAAACAGAAAGCAATCACTTTCTTTATAACTGAATCTTGGGCAGAAATAATTCTGAAATCATCAGAAAAAAGCAAACTTTGGAGTAGGGGACAAAAAAATATAGCAGTGAGAATCTGAAGACTGCAAAAAAAAAAAAAGGTTTTCAGACAAGAATTCCTTTTGTCTACCATTTTAAAAGATTAAACAAGTTGGGGCCGGTGCTGTGGCGCAGTGGGTTAACACCCTGGCCTGAAGCGCCGGCATCCCATATGGGCATCGGTTTGAGACCTGGCTGCTCCACTTCCGATCCAGCTCTCTGGTATGGCCTGGGAAAGCAGTAGAAGATGGCCCAAGTCTTTGGGTCCCTGCACCTGCATGGGAGACCGGGAAGAAGTTCCTGACTCCTGGCTTCAGATCGGTGCAGCTCCAGCCGTTGCGGCCATTTGGGGAGTGAACCAACGGATGGAAGACCCCTCTCTCTCTCTCTGCCTCTCCTCTCTCTATGTAACTCTGACTTTCAAATAAATAACCTTTAAAAAAAAAGATTAAAGAAATTAATGCCATCATCATCATCTTCAAAGTAATATCCCAGAATACTAGAATGAGAATTACATAAAATAAAAACAAATTGCATCTTTTGTTTCAGTTGATAGCTATGTTCACATGGAAAAGAATTTTTATTTCTGAATATTCAATCAATATTTAGGATGGAATACTGTGAAAATGTTAGCACGATTTATAAGTTGGAAGAATTGATGGAGAAAATTCAAAGTGAAACAGCTATTTTGCTGCTCTGGGATAAAGAAAAGGGAGGTCAGGGCCGGCGCTGCGGCTCACTAGGCTAATCCTCCGCCTAGCGGCACCGGCACACCGGGTTCTAATCCCGGTCAGGGCGCCGGATTCTGTCCCGGTTGCCCCTCTTCCAGTCCAGCTCTCTGCTGTGGCCTGGGAATGCAGTGGAGGATGGCCCAAGTGCTTGGGCCCTGCACCCCATGGGAGACCAGGAGAAGCACCTGGCTCCTGCCTTTGGATCAGCGCGATGCGCCGGCCGCAGCGCGCTGGCCACGGCGGCCATTGGAGGGTGAACCAATGGCAAAGGAAGACCTTTCTCTCTGTCTCTCTCTCTCACTGTCCACTCTGCCTGTCAAAAAAAAAAAAAAAAAAAAATTTAAAAAAAAAAAGAAAAGGGAGGTCAAACGCATTAGCTTTGGGGATTCCACTTCATTGGGTGAGAGGGAGTAGAGCTGAGAGTGGGTTCAAGACATCCCTCTTCCCGCTGACAGAACTCCCCTGGACACAGTATTTAAGCTGCTAGCCCTGGAGTCCGGGTGGGGTGAGAGTGGCCTGTGGGTGAAAGCCACTCACACAGCATCTTCCCCAGAGCACTCCCAGGCCACACGGATGGAGTGTGTTCACACAACCTCTGCATTCCCCTTTCCGCCCAGTCGGACCTATTTTGAAACATCCTTACCACGCTGAAATCTCAAATCAGAGAATGATATCTCTAAATGCACATATTTGGGAGAAAAAGTGATTTTACTAATGTTGTGTGATTGGATATCATAATCGGTATAATGAGCAACACCACCCTGTATAAAGGATAACGGGTTAAACAGCATTCTGGTAGAAATGGATGCTTCAGTGTTACTGCTGCACCAGTAACGATTCGCATGTGATTATCAAAGTACCTAAGACAAATACACTGAAGACTCACTGATTCAATTAATTGTGGTAGATTAACAGACATTTCTGTTTTAATTAGTGAAGTGTTATTAACATTAATCACTTAAATTGTAGTCACCTCCATAAACTTCAATTTTCTCTTTTTAAAAATAGGATAGAGGGGCTGTCACTGTGGCGTATCAGATAAAGACACTGCCTGCAGCACCAGCATCCCATAAAGGCGCCAGTTCGAGTCCCAGCTGCTCCTCTTCCAACCCGGCTCTCTGCTATGGCCTGGGAAAGTAATGGAAGACCCTAAGTGCTTGGGCCCCTGCACCTTTGTGGGAGACCTGGAAGAGGCTCGTGGCTCCTGGCTTCAGACTGGTTCAGCTCTGGCTATTGCGGCTATTTGGGGAATGAACCAGTGGATCTTCCATCTCTCTCTCTCTGTAATTCTGACTTTCAAATAAAATAAATAAATTTTCAAAAATATTGATTCATTTATTTGAGAGAGTTCACTCCCCACTCTGCAGAGCCAGAGCCAGGTACTGAGCAGATGTGGAATATCAGTGTCTCAACAGCTAGACCAAATTCCCACCCCTCCACGGCCGTTTGAGTTTTCTTCCTATCATCATCATCTCTGGTTAGTTCTACATGTATTTTTAATCAGCATTTCCACAGTAGCTTGTCCATCAAACACAATTTGTACCTAAGCATTCTCTTTCTTCTCACCATATTCTTGAGGAAGAAGGAAACACAAATGTACTATAACAGTTTAAGCAAAGTGTCTGAAGGGTCAACATGTCAAGGACATTCTTCTAGAATGGTAAAAAGATGATTTTTTTTTAAAAGATAAATTAAAGTCAAATCCTTCTTTATTGAGGCACCTATGTCAGCTTTGAGAGAATATAGTTTTTTCTTACCACTGATCTGATGGTAACTATTTCTTTAACTTTTGACATTTTAGCTAGTAATTTATCCAATTCTTTCTTCTTTTTGTAAGTCTCCTTTCTCTTAAGCTCACAGATTTTTTTGAATTCTTCAATCTGTAGTGACAAACACAATAAACTAGTTAAAAATCTATTAGCACACACAGTTGGGAAATTTTAAAAAAACTGTTAACAATTCATACTCAATCTAAGAACACCAACAAGTAAAAAGCAAAATAACTTCACAGTTTACTTTTTTTTTTTTTTTTGGCAATATCACATGAAGGACTGTGAACCACAAGTACCAAACTGTAATTATAGAATATTGAAATAGTAAACTTTCAAAAACAATAAGAAAAACCACTAATAATGAATTATGAAATCACTTGTCACTGTGATGATTTTCTAGTAAAACACCATAAAGTAATGCTTACAACATTTACAGTGTGCTGAGACAGAGGACCCAAGGGATTGTCTGGGGGCCAGAAATTCACATTATTTAGTGGGAAATAAAATTGACTAAAGAAAATCCCTGAAGACGGAGCAGCTTTCTTGTCACTTTAACAAGCTCAAACATGTTCTGATTGTTTTTCAGACCCTAATGAAGTGAGCCACTCTCTGTCAAAGGGACACACCTGTCTGCAAAGCGGAAGGTCAAGAACAAAGCGGCTAACTAAGCAGAAGCAAAGGCACACTGCGTTCTGTATGAGAGCTGTGACCACGTATGAACAGGTGGCTCTCCGTTAGAGCCAGAAGCTGCTACTCCGAATGGACGTGGTCATCACCCATTTCTCCACACCAGGGCTCACATGCACGTGAATGAAATGTGGTCATTAACACACTGGGGTGAGAGCAGGAAGTCTGCCTTCTTACAAGGTCTCAGAGTTACGGAAACAATACTGGCAAAACAGAGTGTGTGTGTGTGTGTGTGTGTGTGCGCGTGCACACGCGCGTTAGGGGACATGATACAGGTCTGAAGAGTCTCTGACATCTAGCAAAATTTTTCCTTCCTTATAGGAAGTGAATTGAAAAGTGGAAGAAAAGAGGGGGGAGCCTGTCGCTCCCCCTCTTCGTGGAGGAGCAACACAGGACCCTGCGCTGTTCTTTCGTCCGCTCGGCCTTCCCCGGGTTTGCTGCTGGTTCTTCCCGGGTTGGCTACTATCCCTTCCACCTCCGTGGAAGGGCAGTTCCCCCTGGCCGCATTCCCCACTTCCGCAGGGGAGCGGCACACCGCCGGCCGGCTCTCTCGGGGGCTGCACGGGTTCCCTTAGATGTTCCCCATAGATGTTCCCGGTGCATGCCGTCTCTCTCCTCCTTTATAGTCCTCCTCTGCCAATCCCAACTCGGCTGCCCACACGCCGAGTACGCTGCTCTCCTCCAATCAGGAGCAAGTCCTACAGTTTATTAGTTGAACTGGAGGCAGCTGTGCGGAAGCTGTTTACTTCTCTCCCAGCGCCATATTGTGGGAGAGCAGATGCATAGAATAAGTCTTAATTCCAGTAACTCAGTCCAGTCCGGATTGCTCCCCACAGGAGCCTGCACCTCAGAGTTCTCCAGGTCTCTGCATCCGGGGAGTTTTACTGTGTGGGGGAACAAATAAGGCAGGCCTTCGGCTGTCCACCCGGAAAGCTTCCTGCCTACGGCTCTGTTCTGGGAAGGCAGACCAGGATTAGGCAAGCATCCAGCCACCACCTGGGTGTGGAAAGCCACTTCTTTATCTGGGTGTTGTTTGTGGCTACTTCCATGTTAAAGTGGCAGAGTTGTGAATCTGTGAGACACTGGTTCTTCTCAGAAAATGCTTGTGGGTCCCAGTAGACTGTTGATACAGCACTAAGGTAGATGATCTCATGTTTGCAAAGTCCCTATAGGAAGTCCCTCTGGGCTCCCTTTCTTGCACCTTAACGTTTATACTAAAGAGTAGTGGGGGGACCAGTACTGTGGCGTAGTGGGTTAAGCTGGCGCTTGTAAGGTCGGGGTTTCCTGTGAGCACCAGTGCTGTGGCGTAGTGGGTTAAGCTGGCTCTTGTAAGGTCGGGGTTTCCTGTGAGCACCGGTTGAAGCCCCGGATGCTTCATTTCTGATCCAGCTCCCTGCTGATGCATCTGGGAAAGCGGCAGATGATGGCCCCTGTCACCCATATGGGAGACCTAAATGTCATTCCAGGCTCCTGGCTTCAGCCTGGCTCAGCCTTGACCAATGCAGTCATTTCGGGAGTGAACCAGTAGATGGGAGCGCGCTCTCTCTCTCTCTCTCTAACTCCTTAAAATAAAATATATAAATCTTTTGGGGAAAAAAAATTAGTCCAACGGGGCCCGGCGCTCAGAAGTGATGAATTGATCAGATAGACGAGGCTGGGCTTGTCCCGGGCCGCTGATTATCGAGGCGATTCTGATCTGAGCCAAAAAAAAAAAAAAAAAAAAAAAAAGGAAGGGAAAAAAACTTCCCTGTAAGTCTCAAGAAGTCTGAAACTCATTCATTCGATGAAGTAACACAGCAGGCCTACCAGCTACAAGCCACACAGCTACTGTTGTTCTTAGCGCTTGGGGACAGCAGAGATGAAAACACACAAACCTGTCCTGTGAAGTCTGCCTGCTGGAAGACTCATACTGGAAACCAACCCCTGACCTACTGGCTTGTTGCCAGGAGAAGTGGAGACGAGCGACAGTGTCCCACCCCTGCTGTCCCTCCCCCATCCTGGAAGTCCTCGTCCAGTTGCGCCCACACAGACACCATAATCTCAGTTCCTGTAATGTAAGTGAGCCACTCCAACTTGGGCAAGGCTCTGGGCTATTCAGAGAGCACAGAGTCCTGGCCAGAGGAGGAGGTGATATTACAGTGGAGGTGATATTGACGCTGCTCAGCGATGCTGTGGCTAAAGCTGAGGTAGATATTTGGCTCAGCATTTAAAACACTGTTTGGGATGCCGGCATCCCGCATTGGAGTGCCTGGGCTTGAGTCCCGGCTCTACTTCTCAATCTAGCTTCCTGTTGATGCGCATCCCGGCAAGTAGCAAGCAGTGGCTCAAGTGCCTGGGTCCCTGCCACCCACTTGGGAGACTTGGATTGAGTTTCTGGCTTTGGCCTGGCCTAGCCCTGGCTGCTGCAGGCATCTACAGAGTGCATGAGTAGATGGGAACACTCTCCTTCCCTTCTTGCCTCTCAATAAATAAAAAACGAATACAAAAAGCAGTAAGATCCCTTTTGGCCCTTGCTGTCCTGAACTCTCCATTTCAATTTGCTAACATTAAACCCAAGAAAGGTTTCGCCCAGTAAGAGGAGCCCTGCAGGACTTTTGAGACAGATTTCAATTGGTTCAAGCACTGCAGCCCAGGGTAACAACCCCAGAAGAGATCCAGGGAGTCCACATTTTATAAATTCCATTTAATAGCTACCGTCCGCCTCGGCGACAGCATCAAGAGGTGGGGACTTGGGTGACTAAGTCATGAATGAGGGTCCTTAGGAGTGGGACAAGGACTTTGTGGAAATTAGCTAGGCCTCTTGCCCTTCCATGCCTTCCTTCCACTGTGTGGGGACCCAGTGTTCCTCTCTTCTGGAGAAGGCAGCATTTGAGGCACCGTTGCGGACGCAGAGTCTGGCCCATCAGACTCTGGACCCACTGGGCCTTCGCTGGCTATCCAGAACAGTGAGGTATACATTGCCATTAGCTACAAGTTACCCATTTTCACGTGTTGTGTTGCAGCAGCACAGGCTGAGAGAGACTGCACCAGGTATACGGCAATGCCTGCCGCAGGAGGACTGGGGCGGGGCTTTCTACGCTCAGGGAGAAGTGTGCGTAGCTTTCATGGAAAACTACTTCTGACGAGGCAGGCACTTTTTAGGATAAAGAAGCTGAACTGATTGGAATTGCCAAACAGCCCAACTCTTATCATGGAATTTGCTGCCTGAGGAATCAAACTGTTACTGCCACACTTTATTCCTTTAAATTTGAATCAAGATTCAAGCAATGTAACACATGCCCTTCTTCCTTTCCTTCTTCCCTCCCGCCCTCCTGACCCCCTTTGGCTTCCTCTGTCTGCCTATTTATACAGCAATGAGGCAGGCCCACGTCCAGTGTCCTGCATTTGCAACCTGAGGTTATGCCAATTCCCACTGCAGACAGGGCAACAGCAACTCTGACCGTGGGGTCTGCTCCAGCCCTGCACAGGGAGAACAAAGGCTGCTGCTGGGGACAGCTAATGTGGAGACAGCCCTCTGTCTCCTGGGGTGACCGAGGCAGGACGAGGAAGACGGGAGTTTAATCATCAGGTGGGAATTTCTTTTTGTTTCTTTATAAACTCATTGGAGTTTTTTTTATTAAATTTTCTTAAAGATTTTATTAATATAAAAAGAACAGATTTCATAGGTACTGTTCTAAGAAGATAACCTTCTTAGAACTTCAATCTTCTTCAGTCTTCTCCTTTAATCCTCCACCTTCCTTTCTCTTTAATTTTTGCAAAGACATCATTTTAATCCACTCTATAATCATAGGCTTAATTCACCACCTCATATTCAACAAGCAAAAAGTAGGAAGATCACAGTTCCACAGGAGTATGAACAAGGACTAAAAACAACAATCATGTCACAAGACGTCCATTATTCCTACAAATTTTTTGTACTCTGGGGCCGGCGCTGTGGCGCAGCGGGTTAAAGCCCTGGCCTGAAACGCCAGCATCCCACACGGGCGCCGGTTCTAGTCCCAGCTGCTCCTCTTCCAATCTAGCTCTCTGCTATGGCCTGGGAAAGCAGTAGAAGATGGCCCAAGTCCTTGGGCCCTTGCACCCACTGGAAGAAGCTCAAGGCTCCTGGCTTTGGATTGGCGCAGTTTCAGCCATCCCAGCCATCTGGGGAGTGAACCAGCGGATAGAAGACCTCTCTCTCTCTCTCTCTCTCTCTCTCTCTCTGAACTCTTTCAAATACAAAATAAATCTTTAAACAAAAATTTTTTTGTACTCTATATTAACTTCCACTTATCAGAGAAAACATATTTGTCTTTTTGAGATTGGCTCATTTCACTAAGTATAATGGTTTCTAGTTGCATCCATTTTGTTGCAAAAGACACGATTTCACTCTTTTTTATGGCTGAGAAGTATTACATAGTGCATGTATACCACATTTTCTTTACCTAGTCATCAGCTGAAAGACCGCCAGGTTGATTCCATATCTTTGCTATTGTGAATTTAGCTGCAATAAACACAGGGTACAGATAACGCTTTTATATGCCGATTTCATTTAGGTAAATTCCTAAATTCCCAGGAGTGGGATGGCTGCGTCATACGGTGGGTCTATTTTCTTCAGACTTCTGAGAACTCTCCATACTGTCTTCCATTTAGGCTGTACTTGTTTAAATTCCCACCAATGGCATATTAGGGTGCCTTTTTACCCAAATCCTCACTAGCATTTACTGCTTTGTGATTTTTGAGTGATAGCCATTCTAACTGGGTTGAGGTGAAACCTCACTGTGGTTTTGATTTGCATTTCCCTGATGACTAGTGATCCTGAGCATTTTTTCATGCTTTTATTGGTCATTTGAATTTAATCCTTTGAAAAATGCCTGTACATGTCCTTTGCCTATTTCCTAACTGGATTGTTTGTTTTGTTGTTGAGTTTCTTGAGTTTTTTTTTTTTAAGATCCTGGATATTAATCCTTTATCAGCTGCATAATTTGTGAATATTTTCTCCCATTCTGTACGTTGTCTCTTTGCTTTGTTGAAAGCTTTCTTTACAGTGCAGAAGCTTCTTAGCTTATACTCCCACGTGTTTATTTTTGCTTTATTGCCTGTGCGTCTGGGGTCTTTTCCAAGTCTTTACCTATGCCAATGTCTTGCAGAGTTACCCTGATGCTTTCCTCCAGTAATTTGATGGTCATAGATTTAGATCCTTGATCCATTTTGAGTTGATTTTTGTATATGGTATAAGGTAGGGGTCTTGTTTCATACTTCTGCCTGTGTAGATCTAATTTCCCCAGCACCATTTGTTGAAAAGACTGTCCTTTCTCCAGGGATTGTTTTGAGCTTGTTTGTCAAAGATTAGTTGATTGTAGATGTAGACGTTGATTAGTTCTTGGGGTTTCTATTCTGTTCCACTGGCTTGCATGTCTATTTTTGTGCCAGTACCAGGATGTTTTGATTATAACTCCCGTGTATTACATCTTGAAATCTGGTATTGAAACAGCTTTGTTTCTGTTGCTTAAGACTGCTTTGCTATTTGTGTTTCCATATGAATTTTAACACACTTTTTTTTTTCTAGATCTGAGAGGAATGTCCTTGGTATTTTGATTAGGGTTGCACTGAATCTGTAAATTGCTTTCACTGGTATGGACATTTTGATGATATTAATTCTTCCAATCCAATGAACATAGAAGATTTTTCCTTGTTTTTTTTTTTTTTTTTTCTGGTTCCTTCTGTTTCTTTACTTAATGCTTTGTAATATTCATTGTAAGGATTTTTCATATCCTTGGTTAAATTTATTCCAAGGCATTTATATTTTCTGGTTGCTATTGTGAATGGTACTGATCTTACAAGATCTTTCTCAGCAATGGCATTGTTTATATATTCAAAGGTTTTTGATTTTTATGTGTTGATTTCTTGATGTGCGATTTTGCCCACTCTCTTATGAGTTCCAATAGTCTCTTGGTGGAATCTTTTGGTTCCTCCACGTATAGGATCATGTCATCTGCTAATAATGATAACTTGACTTCCTCCTTTCCAATATGTATCCTCCCCCCCCACCATTTTTTTTTTTCATTTTCTTGCCTAATGGCTCTGGCTAAAACTTTTAGAACGATATTGAATTGCAATGGTGAAAGTGGGCAGTGAACGGGGAATTTCAATTAGGATGGCACAGCAGATAGCCCAGTCCCTACACGAGCAGAAAAGGATTTAGCAGTTATCCATGTTCCCACAAAATTGTGGGCCTTAAAACATGGTTTTCTCTTTACGTCCTTGACTGTGTGTAGCCCCTCTGCACGCTGCTCACTCCTCTCTGATTTATTCAGCAGGTGAAGCAGTTGTGGACAGGGGCCCTGTCTGCTTGGTCTGCACTCCCTGGTCCTGTCAACACAGATTCAGCCTGGGGACTGTCAAGGGCAACTGGCTAAGGTGGAGGCAAACTCCTCATCCCTCTATGGCTGCATGTGAGCAAGGGGCTACTCAGTGTTACAGCTCCTGTCACTTACATTCTTCTCCGGGGACCACAAGCTGAGACACGACCAAAGTCACTCCCAAGAGGCTCACTGGGTCGTTGGGTCTCCCACTCTAGTCCCATCCCAGTGTTCTCAGCAGAGTACATGGAGAGCAAGTGCCAGCCTCACAGACAAATAAATTCTTTTCTATTTCCTGCCCCAGAGTCTATACAATTCTGTATTTGTAAAAAATAATAAATTGTGCCATTTACCTGTACAGTCAGAGCTTGTTTTTTTGTCAAATACTCTGCTTTTTGCTTTTCTATTTCCTCCTCTGCCTCTTTAATGCATTTTTTTATTGAGTCTATTTCTTCTTTCTCAAAGCTGATTCTGGTGTAAGTCTCACTTATGTAAACAGTGGCCGTGGCTTTCTCTTCCAACGCGTAGTTGAGTGCCGTGACAAACTTCTCATACCGCCCTGCCAACTCTTCTTGCTTTTCACTGGGGCACAAGAAGGCTCACAGAGTGAAGAGAATCATACTTAGGAAGGGAACTGAAAGTCTGAGGGGGTGGCACCATGGCATTGTAGGTTAAGCCTCCACCTGGGGCACTGGCATCCCTATGGGAGCTGGTTCATATCCCAGCTGCTCCACTTCTGATCCAGCTCTCTGCTGATGGCCTGGGAAAGCAGTGGAAGATGGCCCAAGTGCTTGGTTCCCTGCACCCACATGGGAGACCCAGAAGAAGTTCTTGGATCCTGGCTTCGGATCAGCCCAGCTCCAGCCGTTGTGGCTGTTTGGGGAGTGAACCAGTGGATGGAAGATCTCTCTCTCTCTCTCTGTTTGTCTCTCTGTCTGTCAATTTGCCTCTCAAATAAATAAATAAATCTTAAAAAGAAAAAAGGAAAAAAGAAAGTCTGTCTGGCCAGGTAGCCCTCATTCAACAGGACATTGCAAGGGATACTAATTGTGGTTGTGATGGTTAAACTTGGTTGAGAAGAGAATAGAAGGAAATACTAAACAAGCAACAACCTGACAAATGATGACCCACCTCACCCTATCCATCCAACATGTCAGGCAGTAAGTGCAGGGTACTGTGCCTAACAGTGTCGAGCGATTCAAAAGTCAGTGGCATCTGGCCAGAGGAGCGTTTTGATGGGCATCCTTGCCATTTCTTTTTCTTTTTTTTCTTTTTTTTTTTTTTGACAGGCAGAGTGGACAGTGAGAGAGAGAGACAGAGAGAAAGGTCTTCCTTTGTCGTTGGTTCACCCTCCAATGGCCGCCGTGGCCGGCGCGCTGCGGCTGGCGCACCGCGCTGATCCGATGGCAGGAGCCAGGAGCCAAGTGCTTTTCCTGGTCTCCCATGGGGTGCAGGGCCCAAGCACCTGGGCCATCCTCCACTGCACTCCCGGGCCACAGCAGAGAGCTGGCCTGGAAGAGGGGCAACCGGGACAGAATCCGGCGCCCCGACCGGGACTAGAACTCGGTGTGCTGGCGCCGCTAGGCAGAGGATTAGCCTAGTGAGCCGCGGCGCCGGCCATCCTTGCCATTTCTATCTTCCTATACTGGGCTGGGTAGTGAAGCCAAAGAAAGGTGGTTATCCCACCACAGCTCCAGCTGCTCCAGGAGAAGGCTGGGCTTCCTCTGGGCAGACACCAGAGAAACAGGAGGCTGCGTCCAGCCTTCCACCCTTGCTGTTCACTGGATGCCCGAGCCCTAATTTGCATCATCTTATCTTCTCCCAGCTGCAGCCACATCCGAGCTCAGCAGTCATTAATGTCACACATCCACTGCTAGCCATGTCCATCTGAAGACCTTCATGTTGGGAGAAATGTCAACCTCGAGGCTAACAATCAAAGATTTTCAAGAGTGGCAATTGGATCACTTTCTCCAATTTCATTTTGAAAGGTTTCCAGAATAGAAAAGCTCTTTTTCCTCTCCTAGTCCCCAGGGTTAGACCCAAAAGGGTTGTGTGTGACTGAAGGCTCAGAACAATAGAAATAGGCTGTCAAGAAGTCTATGATGCAGAGGTGGAACTCTGCAACAGAAATGCAAGGAAAAGCAGCTCAGGTGGGAGGCTCGATGAAGGTGTCAGACAATGGGTGCTTTGTGGACCCAGCAGAGGAAGCCCTCAGGAGTGACTCAACCTAAGGACCGAGGAGCCTCAGGGAAGCAGAAACCCTCGCCTGGTGCATTGTGACGGGTTGAGGGGACAGCACACACACAGAATCTCGGGCCTGGGGTGAACACACACAAGGACTACATCCAGAAGAAGAGACGCTCACCATGTCCAGCTCCACCAGCATCACCCAGACACTTGTTAGAAACACAAATTCTTGTCCCTCCCTCCACTCTACAGGTCTGCTAACTCAGAAGTTCTTGAGTGGGTTTCAGCAATGTGTTTCAACAAGCAGGGTAAGTGTTTCAGATGCCCACTCAACTTTGAGAATCACTGATCTGCAGGGCTATGATGTTGCTAACTAGTTGAAAGGAATATCCAGTCTGGGTATTACTATTCCTACCATTGGTGCAGAAACAGATTCGTTTATATGACACTCCCCGGCAACTGCGGCTGGCACACACCACGAGCAAATCTGCATCGGGGATTCCATTTCCGAAACTTGTGTGGTCGTGGAGCATCTCCTAGAGCAGGTGCTCAGGCCTGGTCTGGGAAATGTGTCCCTAGGCCTTCAGGCCTCCTCCAGTCCCGAATGCTTTGCTATCTGTGCACCAAGCAATCTTCTGATTGTTTTAGCTTTGCAAGCTTTTCTCCCAGCAGTGAGGGCCCTTTGAACATTCCTCACTCCAGAAAACCAACATTCTGACACTTATGCTTTAGTTTTGCAAATCTGTTCACAGCACTGAGCTACCCTTCAACTCATTTTTTTTTTCCCAGAAGGATCTGCATAGGGTAATCAAAGTTTGACTCCCTCTTTATAGATAGAATAATTAAGGACTACAGGTAAACCAGGGGTCTGAGACCACACAGCTCAAGAATAAAGAAACTAAGAGGTGTGAGATCCTGAGCTATAGGCTGTTATATAGTTTGTCTCTTAATTACAGACACAATGTGGAACCCTCTCCTGGGAGCCAATCCAATCCCTGCCCTCCAGAAGATAGCGAGTATGACTGAATATGTTTAAGGAACTGAATACAATGGACCTGGTTGGAGGTTTCATTTCCAATATGGTTCCTGCAAGATTCCTTGCATTGCTGGTGGGCGTCTGTAAATTTAAATAAACAAAAATGGGAACTAAATCCATCCTGAGCCTCTACCTTTGGAGGGAATACTGTTCTGCATTATGTAAGCAATTATTGAGAGAGAGAGAGAAAGCTGGTTCACTCTTCAAATGCCTGCTTGGCCAGGGCCAGGCACTCCATCCAGGGCCTGAGTTCTTGAGCCATCACCTGCTGCCGCCCAGGATGCATTAACAGGAAGCTGAACTCTATAGAGTGAAGCCAGGACCTGAACCCAGGCGCTCCGACATGGGACGTGAGCACCCCAGGAGCTGTCGTAGCCACTGTGCCAAAGACCCACCATGCAGGGCGCATCGGAGCCAGTGCGTGATTCACAAACAGCAGTTCTGGATCGCTCCGACCCTGCACTGCCATGGTTGAGCCGGCCAGGGCAGCCTGAGTCATCTTCCAAAAGTGACCTCCCCCTCCTCACTCGCCCCGCCCCGGCTCACCTCAGAGGGCCAACCCTTTAGGACAATTTTCGCCATCCACTCCCAGACCCCCATCAAGTACATCAAATTTCAGAAAAAAGAAAAGTAACTTACCCCAAGTCTTCATTTTCTTCTTCCAGTTCAATGATTTTCATCTTCAAAAACTCTATTTCATTATTCGTCTTTCTGATTTTTGTTTGTATTTCATTGATCTCCTGCAGATTTAATCTGCGAGCATCTCTGACACATTCTTAAAAGTAAAGTTTACTGAATTATTTGAGAGGGCGCACAACGGTTAGGGGCTGACTTTTCAAGTCTTGAAAAAATTATGCCTGCCGCTGAAATATCCTTCTAAGTATGTGTCTGGATCCGACGCCTCTTACTTGCCTCTTTGGTTCTTTTCACTCTCACCTATTAATCGTGTCTCTTGTTTCCAGGCCTGCAGCCGTGACCGGCTGTGCACAAGCCCTGAACAGACTGCACCCTGGGCTCCGATCCGCGCGAGGACTTCTCACTTCCGGCCTACGCCTTCCTGTTCCCGTACCGTGGGACTTAACGAGCATGCGTGCGTGAGCCGGAAGTGCGAGGGTGGGACTAACATCGGGCCAATGACGGAGAGGAGTCCAGGCACAGATTGGTCCCCTTCCTCACGTGACTGGCGGTACTGAGAAGGGGCAGCACTGGGTCTCGAGGACTTGTTCTTATGATTACTTAGATGCAGTCCTCGGCAGTAAACATTATAATGCCTCCTTCCCATCCCTGTTTTTGCTCTCTCTTCTTCCTTGCTTCTGTCTCCTTATCCCATGGTGCTCTGAATTGCGCTCCCTTAAAACGTAATAATGCAAAAGCCATCGCTCCACACTCTGCCTTTCGGGAAACTCAATGTATTAAGAACAAGTTATTGTAGGATCAGCCCTGTGGCGTAGTGGGTAAAGCCGCCTCCAGTACCGGCATCCCATATGGGTGCCGGCTCGAGTCCCGGCTGCTCCACTTCCGACCCAGCTCTCTGTTATGGCTGGGAAAGCAGTAGAGGATGGACCAAGTCCTTAGGCTCTGCACCTACATAGGGGACCTAGAAGAAGCTCTTGGCTGCTGGCTTTGGATCAGCCCAGCTCTGGCTGTTGCGGCCATATGGGGAGTGAACCGGCAGATGGAAGACCTCTCTCTGTCTCTGCCTCTATGTAATTTTGCCTTCAAATAAATAAATCTTTTTTTTTTTTTTTTAAGAACAACCATGAATGAAACTGGAATTTTGGACACCTGTTTAGAAAGATGCTGGACTACTCATTTTTAAATCACAGATAGATTCCCTAGAAACTGGCTGTTAGCTTTCTTGGGTGAGCTAGGCAATTCTCCACCCCCTTCTCCCAAGTTACAAGTGAGACTGCTCTTTGTAGCAAAGTTTTACAAACACAAACATGTCTACATGAGTACATCACCTGAGGATATTGTTAAGATGCAGACTCTGCTACAATATTGATGGTGGGGGGGGGTTCAAAAATTCTGCATATTTCTAACAAGCTCTCAGACCCTGCCCATGCAGATGGCTGCAGGTGCCAAGACCATATGACAAAAGGCCAATTAAATTACTTGGCTAAGTATTCAGCAGGTATCAGGGAGCTTCGAAGCTCATATATTTTCCACTTCCATAGCATTTTTCCTGATTATAAAAAGATCCCAATCTGGAAAATAAAGGAAACAAAACAGAAACCCTCTTTATTCTACCTTTGGTGCAGATGCTACTATGTCTTGTTTTTCTCTGTACATACAGTTTGTTATAATCTCCCTGTCAAATTAGACACCAAGTGTATTGTTGTATAATCTGTTGCACCATATGGTGTCTAATTAGGAGATAGAATTCCCATAGTACAGTCAATCAGCACACAACAAGACTCAGTCAATGACACACCAGTATGCACTGCATCCCAAAGGATTGCAATGATGCTGAAAATTCCTATTACCTTGTGACACTGTAGCCACCAGAAGGTCCTAGCACAATGCATTTATCGCAGGTTTGTGGTGAGGCTGGTGGAAACCAACCTACCGGGCTGCCGGTTATATGAAAGTGCAGAACCTCTGCAGAGTACATCACACTTGACATTGATAACAGAGGACTCTGCTACTGCCGTAAGTATTTACTGTACTGTTTATCATTAATTTGGAGTTAAAGTTGGCTGTAAAACAGTATTCTGCACTACACCAGCTGCACTGTCATCTTTCTGGTGTTTACTACGTCTGCTGATCACAACAAGAGACCGTATCCAGTGGCTGACCTGCACCATCTGGGTTTGTGTACGTGTGCTGTGATGCTCGCACAACAACAAAAACATTGCCTAACAGTGCAACACCCAGACGTAGCATCATTGTTAAGTGACCCAGGACTACACACAAGAGGGGAACTTTAATATAAGGAAAACTAGAACTGCAACCCAGGTTTAGAGTAATGAGGTGATGGGTAGCAAAAAGCAAAGAGAACCCTAAAGAATTCAGAGAGAACAGGGACAAGGAGCAGATGGCATCCCATGGGCTGAGTTGGAGTGCTCGAGGAAGCAGCACTTCCAAACCCGAGAGGGCAAAGCAGGTCGTGGAATGCTGGGCTGCTGGAACCTGCTGGAAATCTGCTCTCCGACATGTTGGAAGACCTGCCCGAGGAGAGGGGCCACACTTCAGAACTCACTGCGGTGCTCCCCAGGGCAGGTAGAGAAAGCCCTTCACAGAGAGGCCCCTCGCGGGTGGCATCCCACCAGGGGGCTACCTGAAGGGCAGACGCTGGGCACCGCAGGATCCTGGCCTGGACAAACCACATGCACTGTAAGTGTGCAAGTCTGAGCGCACTGGAGCCAGGAAGAGAGCCCCTCTCCCCTCCGCGTCCTTCTAGTGCCCTGCACTGACAAAGCTAATGAAGGGGCAATGCCTAGGGGCCAGCTCCCCTACCACAGCGCAGACAGTGAAGTGGAGATTGGAGCCGAGAGGCTACAGATGGATCAGAGGGACATCTACTATTAAATTTTTGTCATTTATTAAGGTTGTTCTTTTATATTAGTTAATGAGTTAATTAATTTGGGAGGCAGAAAGAGAGGGAAAGAGACAGATTATGTGTTGATTCACTCCGACGATGTCCATAAGGATCGGGGTTGAGCCCAGCTAAAATGGGAGCTGGTAACTCAATGCAGGTCTCCTATGTAGGTGGCACAAACTCAATAACTTGAGCCACCACCTGCTGCCTCCCAGAGTCTGTGTTAGCAGGACCCAGAGGTGGGCACGGAACCCAGGCACTCCAGGGTGGGGTACAGGAATCCCACCTGGTGTCTTAACTGCTAGGCCAAACAACCACCGCTGAGCTCCCTGGGAAACAGAGTTTCCGTGTGTAGAGAATTTATTGTGCAGTACTGTCTGGAAAACCTGCTGTGAGGAAATACGAGAATCAGCGCTGGGCAAAGAGGGAGGTTGGCTGCTTGTGCGTGTGATGAGCTGTGATGCGGACGACACTTCAGAGTGGTCTGCACCACCAAATGCAAAACTCTACTCTAAATGGGTCAAAGACCCACATGTGAAAGCTAAAGTCATAAAACTCTCACAAGAGAACACGGGACAGCTTTATGACATGGGAGTTGGCAGTGATTTCTTAGATATGATGCCAAAAGCACAGGCAACACAAGAAAAATAATTAAACTACATCAAAAATACAAATTTGGGGGCATCAAAGTTCACTATCAACAGCATGAAAAGGCAAACCATGAAATGGGAGAAAATATTTACGGATCACATATTTAGTAAGGGGTTAGCATCTCTAATGCACAAATAACTGCTATCACTCAACAACAACTTATAACAAAACTGGCCCCCGTGAAGATGGGCAAAGTACCTGGACAGACATCTTTCCAAAGAAGGTATAACAGTGGCCAATAAGCACAGGAAAAGCCGTTTAGCATCACTGATCTTTAGGGAAATGCAAACTTAACCACATGAAATAGTATCTCACACTCATTATGGTGGCTGTCAAAAACAAACAAAAAACACCAAACCTAGCAACACCCCAGGTAGTAACAAGTGCTGACAAGGACATGGACAAACTGGGACCCTGGTACATCGCTGGTGGCAATGAGAAACAGTGCAGCCACTGTGGAAAACATTATGGGAAATCTTCAAAAAATTATAAGTAGAGCATCATAAAGCCAAGGAATAGTTGTGCATGTATATCCAAAAGAACTGAAAGCGAGGTCTTGGGATGGGATCGCAGAGAAAGAGAGAGGTCCTCCATCTACCGGTTCACTCTTCAAATACCTGCAAACAGTCAGGCTGGGCCGGGCAATAACCAGAAACTGGAACCCAGTCTGAGTCTTCTATGAGAGTGGCAGGGCCCTAAGTACTTGAGCCATCGTCTGCGGCCTCCCAGGGTGCACATCAGCAGGAAGCTGGAGTTGGAACAGAGCAGGGACTCAGACCAAGGCGCTCTGACATGGGATGCAAGTGAACCAAGCCACATCTTTTGACTACACTGCCAAACAGCCATCCCATAGTTTTATATATGGTGAGTGCTTCCACTTAAAATAGATGGGTCTCCTTGTGTTTGTGATGTGTGCACTTTCTAATTATATTTACCCAAGCAACAGCTATTTAATTCATCCTCTTAAAAGTATTTGGCATATTTTCTTATAGGATAAACTAAACGTCTACAGCTTATAACCCCCAAAGTACCTTCCACTTCCTTGTTAATGGTATTGGGTAGAGTTCCCAACAGGAAGTACAGCCTGCTGAATTCCATGCTCTCAATTTCCAGAAGATCGATTGTGGCTCTTCTCATTTCTTCCTGAAAATTTAAGTTACATTTTAAACAACTCACAACACTAAAACAGTACAATCATCTATCCCCTGGTTCACTCCCCTAAAAGGCTGCAACAGCTGGGGCTGTTCCAGGCGGACTCTCTGGGCCGGGAACTCCATCCGGGTCTCTCGTGTGGGTGGCAGGGGCCCAATGACTTGGGTCATCCTCCACTGCTTTCCTGGGTACATCAGCAGGAAGCTGGGGCTTGAACCGGTACTCTGACGGGATGTGGTGTCACAGGTGGTGGCTTCATCTTGCTCTGCCACAACGCCCTAGGACATTGTTTTAGCTACTTCTTCAACAGGTCTTTGATAGGGGCCAGGTTAAAAGTTTGTTTTTGCTAAGAGCAGTTAAGCAGTGAACAGATGTCAACTTTTTACCAGTTTTACAAGGCATTGCTTGTACAGAATGGTTCACTGGCCCCACAGACACTATGAATCAGCGACTGTCTGTTGATTATTAAACACTGCTTACAAGTTGGTGGCCCACACATTTGCCCACGTGGCCCACCCTTTTCGGGAGCTCAGTTACTGCTCAGATAGATAGACTGCCCTTCCTGAGTATGTCCTCATTCCCTGCACGGGCCCAGAGCTCTGCATGGAAAACCAGGTAGCATCTACAGCGGATCAGTCCTGGCGCAAACACTAAATGAACTGAGGACAACATTTTAAAATTCTGAGAAGTTTCCCTCCTCATCTATTAAAGTCTCTTGGACAGAGTTGGTGCTAAGTGAAAGTCTGATGAAGAAACACAAGGGACTTTAAAAAGTTTCATGGAAAAAAATGGAATTAAAAGAAGTTTATTTTGATGAAAAAATCCTTTGAAACTCCTGAATAATTTTTTCATCACATGCATTTTCCATGAACTTTTTGCAGCAAACTAAGTGAAAGATTAGAAAAATAGCTCATATAGATAATACGATACCAATTTCTTCACGGCTACAGAAATGTCCTTAAGAAAGATTCCAGCTTCTTTATTGCATTTAAAATAGTCACTTTTCAGTGATTTTTCTGGGGAAAAAAGAGAAAGAAAATTAAATCTTTTATTTATCTGTCCAAATCATGGTTATGTCTCTATGATCTGGCTGAAATATCCCCCAGCTGCAAGGCCCATCTTCTACCTCGGAATTCCTACAGTACTTTACATAAATCTCTTTCATACTTGTAATTTCCTATGTGATAGTCTTCTCGGTTTGCTATACATTTTATGCTCCTTAAGGACAAACTTCTCAGGACCAGCATTGTGGCGTAGCAGGTTAAATGCTCTCTACAGTGCCGGCATCCCATATGAGCGCCAGTTCTAGTCCCGGTCACTCCCACTCTCACTCTGCTTCCGACCCAGCTCTCTGCTGTGGCCCGGGAGTGCAGTGGAGGATGGCCCAAGTCCTTGGGCCCTGCACCCGCATGGGAGACCAGGAGGAAGCACCTGGCTCCTGGCTTCAGATAGGTGCAGTTCCGGCTGTTGCGGCCACTTGGGGAGTGAACCCGCAGGTGAAAGACCTTTCTCTCTCTCTCGCTCTGCCTCTCCTCTCTCTGTGTAACTCTGACTATCAAATAAATAAATAAATCTTTTTTAAAAAAAGCATATTTAAGTTAACTTTAAAAAACCTCCATTGTCATTTTTACTTTTGTTAAAAAACATGAAGCATGGGATGAGATTGGGTATTTGTAAAATGGGCAAGGGAGAAGTGGACAGAGTTTCATTCATTGACATACAGAGGCACTTAAAAAGTTTGTGGAAAATGAAATAAAAGTTAATGTCAGTGCAAATATTTTTAAAAATCGGTGCATCCTAGGGGGTCTTTAAAAGTCTATGAAAAAATGTATTATGAAAAAACAGTTCATGAGTTCCAAATATTTTTCACCAAAATAATATCTTTTATTTATTTTTAAAAAAGATTTGTTTATTTATTTGAAAGTCAGAGTTACACAGAGAGAGAAGGGAGGCAGAGAGAGAGAGAGAGAGAGGTCTTCCATCCAATGGTTCACTGTCCAATTGGCCAAAACAGCTGGAGGTGGGCCACTCCGAAACCAGGAGCCAGGAGCTTCTTCCTGGTCTCCCACATGGGTGCAGGGACCCAAGGACTTGGGCCATCTTCCACTGCTTTCCCAGGCCACAGCAGAGAGCTGATTCGGAAGTAGAGCAGCTGAGACTTGAACAGGAGCCCACATGGGGTGCTGGCACTGCAGGCGGCAGCTTTACCCGCTATGCCACAGCGCCGGCCCCCAAAATAATATCTTTTAATTCTACCTGTTGGTGACATCTTTGAAGCACCCTCATGCTTTCCAAACGCTTTGTTTGAAGGCATCGGAAAGGAGAGGCCTTCAAAATGCGGCCAGGTACAAAGAAGACAAGAAGCAGACGGCACAGGGAGACGGCAGGAAGAGAAGAGGAAACAGAGGCAGCTCTGGGTACCTGGCCTGATCCGCACTGCATGGTGCGGGCTTGGTCTACCGGGGCGCCAGGCCTGCCAGCTTCCCGTGTGAAACGAGTTTGATGTGACTGATGCTTGACTGGTATTGTCTCTGTTTTTCTCCTTATGACCTTCTGACAATTCCCATTTCACAAGGGAGAAATCTAAGACTTCGGAGGTCAGATAACTGCACAGTTGCTGACCTGATAGTGGTAGAGTCTGGATTTGAACTCCGGAGGTGTGGCTCCAAGGCCATGGTCTCCAACGGTCGTACCTACCCTCAGTTCCCGGGAACCTGGGGCCCTCTGAGCTAAGCACTCAAACCAAGGGAACAGCAGGGAGCGTGCGAGCGAGCGTGTAGGAAGGGGCAGGCACTGCTTGTGCACACTCACTCTCTCTCTTTACTGCTTGAATAAAAGTAATTTTTCCTGCTTGCCAATGACCTGGAGAGCTACATGCTCCATTAATTTTTTTTATTTGTGCATAAGGACCAGGGTTGAAGGGCCACGTGGTCTAGGGTCAAAGGTGAAGGTCACTGCCAGTGACCGTGGATATCCCTAAGTAACTTCGGTTCCTTAGGATAATTCTTGTGCAAGCCTATGTGAGAAGAATTGCGAAATAAAACTAGTTCCTCTAAGAAGGAAATAAGAAACTGCCCCAACCATCAGTAACATAGTAGCAAACCAATAGGCTTATTCTGAACCAGTGAGGCAGAGTGGAAGAGCGAGCCCCCCACCCCCACCCCGCATTGGTTTTCAGGCTGAACAAAAACCGCCCTTTATTGGACTACTCTGATCTCAGACTTAGGAAACTTGATTACAGGTTCCGCTTTCTAACGAAAAATTAGTTTGCCCCAGCTCCTTTCAAGGCCATTTTCCGTTGCAATCTCCTAAATGTCCTTTTTTTGTCCGGTTTTTCTTGCCTAACGCAACAGGAACCTCCTACACACGAACTCTCAGCCCTCCAGCTTGCCGCGGCACAGAGAGGGCAGGAGGAGCTCGCTGAAGTCGAATGCAAAAATCCAAACGCACGTGAGCCCACAGGGCGCAAGCCCAGGACAGCGGCTGCGGAGACTCGGCCTGGTCAGGTCACGGCTGCTCCGCGCCGCCTCTCTCTCCCCAGCCCCCATGTCAAGGCTCGGTCTCGGCCCGGGGGACGCCACCCGCCGGGGGACGACGTCCCTCCCCGCACCCGCAGCCCCTCACCCACGGCAAAGAGCTGCTCCAGCGCGCCGGCCGCCACCGAGGAGCCCAGGCTGGCGGGGACGGTGCAGAGCTCCAGGGAGGGGCCGGTGGTGACGGCCACCTCCCGCATCAGCTTCTCCGCCGCAATAAGCTCTTTGGTCCAGGAGCTCAAAGCCATCTTGCCGCTCCCGCCCGCTCCTCCGAGGCCGCAGCGGAAGACAGCAGTTGCCACGGGCAACGAGGACGCCGAGGGTTCCCCCGGGCGCCCCCTGGCGGTGGGCCCCGGGTGCCTACGCCTTGGTTCTCCCACAAGAGGAAGACGTTGGATGTTGGATTTAAATTTGCTCCTAAAGTTGTACTTACGAATTGTATGAAACTTGTATTCCTTAAACAAAAGGCTTCTGGGGGAAAATACATAAATAAATAAATAAATAAATAATAAATAAAGTGGAAACTGTATGAATCTACAAAGTCTGTCTTTTGTGCTCTTTCAGAACCTCCCCTGTATCTATCATCCATCATTAAGGACATTTTACTTCGGCTCAGTGGTTTTCCTGTCCTTGCCTGTCTTCCCCTCAAACCGTAAACGCTTTGATGACCGGGACAAAATATCATTTTTATCTGCAGCTCCAAACCCCAGCCCAGGGTGAGGTACAGTCTCACAGGTAGTTCCCCTCCCTCTTGCTATTTAGAGAGAAGCAAGGGGGTTTAATCTCCCCTTCTGAAATTTTCTTTACAGATATGGAAATTGAAATATGAATGATGGCAAGAGTAACAACAGCTTTTGGGAGTGGCTTTGTGGCACAGTGGGTTAAGCTGCCGCCTGCAAACTCAGCATCCCATATCCCAGTGCTCTGAGTGCTGGCTGCTCACTTCCCATCCAGCTCCCTGCTAACACTCCTGAGAGAGCTTGAAGTGCTCGGGTTCTTGCCACTCATGTCAGAGACCAGGATGGAGCTCCAGGCTCATGGCTTCAGCCTTGCCCGGCCCCGGCCATTGCAGTCCTTTGGGAAGTGAACCAGGGGACAGAAGGCATCTCTTTCTCTTTACCTCTCCATCTCTTTCTGTCTCTCCCTCTCTCTGTCACCCCGCCTTTCAAATAAATCTTTTTTTTAATCCATTTTTAAAAAATTATTTATTTATTTATTTTTTGACAGGCAGAGTGGACAGTGAGAGAGAGAGAGACAGAGAGAAAGGTCTTCCTTTGCCGTTGGTTCACCCTCCAATGGCCACTGCAGCCGGCGCGCTGCAGCCGGTGCACCGTGCTGATCCGATGGCAGGAGCCAAGTACTTATCCTGGTCTCCCATGGGGTGCAGGGCCCAAGGACCTGGGCCATCCTCCACTGCACTCCCTGGCCACAGCAGAGAGCTGGCCTGGAAGAGGGGCAACCGGGACAGAATCCGGCGCCCCAACTGGGACTAGAACCCGGTGTGCCGGCGCCGCAAGGCAGAGGATTAGCCTAGTGAGCCGCGGCGCCGGCCCTCAAATAAATATTTAAGAAACCATTTATCGGTTACTGAGTGCCTTTATGTCCCAGGCAACCTTCTGAACGCTGAATGTTCTGTCCCCACACTCGCACCTCATCCTCATTGCCGGAGGCCGGTGCTATAGCCCATTTGCCAACGAGGATATTGAGCTATGCCCCGAAGCCTTGTGCCTCACAGCGGCCACGTGCAGCAACAGCGGCGCGGTTTCTAGAACGCAGGTCCCCTTCACCAGGGAGTGGCCCTGGACACCGTCTGCAGGCACCCGCCTCTCTCCACCCTTTATTTTCTGTATTTGGTCGATTGGTGTCCAAAGCTGTTCCTGCTCTGCTGTGTGCTCCTCCGTGTGGCAAGTGCAAGAAGCCTACAGACTCCGTTTCCAAACACCCCCAGCAGCTGGTTTTGGTACGAATTCCACCAATAGGAGACACAGCTGGGAGAGCAGCAGGCCAGGCAGCCGTCCAGTCTTTGCCTCCAGGAATGGAGTGTCTTCAGGCCTCCGTGGACCGTAGGTCCCAGCAGGTGGTGGTTCCAGAAGCAGCCCGAGGCCAGCCAGTGCCAGCAGTCCAGTTGCTCAGCGCCAAGTGTGGCCCGTGGGCAGTACTGGAGTTGTGACTGCTCCCTGAACTCCGGATTTTTTTTTAAAGATTTATTTATTTCTTTTAAAAGTCAGAGTTACACACAGAGAGAAGGAGAAGCAGAGAGAGAGAGAGAGAGAGGGAGAGAGAGAGAAGGAGAGAGGGGTTTTCCATTCGCTGGTTCACTCCCCAATTGGCCACAACGGCCGGAGCTGTGCCAATCCAAAGCCAGGAGCCAGGAGCTTCTTCCAAGTCTCCCACGTGGGTGCAGGGGCCCAAGGACTTGGGCCATCTTCTACTGCTTTCCCAGGCCATAGCAGAGAGCTGGATCGGAAGAGGAGCAGCAGGGACTAGAACTGGCACCCATATGGGATGCCAGCACCCCAGGCAGCAGCTTTACCTGCTATGCCACAGCACCGCCCCCTTCCCCCAGGTCCCGTTTCAGTAACTCTTATCACACATTTCCACTGTGACAATTTCTTCTCTTCTGGAAACATCTAGTCAGGACTGCAGGTCAATTTATAGTGACACCAGATGATCCTTGTACCCAGCCTGGATCACATCACTCTCTATTTGCTAATGAAGACTAATCCCTAAGCAAGAATTTGTAGTCCACCTCATTTACTGCAACTGCTATAGGATTTTCATTTCTAATTCCCTTCTTGTCTTTAACACATCTTCCCTGATCGTTCTTTGGGAGAAATGTTCAGCTTCAGGTTTGTGTCCTGCTTCCTTTTCCATGAGATGCCCTTTATAAAACTCAACTCATCCTTTCAAAAGGAACTTTATTAATTCTGAAACGGAACCTGGAAAAATAATATGAACAAATGCTTCCCAAAAGAAAAAAAATTCCTAAGAAACTTATTAAAAGAATGCTCATCCTCACTAGCATTCAAAGAAAAAGCAGTGTATCCATTGTCCTTGTGATAGTATTAAGATTTGAAAAAGGGGCCGGTGCTGAGGCCTATTGGGTAAAGCTGCTGCCTGCAGTGCCAGCATCCCATATGGGTGCCTGTTTGAGTCCCGGCTGCTCCACTTCTGATCCAGCTCTCTGCTGTGGTCTGGGAAAGCAGTAGAAGATGGCCCAAGTCCTTGGGCCCCTGCACCCACGTGGGAGACCTGGAAGAAGCTCCTGGCTCCTGGCTCCTGGCTTCAGATAGGCGCAGCTCTGGCCATTGAGGCCATCTGGGGAGTGAACCAGCGGATGGAAGACCTCTCTCTCTCTCTCTCTCTCTCTCTCTCTCTCTTTCTCTCTCTGCCTCACCTTCTCTCTCTGTGTAACTCTGAATTTCAAATAAATAAATAAATCTTTTAAAAATATTTTAAAAAAATATTTTAAAAAAGGAATTTGAAGTATCGAAATTTGGAGTGTGAATTATTCCCTATCTGGAGGAAAATTTGAATGAGGAGCCTTAACATACAGTAATACTTTGGGGAACTGTTGTGAAAGGAATAGTCACAGGTGTGTCCAAGGACATAAATACGAACTTGTTTGTTGCAGTTCCATTACAAATAATGAAAAACAGCAAACCGTCCAAGTGATCCGTGGTAGGACGCTGCTTTGTGGATGGGACATCCATGCAGTGGAACAGGCGGCCTGGATTTGGTTAGGAGCGTGGGTCCCTCCCCTACCGGATGTGGCATCTCTGGGACAGCCTCTGCCTGAAGCTACCTCACGTTCCATCTCTGAGCGGATGCAGCAGGCAGAAGGAGCTCTCGGGAGTTCCTAGATTGTTGTGGGGATGCAGCGCCCGTTCAGTGCTGGGGTAACATATGCAGACAGTCAAAGCCTCTCACAGCAAAGTAACAATGCAGCAGCTGCCAGAGCGAATGAGCAGGCATTTATGCTTATATACACATATCAAGCGGAAAAGCGAGTGGCTAAAGAATGATATGATATCCAATTAACATTCAATCTTTACAGATCCACAAACCTATATAGATGTATATAGATATGGCTTATACATAAGAGTACTTTAAAAAGTCTGTGGGGTATGCAATTAAAAGATAACATTATTTTGCTGCCAAAAAATGAAATCATGCATAGTTTCTTATGGTATGCATTTCCATTAAGTTTTTTTTAAAGATGTTATTTATTTATTTGAGAGGCAGAGTTACAGACAGTGAGAGGGAGAGACAGAGAGAGAGGTCTTCCATCTGCTGGTTCACTCCCCAAATGGCTGCAAGGGCTGGAGCTTTGCCAGTCCAAAGCCAGGAGCCAGGTGCTTCTTCCTGGTCTCCCACGTGGGTGCAGGGGCCCAAGGACTTGGGCCATCTTCTACTGCCTTCCCAGGCCAAGGCAGAGAGCTGGATCAGAAGAGGAACAGCCGGGACTAGAACTGGCGTCCATATGGGATGCCAGTGCCGCAGGCAGAGGATTAACCTACTGTGCCACAGCACTGGCCCCTCCATAAAGTTTTTGAGGAGTCTACATCTATGTGGATATCAAATTTTTTTGGCACCAAGATGAACTTACCTTTTAATTTCACTTATCTACAGAATGTTTGAAATACTCTCATACATCTGCCTACAAAATGGGCTGGGACGCATTTCTTACTAAAAATGTTAATTGTGTTTATTCCTGGTTAGTGAAGTTATAGATGTGGTAGACAAAATAATACCTTGTCCGAATGTCCACATCCTACTCCTTGGCATGTGTGCCATGTCATGCTACCTGGTTAAGGAGCAGGTGGAATGAGGGTTACTGCTCATTAGACCTGGAGACAGGGCAGGTGGCTTGGACAATCAGGTGGGCCCAAGGTAGCCACCCGGGGCCTGATAAGTGTAAGAGGGAAGAGGAGGAGTCAGGGTGAAAGTCGGGGAGAGATGCGAAGGCACTGCCAATGTCGAAGAGGAAAGAAGGGACCAGGAAGGGGCCACGAGCCAAGGAGCGCAGGCGGCCTCTTGAAATCGGAAGAGGCCGGACAAAAGCCTGCTGACCCTCCAGTACCCACCAGCGGTGCTCACCAGGCCAAATCCACTTCGGTGACGCACACAGAGACAGTGCACTGGCAGTCAAGGTTTTCAAGGCAGACTTTCCTGCAGTACCCCGGGTGCCCCATTAGAACCCGCCAGTCCCACGCTGACACCGATTTCTAGCTACCGTAACCCAGGTGTCTCCATTTACCCCTCGCTGCTGACAAAGTCAAGAGAAGAATCCAGCTGCTCCGTGGCGTTGGCCCCTTTTGGGCACCGAGCTGTAGACCACGTGGTAGTTGATGATGGCACTGCTCTTGCGGCTGCTGCTTTGCGTACGTGGTGTTTCCAGGGAAAGCCTCAATGCCTTGGCTGTGTTTCTAGCCTGCGGGATTAGACTGAGCCACATTCACACTCAGTGCTCCCACCCCAGTTTGTTGGGCTCTGCAAAGCTTCAGTGCTGACTATGCCCAAATCCCTCTGGGAAATAAGAGCTCCCACAAACTGAGTCTGTTTTCCTCATTCCTCACTGTGTAAGTGCCAGGTCAGGGCCAGAGTCTGGCACACAGCCCCCTCTCCCTATCCCCCCCACCTATCAGTGTTTGATGATAGACTCTTCCTACCTCTCTGCTCTCCCACCTTTAGCATGCGGTCATGTCCTCAGGTGCCTCACAGCCCCCTGTGGCTGCTGCAGCCCCAGACATCAAGGCCTTGCATAAAGCAAGCAGGAGTAGAAGAGAGTCCATGGAAAAGTTCCTCTTCCCTTTCCCTGGGGAAGTCAACCTGCCCAGGGTCTCGTTCTCTTCCTTTTCTGTCTCCCTGGCCAGAGCTGGATCAGAAGGCCACCCAGGAAAGGGAGGTTAGGGCAGCTGAGTGTCTGGGCTTCTGTCTCCGGGTGGAGGTAGCAGTCGAGGGCTCCGAAGAGCTGGGAGATTTCCCAGGAAATGGCAGCTGCACATTCTGCAAACTCGCATTTATCACGCCAGCATCATCCCTGAACTGAATGACTGGGTGGGGGCCCCACAGTGGCTGCGGAAGGGCCAGCAAAGCTCCTAGCACTGAACAGAGAGAGAGCCTGGGTCCTCCCACACTGTGGTGGACAGGGTCTCCCCGCCTGAAGCCTTCAAGTCGCCTTTGTGCCTCCAAGGTCTGCCAGATGTTTTGTTCTTTAAAGGGATACTCCCGCCCCTTGGGCTTCTCCCAGCTTACACACGCCTGTCTTGTGGTCGGGCTCTAATTTTCATCTACAGTGACTTCCTCACGTGGTTATTTGCGGCAAAATGGCAGGAAGAGCATGTTCCCTAGGTAGCGCCAGATGGTTAGAGAGGCAAGCAGATGGATGCGTGCCCCTGATGGGGTGATGCCAAGCAAGAAGAGCAAGACATCCCGCGGAAGGCAGAGCACGCCTGTGTTTATAACAGCGCCTGATTCAGAGGCTTCCTTTTCAACACTTTCTCTTGAATATTTGTTTTTGCCCATCACCAGCGATTTCTTAGGGATAAACAGACGTGGAACAAAATCTGGTCGCATCACTTGCTAGTGGCTTTAGGCTGGCTTAATTAAGAGTAGTCTCCACTCTTCATCTGTCAAATGAGGTTTTCACATTCTGGGATGGTGAAGAGTGAGTAGGATCAAAGTGTGCTTATCATAGAGCACGTGCTAAGTTCAAGTGCGCCCCATCTTTTCATTCTACTAAGGGGAAAATCAAAAGCATTTCTTCTGGAAGACAGATGCCTCTGCCTTTCTGCCATCCCGAACTGTGCTTAAACCTCTTGATCGTTCAACCCTTAGTTGTCTGTAATTACACCAACAGTCGCATGGTTTTATGTCCATGCTATTTCTACTTTGCCGGGCAAGGAAGGTTCTGAGCCAACTGTAGCACAAAGGGCAAGCAGGCTGCCAAGACACCAGAGAAAGGCACGGCTGCTGCCCAGGTATCAGCATCGGACTCACTGGTTCAGATGTTTGCAGTGTGCCTACTGTGTGCTCGGCACTTTGTTAAGCACTGGGCATATACAGAGGAGACCTCTAAGTAGAGTCGAGGGGGAAGAGACCAGAGCACTGAGGAGACAGACTTCTCTTGTTATTCTCTTGGCGAAGCAAGACAGGCAATAAATACCAAGAGAGCAAAGAAGGAGGCCGGCGCCGCGGCTCACTAGGCTAATCCTCCGCCTTGCGGCGCCGGCACACCGGGTTCTAGTCCCGGTCGGGGTGCCGGATTCTGTCCTGGTTGCCCCTCTTCCAGGCCAGCCCTCTGCTGTGGTCCGGGAGTGCAGTGGAGGATGGCCCAAGTGCTTGGGCCCTGCACCCCATGGGAGACCAGGAGAAGCACCTGGCTCCTGCCATCGGATCAGCGCGGTGCGCCGGCCGCAGTGCGCCAGCCGCGGCGGCCATTGGAGGGTGAACCAACGGCAAAGGAAGACCTTTCTCTCTGTCTCTCTCTCTCACTGTCCACTCTGCCTGTTAATAAAATAAAATAAAATAAAATAAAATAAAATAAAATAAAAAAGAGAGCAAAGAAGGAGGAGGAAGGGGAGACAGAGAAGAAGGAAGAATCCGGAGATAAGAACTTCCTAACCAATGGCATCCTCCTCACCCACAGTTCTCCCCATGCCAGGGGCCTTCGGCAATTTTGTTTCTTAAAAGTTCACTGCTTGTAATACATGCATCAGCAGGCACTGGGGTGGATCATATGGCAGGCTCCAATTAGCCCTTTGACTAGGCACGTGGGTAAGGTGCAGCCCTTGGTCTCTGGAGAATGGCCTTGAAGGTGGACAAAGAAGTCCGAGTCCCTGTAAGAGGAGTGGCACCACAACTGCTGCCCAGGCCTTCGAGCCACTGTGCCTTGGACAAATGTCCATGCTGCCACGACTCAGCACAGCTCTCCTGGGGACAGTCATTACGGCGTTCATATTTCTCATGGAACTACACTAAGATGAGAGATTCAATGACCTTTGGCATCACCACTGACCTTGGGGTTAGACAGCAGCCCAGTGAGACTAAGCCTGGGGCACTGCCCACTGTGCCAGACTGCCCTGTCGGGGCTGGAGAGGGCTCGGGGGCCCTTGGGTATTGCACAGGGCATCGGGGGGCCACGGCAGTGTGGCCACAGAGCACGAGGTGCCAAGGGAGGAAAAGCAGGGGCTCAGCCAGAAGTGTGGGTCGGGATTTCAAGGTGGAGGGCGTTGGCTTCCTAACGAAGGAGCTGGAGTTTATGTTGCAGTCCGCACGGCGTGAGTACCCTGGTGTAGGGCGGACTCGGCCGCTACCCGCTAGCAGCTGCTTTGCCGTTCAGTTCGCTTCTGCCTAAGGCAACAATTTTTCCTAAGGCAGAATATCAGTGATAGATAGTAGGATTTTCTTTGTCAAGTGAATATTTGCAAGGTAGTCAGAAATTGAACCGGGCTTGCAGCAGCCGATGCCACATTCAGCAAAGACAGTTTTATTTTATTGCTGCTGTCTTAATCCTCCTGTTTTAGGCGGTGTCCTCACTTAAAGGTAGCAAGTTGGTATTAATGCTCACTTAGCATTTCCATAGCTGTTTCCAGCACTCACGATCTTTACTTAGTAACATTCCTATTTCCCTTATTTTAATTTTAAAATATTAAATAATAGTGTTTAAATATTAACACTTATTTAATATGAATTCAATATTGACATTTTTAATGTTGGAGGATGGATCTAAAGATGATTCAATAAGTATCACTGGGGTAGGTAAACTTTCCATTTGATTTAAACATCTGTCTTCTTATTTTTTTAAAGATTTATTTATTTATTTGAAAGTCAGAGTTACACAGAGAGAGGAGAGGCAGAGAGAGAGAGAGAGGTGTTCCATCCGATGGTTTACTCCCCAATTGGCCGAAACAGCCAGAGCTGCGTCGATCTGAAGCCAGGAGCCAGGAGCCTCTTCTGGGTCTCCCACATGGGTGCAGGGGCCCAAGGACTAGGGCCATCTTCCACTGCTTTCCCAGGCCACAGCAGAGAGCTGGATCAGAAGTGGAGCAGCCGGGTCTCGAACCTGCACCCATATAGGATGCCGGCACTGCGGGCCAGGGCATGAACCCACTGGGCCACAGCGCCGGCCCTGTTTCTTGCAGAATTTGTGCCATTGCTCAGCTCCCCTGAGCCTCCGTTAGCCGCTCACCTCATGCCTGCCCCCAGGGCCCCTGTCCCAGTCTTCTTTCTGTCTGGTTCCCACTCCTTTGCCTTCTTCCTCCTCTTTGCTAAAAGGAAGCGTTCTCCCTGGGCCCCATCCTTGGTCCTGTCCTCACACTTTTTTTTCCCCTTGCACACAGGTGAAGCTCCACCAACAGCTCTCAGCTGAGTTTCCTGTCCAGCTTCTCTAAGTATAAGGGTAATTCAGAAAGTGTGGAGCCGCTGCCTGGGACACTTGCACCCCACACTGGAGTCCCTGCTGCTCTGCTTCTGATCTAGCTTCCTGCTAACGCACCCGGGAGGCAGCAGGTGATGGCCCAAGTGCTTGGGTCCCTCATACCCATATGGGTGATCCAGGTGGACTTCCCAGCTCCTTATTGTGGGCATTTGGGGAGTAAATCAGCATACAGAGGATCTCTTATTCTGCTTTTCAAATAAATAAATATTTAAAATTATTTTGTGAAAAAAATAGAAATAAAATGTCTTTTTTGGTGCAAAAAAATTGGAAATCCATGTATAAAAGGGGACTTCAAAAAGTTCATGAAAAATGGGTATCATGAAGAACTATAGATTTCAGGGGGCCAGTGCTGTGGCATAGCGGGTTAAGCCACTGTCTACAGCGCCAGCATCCCATATGGGCGCCAGTTTGAGACCCAGCTGCTCCACGTCTGATCCAGCTCTCTGCTGTGGCCTGGGAAAGCAGTAGAAGATGGCCCAAGTGCTTGGGCCCCTGCACCCACGTGGGAGACCTGGAAGAAGCTCCTGGCTCCTGGCTTCGGATTGGCACAGCTCCAGCCATTGTGGTCAACTGGGGAGTGAACCAATGGACGGAAGACCTCTCTCTCTCTGCCTCTCCTCTTCCTATGTAACTCTGACTTTCAAATAAATAAATAAATCTTAAAAAATGCACACACACAGTCAATTTATTAAAAAAGAAACTATGGATTTCAAAATATAAAAATATCTTTTTAGTTTGAGAGGAAGGGAGGGTGGGAGGGAGGTACAGAAAGAGAGACAGAGAGAAAGAGGGAAATACCATTTTCTTTTTAAGATTTATTTTATTTATTTGAAAAACAGAGTTACAGAGAGAGGTAGACAGAGAGAGAGGTCTTCCACCTGCTGGTTCACTCCCTAGATGGCTGCAATGGCCGGAGCTGTGCCCATCTGAAGCCAGGAGCCAGGAGCTTCTTCCAGGTCTCCCATGTGGGTGCAGGGGCCCAAGGACTTGGGCCATCTTCTACTGCTTTCCCAGGCCATAGCAGAGAGCTGGGTTGGAAGAGGAGCAGCTGGGACTAGAACCAGCGCCTATATGAGATGCCGGCGCTTCAGGCCAGGACGTTAACCTGCTGTGGCACAGTACCGGCCCCAGGAATATTTTCATGTGCTGGTTTACTCCCCAAATGCCACATATAGCTGGGAATGTAATCCAGGTCTCTCAGGTGGCTGGCAAGAACTTGAGCCATCACTGCTGCCTCACAGAGTCTGCATTGGTAGGAAGCTGGAGTCAAGAGCTGGAGCCAGGAATCAAGCTCAGGTACCCGACGTGGCACCTGGGTGTCTTAACCATGTAGGCTAAACACCCCACTCCCAGGTTTCAAAAAAAAATTTTGTACCAAAAATGAACTTACCTTTGAATCCATTTTCCCATGGTCATTTTGAAGTCCCCTTGTGCCAGTCTTGTAGACTGGACTAAACATTCCCTCTTGGCTGTGTGTCAGCAGGTGGAAGTTCAGTCTGCTGAGAATCCAAGACGGCACTGCGGTGGTCGTCTCTGCCTGTTGAAATCCCGCTGGTACTGTCAGCCCATCTCAACAACCGATTCGTCCTCCACCATTCCTCGTCTTTATCCCAATAATCTCCGGGCCTCCGAAGTACCTTGTTCCAACCACTCATGGATGATTGTCATCTCAGGCAGAGTGCACTCCCAGCTTTCCATGTAATAGGCTATTCCTAAGTTTTGGAATCTGTATGCCTCAGCTTTCTTTGGTTTTTCTTTAACTATTTATTCATTTATTTTGAAAGTCAGAGTTATGGGGTGGGGGAGAGAGAGAGAGAGAGGAAGAGAGAGAGAGACATTTTCCACCCACTGGTTCATTCCCCAAATGGCTGCAAAGGCCAGCACTAGGCCAAGCCACAGCCAGGAGTTTCACCCAGGTCTCCCATGTGGGTGGCAGGGGCCCACACACTTGGGCCATCTTCTGCTGCTTTCCCAGGCCGCTAACAGGGAGCTGGATCGGAAGTGGAGCAGCCAGGACACAAACTGGTGTGCACATGGGCTGCCAGCGTTGCAGGTGGCGGCTTTACCCCCTATGCCACAACACCAGCCCCTGCCTCAGTTTTCTTACCTGCAAAAGTGGGCCATTACTGTGGGAAGATCATGAGAATTACGTCAATTAGTACAAAGTGCTAAAACAATGCCTGGAACAGGATAAGCCACTCCGTAAATTCGGTTGTTATCATTTGTATACTACGAACTCCTTAAAAGTAGGGACAGTGTTTTACCTATTTTTCAAGCTCCTGCAGCACCGAGCATCGCAATTTGCCCACGATAGATGCTTATGATGTTGTTGAAAAGGCTAATAGAAAAGACTCAAGTATTGAGAATTTTTAAATATATAGAGCTCAAAATCTTCTGCAGTTCAGGCTTTATCATAAATTAAAAAAAAAAATACTGGAGAAAAAGGCAACTCCTCAGGGTCTGTCGCACCACGCTGCCCCCAGGCCAGTAAGGCAGGAGCTACTCTAACTCACGGTCTCCCTGGCCGTTACCCTTGCAGCACGTGGAAGGGCGGTTTGAGTCTTCAGAGCAAGCTGTATAGAAAGTTTGGTTCTAAGTGAATTTAATCTGCCAGAATTACTGCTTGATGACTGCTTTAATTGACTGATTAATTTAGAGAGGCAGAGAGAGAAAGAGAGAGAGAGAGGGAGAGGCTCCGGAGCTGGGGCTAGGGCCAGAGCCAAGAGCAGGGAACTCCCTCTAGGTCTCTCGTGTTGGTGGCAGAGACTCAACTATCTGAGCCATCACCTGTCGCCTTCTAGAAGGAGAACTCTTGCTGACTGCAAACTTGGTTCACAAACTCTGATTCACAAGTCTGTTGAATAAAGGAGTTTCAGGGGTTCAGAATGAGTTGGTGGGGCTGGTGCTGTGGTGTAGCAGGTAAAGCGGCCATCCTCAATGCTGGCATCCCATATGGATGCCAACTCAAGACCCGGTACAGGCACCTGCATCTCTTCCCAGTGGGATCTCAGCCCCCATTTCCAGCTCACCTGGTGTGACCATTCCCCTGGCACCCACCTGACAACCTACTTCCGCTCACTACTTACCGGTCTCTGTGTCTGCTGTGCACTTCCATGTCTCAGCTTCTTAGCTCCTTGCTCTCTCTGCATTTTGGGGTGAGCCTTCTTCATCTGGCAAAAATCAGAGCAGGACCCAGCCCCAAGTTCACCTCCCCCAAGAAGCCTTCGCTGCCGGAGCCTGTGTCACAGCTCTGATCTCAGGCTGCCTTTTGTTCGCTTATTAGCATTTCTAAATAGACACCTTCCCTCCACCCTGACACGGAGAAGGGAACTGCCTGGCTGTTGGCAGTGTCAAGTCGTCTTTGTAACCCACACGCCTCTTTGCACCCAGGAGTAACTCCATGAAAACCTACTAACCCCTAGTATGAAGTTGGTCAAAGGCAGCTTTTTGTAATTTTCCCCCTCTTTTTCTATTATTTTGAATTCCCCCAATGCTACTCCTAGCATTAACTTCTACTCTTCATCTTTGATTCTAACAGTGAAATAAAACCTGCGCTAGGGTGTGGGGAGCAACTCGGACTAGACTGTTACTCGAATTAAGACTTATTCTATGCATCTGCTCTCCCACAATATGGCGCTGGGAGAGGAGGAAACAGCTTTACACAGCTGCCTCCAGTTCAACCAATAAACAGCAGGACCTGCTCCTGATTGGAGGAGAGCAGCGTACTCGGCATGTGGGTAGCAGAGTTGGGATTGGTGGAAGAGGACTATAAAGGAGGAGAGAGACAACATGCACCAGGAACATCTATCTGAAGGAACACCTGTGCAGCCCCCGAGAGAGCCAGCCGGCGGTGTGCCGCTCCCCCGCGGAAGTGGGGAAAGTGGCAGGGGGAACCGCCCTTCCACGGAGGTGGAAGGGTCGGTAGCCAACCCGGGAAGAACCAGCAGCAAACCCGGGGAGGGCCGAGCAGACAGAAGAACAGCGCAGGGTCCTGTGTCGTTCCTCCATGAAGAGGGGGAGCGACATAATGGTGCCGTGACTCGGATAGGAAGCCTAGGCAGGGCTTAGTGTCGTTCCCCAATGAAGAGGGGGAGCGACACTAGGGCGTTTCTAAAAAGCAGTGAGCAACTGGTGAGGGGGAACTGCCACTTCTCTTATTCACAGCCCTGTTGTTAGTACCTGTCACACAGCAGGTGCTTCATAAATAAATTTCCACCGAAAAATTGGGTTCTCAGCAATCACAATTGTTTTACGCCAGTGCCGTGTTACATACCATGACAAAACATTTAAGTATAAAAATTTCTATCACTTTCGTGATTTTTTTTTAACTATTAAAAAGTCTGCAGTCACCTCACTCTGAACAATACGAGGAGTATTTCCCAGGTTGTTACTCATCAGCGAGTTCTCCTAACAATCCAAGGAAGCCAGGAGCCAGGCTGGGGTTGGGCCCTGCCGCCCTGGGAGAGTACATGCTCTCAGCTCGAACCCCCCCCCCCCCCCCCACCGAATGCCATCGTGCAAGGCCATGAGAAGAGAGAGAGAGAACATTCTACATTTAGTAACATTTATTTATGCATTCAGTATCAAGTACATAAGTGCAAATATCCAGAGTCCATAGTTAAGTCCATGAGGAACTACAGATAAAGTCATACAAAGTGTAATAAAGTGAACATGCTGGTACTTCGCAGTTACCACACATGTAATCAGCCCGTCAGTCCCATACAACACAAGTACTGTGTCTTCGCTTGGGGTTTGTCCAATTATTTAATTATGTTAAGTTATACAAAATCGGTTACCATAAGTACGGTTGACTTTTTTTTTTTAATTTTTACATTGTGTGTGTTGGAAAAACGCTAAAACATCAGTCTACAACTCTATATATTGTTATTAAAGATTACTCCAACCAGCCACCCAAAGACATATAAGCGATTTCCACTATTGCGTCAATGCACTTGGCGGGAAAGGCCTAGCCAGGGGAACATCAGAGCTACGGAAGCGGCGCAGGGAGAAGAACACGGAGGAAAAGTAAGGTGGATGTTCACCATCATGCACGAAATTAAAAACCACATCTAATACACTTTTTTTTCTATACTTTAGTGCTTGACACAAGTGACTCAAATATCCTAAGAGTACAGGAACAGCCTAAAAACAGCTGTTTTTAAGTTTGTATCTAAGATTATGGTACTGGGGTCGGGGGAGAGAAACAATGGATTTGCTGTTACGAGTAAGAAGAGAGGTTACCACTCCATACATTCTTGTTTGTGTCCGGTCCCGTGGGCTAGCCACTACTCAGCGTGCCTTTTGGCGCCTGGGATTTTCGCCTGAATCCTAAAAAGACAATACCGAAAGGTTGGCAATCGCAAGTGTTATCCATGACATAATTTTATATATATACTTTCAAAATTTTTAAAATTTACTTATTTGAGAGGCAAAGGCAGACAGAGTTCCCATCCATTTGGTTCACTCCCCAAATGCCCGCAGTGGCCCAGGGCTGGATCAGGCCAAAGTAAAGAGCTGGGAACTCCATCCAGGTCTCCCATGTGGGTGGCAGGGACCCGACGACCTGAGCCACTCCTGCTGCCTCCCAGGGTTTGTAGCAGCAGTGAAGGATCCTGTGTGCACCCTGGGCGTGGCCAAACCACACCAACTGCAACGAAGAAGCCGGTCAGAGTCCCAGCCATCATCAGCCAGCATTAGCAGCGTGGCTTAGGGCTGCTAACAGCCATTTCTGCTCTCGGACTTCGTGCTTAACAAATGGGTGTGGACCAGACACTGGCAGGGCCTCTAGGCATCCACATCTCATGTTACGGCAGCGTCAGTTTAAAGCAGGTTTACCCCAGCAGCGTTTTATTTGTTAACGTGAAACTTGATGAGCTCAGCATGCAGATTCTGACTGCGCCCTCCTCCACGCGAGGCCCCTTGCACGTGCTGGAACACCCGGGTCCACAGCAGGGAGACCGGGCCTGCTCTTGGGGGGTTTTCATTTTTGCAGTGGTTGAAGTGACATAGACAGAGATGAGACATTCAGATGTGGATCAATGCTATAAAACAGAGCAAAGCAGAGCGGTCTGATAGGAAGCGAAGGGACATGGCGGTCAAGGGACAGCTAGGCAGTCTGGAAGTGGAGCGTTTCAGGCAGAGGAACAGAGGCTTCAGGGGCCGGGGAAGAGCCCAGTGAGCTTGCAGTGTGCAGAGGGGATGGCTGAGAGGCAGCCGTTGCACCTTGCGGGCTGGGGGGGGACTTCGATCCTAGCAATGTGATCTGATTTGAGTTTTAAGAAGCTGTTGATGGTGGCTGTGTGGAGAAACTGGGAAATGAGAGTGGCGCAGCCGTGGAGGTGGGGAAAGCTCCAGCGGTCCAGGTGGCCCACTGCAGTGGCCGGGCTGTGTGGTAGATGTAGAGATGGAGAGCAGCGTGGGCACAGAGATTGGAGTTGGGGCTGACTGCACCTCCTGGCCTTGCTCATGGACTGAATGCGTGGGTCGGAGGAAGAGGGAGCAGAATCAAGGAAGATTCTTCAGTTTTTGGCCTGAGCAACCTGGTAAACGATAGCACCATTTACCAAGATGGTTGACGATGGGAGGAAAGAAAAAAAATGGTTCTGGAGTGGAACTGCTTGGCCACACGGATCAGAAATATCTATGACACTCTGGAGAGAAAATGCCAGATAAGCAGGGGACCAGACCTGGTGCTCCGTGGAGGAGGCTGGGGTGGAGACACAAGTTTGGAGCCCTTGACAGAGAGAGAACCACTGGATCAGGTGAGGGGTGAACCAAAGCAGGAGTCGGGAGGGGACAGATGTGACACTGGCCAATTAATTTCTACTTCCATAATGGAATGAACGGCAAGTGAGCTCAGTGCTGCGTGGGGCAAACGGTTCCGTGGGTGACAACTCCTACCTGTTACTGTTTTCCCTCATGTTTCACTCTAATCTCAGAACTGTTAGAATTCCCAGTCGCTGCTCTAGAGGGGAAAAGAGAATGCCTATGCCTTTAACAGTGGTAGACCTGCAAATATTTAAGGTTAGCTACTGGGTTCTTTGAAAGTCAGCTCTTTTTCAGGGTAATTGTCCCCAGGGAAGTTCTGTCTTCCAACTTGGTCAGATTTCTAACAGCTCACCACCCTAGTCACCTTTGGGGCATTACCCCAGTGTGTAATTACATCTCTTAGAATTTCTAACACGGACACCAAACACAGATATGGCAATTAATATGACGAGGGCCTGTTGTTGTGATGTAGACTTTCTACTTCTATTTTTTTAAATTTATTTGACAGGTAGAGTTATAGACAGTGAGAGAGAGAGAGACAGAGAGAAAGGTCTTTCGTTGGTTCACCCCCCAAGTGGCTGCTATGGCCGGCGTGTTGCGCCGATCCGAAGCCAGGAGCCAGGTGCTTCTCCTGGTCTCCCATGCGGATGCAGGGCCCAAGCACTTGGGCCATCCTCCACTGCCCTCCCGGGCCACAGCAGAGAGCTGGCCTGGAAGAGGGGCAACCGGGACAGAATCTGGCGCCCCGACCGGGACTAGAACCCGGAGTGCTGGCGCTGCAGACAGAGGATTAGCCTAGTGAGCTGCGGCACCGCCTCTATTTCTATTAATAATATCTAAACTTGTCTTTCTAAAGAGAAGCCTCAGTACACAGTTAATTCATATCTGGCTATGACCAACTAATCAATTAAAATCCCTAGCTATATTTTGCATGCACCAATTATATTCCTCCCCACATACTGTACTTCTCAAGTTGACTTTTTGAAAAACCTGAATACAGGACTTTATGTTCCCTGTGAATTTCATTTATTGACTTCAGTTTGACATTCCAGTTTACTCAAGGTCCCGTGACGCATTCTGAATCTTGAACTTGCCAGCTTCTGACTCTGCTTTTGCTCCAGGCTGTGTCACCGCGAACTTTGATCATCGTATTTAATTTGTCTTCATATGGTCTTTCCTGGGTCACATTACTGTACCTTGGTGCCTGGAGCAGTCCACAGGATCCCTCAGTCAAGAGAGAATTTATCTGCCTATTCTGACTGCCTATAGTTTGTTTTTTTTTTTTTTTTTTTTTTTTTTTTTTGACAGGCAGAGTGGACGGGGAGAGAGAGACAGAGAGAAAGGTCTTCCTTTGCCGTTGGTTCACCCTCCAATGGCCGCCGTGGCTAGCGCGCTGCGGCCGGCGCACCGCGATGATCCGATGGCAGGAGCCAGGTGCTTCTCCTGGTCTCCCATGCAGGTGCAGGGCCCAGGGACTTGGGCCATCCTCCACTGCACTTCCTGGCCACAGCAGACAGCTAGCCTGGAAGGGGGGCAACCGGGACAGAATCCGGCACCCCGACCGGACTAGAACCCGGTGTGCCAGCACCGCAAGGTGGAGGATTAGCCTAGTGAGCTGCGGCACCGGCCCTGAGTGCCTATAGTTTTACTACTTCACTCTAGAATTTGCTCAAAATTAGGTGTTTTATGCATCCAAAGATAATTTTGATTCTTCTTATTCAAAAATCAAGACAGCTCCTGTCCAATTTCAGTTTTTAGGGATGTATTTCATTGTGGGAGATTTATTAGAGATCACCAAGAGAGGCTGTAGGTAAAATCACGATCAATTTTATATTCCTAGAATAAACTCTCCTGCCATATTTCCTTAAGGCAGATAGATTGCTTATGCTCTCACTTAATCCTTTATTTCCTTCTACAATATCTATTTTGCTTTTTCTAATTTGAGGCCCCTTTTCCATATATTTCAAAATTGGAAGAAGTTATTAGGTATCATTATCTATTAATTCTCATTTTAGAGCTGGAAAACTGAGACACAAGAAGCTTAAGAGACCAGGACAAGGTCATCCAGCCAGTCAGTATGGCGGATGGAGTAGCTCCGGGGTCTCCTGAACCCCCTCAACAGTAACATGGTGATGCCGGTGGGGCCTGAGTGTTTATTTACTAGTGCTTCCTGTAAGAACACCTTGCGGACTTTACATGAATAAAGTCCCTATGGAATAAGTCTTAGCACTCACAATTTGCAGATAAGGAAATAGGCTCAGAGAGACAAACAGCCTCCCATAGCCGAAAGTGCTCGATTTCCAATGACTATGTTCTTAACTGTCCCACTAAAGTGGTACAAGTTCTTTTAAGAGCCAGAATTTCAGAGGTGGAAGGCGCCTTAGAGATAAGACTCCACCAGGAAATTTCCTTCAACATTCAGTGGCAGGTAGAAACATTTCCTTTTGAATTATCTGATAACGATTCTGATTCTCTGATATCGAGAACTATGTATCTCGTCCAGTTTCCCTTTTGTCTTCACCACTAGGAAGCTCACAGCCAACCCTGAGTGAGGCTCATGACAGAGACCCTATTATTTCTCATGGTTAACTCATTTCTATTATTTTCCATTGCCTTGATTTCCAACTGTAACTTAATAACTGCATTGAGTACATGTTATGTTCTCTGCCCTCTCTCTTTCCCCTTGATTTTAATTGGCCTAGGCCCTTTTCACTTTTGCTGGAATTATTATAGCCTCCTAGCTGACTGCCACATCTCCAGTCTCTCCCCTCTCCAATTCTTCTCTCACTAGGCTGTCATGCCGAGCACTGCAAAAACACAAATCTGATCACACCGATCCCCTGCTTAAAAATGGGAAGGGACAGGGCTGGTGCCATGGTACAGCAGGTTAGTCCACCTGAGGTGCCGGCATCCCATAAGGGCGCCCGTTCTAGTCCCGGCTGCTCCTCTTCCAATCCAGCTCTCTGCTGTGGCCTGGGAAGACAGTAGAGTTGCGGCCATTTGGGGAGTGAACCAGCGGATGGAAGACCTCTCTCTCTGTCTCGCCCTCTCATCGTCTGTAACTCTACCTTTCAAATAGATAAATAAAATCTCTAAAAAACATGGTAAGGGCCACTGTTGGGTCAGACTCAAAAATGACAGCCTTCACCACGTCTCCTCCTACATTCTTTCTGGTTATCTTTCCCCACATGTTCAACTCACTGCTTCCTGACCAGGATCAACGTCTTCATACTTCTCTTCTTTCCTTAGGTTATTTCTCCTTGTAACATCTTATCTGTCACCATCCATCTGACGAATGTTTACATAACCTACAGGGTCCCAGTCAAATGCTACCTTGTCTTAGTTACTTTCCATTATCCTATCCAGGAATAAATGATGGTTTACCATCTCTTCGACTGCAGTATCTCACACAGTTCTACTGTAGTTCTTATACTGTCTGATATTTCTTTTTTTAATGAATTTATTTGAAAGTCAGAGTTACAGAGGAGAGCCAGAGGCAGAGGGAGAGAGAGAGAGAGAGAGAGATTTTCCATCTGCTGGTTCACTCCCCAAATGGCCACAACAGCTGAGGCTGGGCCAGGCTGAAGCTGGGAACCAGGAGCTTCTTCCAGGTCTCCCATGTGGGTGCAGGGGCCCAAGGACTTGGGCCATCTTTTGCTGCTTTCCCAGGCACATTAGCAGGGAGCTGGATCGGAAGTGGAGCAGCTGGGGCTAGAACTGGAGTCCATATGGGATGGCCCCTGGCTGATATTTCTTTACAATTTTGTCTGTGCCAATAGGCTGAGAACTTTTAAGAGGGCTGGCATAATTTTTTTTTTTTTTTTTTGACAGGCAGAGTGGACAGTGAGAGAGAGAGACAGAGAGAAAGGTCTTCCTTTGCCGTTGGTTCACCCTCCAATGGCCGCCGCGGCCGGCGCGCTGCGGCCGGCGCACCGCGCTGATCCGATGGCAGGAGCCAGGAGCCAGGTGCTTTTCCTGGTCTCCCATGGGGTGCAGGGCCCAAGCACCTGGGCCATCCTCCACTGCACTCCCTGGCCACAGCAGAGGGCTGGCCTGGAAGAGGGGCAACCGGGACAGAATCCGGCGCCCCGACCGGGACTAGAACCCGGTGTGCTGGCGCCGCTAGGCGGAGGATTAGCCTAGTGAGCCGCGGCGCCGGCCCGGGCTGGCATAATTTTGTTCATCTTTTTATTCTAGGTACCTGTTATATGAAGCATCTAGAACATAATAGGTCTCTAATTTTTTTGAATCAACCCATCAACCAAATGACAAGTTAGTGGTTGGATTTGCACAAACTAAACATTGGACAGTATAAGCCTAGAAATTCTATCTTCCAGGTTCCAAACCACTATTCTGATGTTCTTTGCTACAGTTCTTGACACAGCTCAGTTGCCAAAATGTCACCTGGAGAGTTCATTAAAATATAAATTCCAAGGGTGGGCATTTGACAAAGTAGTTAAGACACTGCAATGGATGGGGCCGTGTTGTGGCATAGTTGGTAAAGCTGCCATCTGCACTACTGGTACTCCGTATGGGCACTGGTTTGAGTCCTGACTGCTCCACTTCCGATCCAGCTCTCTGCTATGGCCTGGGAAAGCAGTAGAAGATGGCCCAAGTGCTTGGGCTCCTGCACCCACGTGGGAGACACAGAAGAAGCTCCTGGCTCCTGGCTTCAGAATAGCACAGCTCAGGAGTTTGCGGCCAACTGGGGAGTGAACCAGCGGATAGAAGACCTCTCTCTCTCTCTCTCTCTCCCTCTGCCTCTGCCTCTCTGTAACTCTGCCTTTCAAATAAATAATAAATCTCTTAAAATAAATCTTAAAATAAAAAATCTTAAAATAAATAAATCTCTTAAAAAAAAAAAGACACTGCAAGGGACGCCTGCGTTCCACACTGGAGCACTTGGGCTTAAGTCCCAGCTCCACTTCCAATTCCAGCTTCCTGTTAAGGCGCACCCTGGGAGCCAGCAGGTAACCCATATAGGCGATCTGGATTTGGTTCTGGGCTCCTGGCTTTGGCCTGGCCCAGCCCCAGCTGTTGTGGGCACTTTGAGAATGAGCCTGCCTCTCTCTCTGTCTCTCTCTCTCTCTCTGTTTCTCTACCTCTTAGCCTTTCAAACAAAATAAAAGCAAATAAAAACAAATATAAAATTGGGTCAGAAATCCTACAGAGTCTAATTCTAATGTCTGTTGAGGAATAGTGTTTTTAAACAGTTTGCCAGGCCAGCGCCGCGGCTCACTAGGCTAATCCTCTGCCTGCAGCACTGGCACCCTGAGTTCTAGTCCCGGTTGGGGTGCCGGTTCTGTTCCGGTTGCCCCTCTTCCAATCCAGCTCTCTGCTGTGGCTTGGGAAGGCAGTGGAGGATGGCCCAAGTGCTTGGGCCCTGCACCCGCATGGAAGACCAGGAGGAAGCACCTGGCTCCTGGCTTTGGATTGGCGCAGCGCGCTGGCCATAGCGGCCATTTGGGGGTGAACCAACAGAAGGAAGACCTTTCTCTCTCTCTCACTGTCTAACTCTGCCTGTCAAAAAATAAACAGTTTGCCAGATTTGGAGAACACCAAGTTTCATACTACTCCATGCTGCCATTTCTTGCTACAAAATAATGACCACTTTATCCTTAATTTGTTAATTTTCACTAGGTATTGGTTAAACCTGGGTTCAACCGGATAATTTCAGGCATTTTGAAATGTGAAGTAAATCTGTTGCAGATCCAAATGCACCATAGAAATCTATATATTCCTAAAGACTTTAAAAGGAAAAATACAATCAGAACACAGTAAAAAAACAGCTTTACACTTCAGGAGAAATATAACTAATTACATGTAATCCAGTGCTAGTGGAATTTAAAGTGGTTGTCTTTTCCTGTTTATTTATCTTATTTATTTTTTTATTTTTTTATTTGACAGGTAGAGAGTTATAGATAATGAGAGGGAGAGACAGAGAGAAAGGTCTTCCTTCCGTTGCTTCACTCCCCAAATGGCTGCTACAGCCCATGCTGCAGCGATCCGAAGCCAGGAGCCAGGTGCTTCTCCTGGTCTCCCATGTGGGTGCAGGGCCCAAGCACTTGGGCCATCCTCCACTGCCTTCCCAGGCCACAGCAGAGAGCTGGACTGGAAGAGGAGCAGCCAGGATTAGAACGTGGCACCTATATGGGATGCCGGCGCCACAGGAGGAGGATTAACCAAGTGAGCCACAGCGCCAGCCCCTTCCTATTTATTCTGTTATTATACATCTTTTTAAAAAATGAACTCCATCATTTTTTATTTATTATTTTTATTTGAAAGGCAGAGAGAGACAGAGACAGACAGATCTTACTTCTGCTGGTTCACTCCCCAAATACCCCGCAACAGCCCAACAGTTGCGGCTGGGGCAGGTGGAGGCCAGGAGCCCAGAAGTCAGGCCAGGTCTCCCAGGTGGGTGGTAGGGGCCTAAGCACCTGAGTCCTCACCAGGTGCCTCCTAGGGTACGATTGGCAGAAAGCTGGAATTGGGAACAGATCTGGGGCTGGAGCCCAGCATTTTGACACAGGATAAGGGTACCCAAAGTGGAGTCTTGACCTCGGCACCAATTGCCTACCCTTGTTCAACATCTCTACCTAAAATACCTCCCTTTAAATCTGACCGTCACATAGCTCCAGTCACATGAAGTTCAGACGAACTAGATGGGGTTTATGTTGAGAAAGCCTAGTCCTTTGGTTACTTGTTATTGTTGTTATCTGAATATGATAAAGAATATTGAGTAATAATTACACTATAAAATCATCATTTTAGAAAGAGACATACTTAAAATATTAATTTAAGAATTAGAGAAAACTGAGGCCAGGGGTGTGGCGTAGTGGGTAAAGCTGCCGCCTTGCAGTGCTGGCATCCCATATGGGCACAGGTTCAAGTCCCTGCTGCTCCACTTCCAATGCAGCTCTCTGCTATGGCCTGGGAAAGCAGTAGAAGATGGCCCAAGTGCTTGGGCCCCTGCACCTACGTGGGAGATCTGGAAGAAGCTCCTAGCTCCTGGCTTCAGCTTGGCCCAGCTCTGGCCATTGTAGCCATTTGGGGAGTGAACCTGCAGATGGAAGACCTCTCTCTCTCTCTCTCTGCCTCTGCCTCTCTGTAACTCTGTCCTTCAAATAAATAAGTAAATCTTAAAAAAAAAAAAAGTAGAGAAAACTAGCAGATTAAATAAGCTTGTTAGCTGAGGACAAGTCATCTCCTGTGACATCAGGCAGCTCATGAAGTAGGCTCTTCCCAAGACTGCGCTTCAAAAAGCACCCGCACTACAGAAACACCCACACATTGGCTGAGGTAAAATGGGGTCATTAAAATACTTAACTAATGGAAATTGTACCTATTTTAACATTTTAAAGATAATTTCAATAGCGCCATTTATTATTTGAAAGACTGAAACTGTTAACTTAATTGCATTCGTTGCAATTAAACTGTTGACGTTGCTCTTCTGGATCAGGCCCCCTTCCCTCCTGCAGCCCATCCTGTTCTTGGACACAGGCCAGATCTCAGACAGACCTGAACATCTTTCACTTGTTGACATTTGTTCATTACAATACCTGAACCAACACACTGAAGGTTGCATTCAGTTGAGAGTTTCAACATTTCCCCTTAATTTCTGAAATAGTTTCATGGGAAAGGAATGAACACGTGAGTGACTGATCATGAATCAACCTATTATTGTCTTTTTATTATTCCCACTTAATCTACTCAAGCATCTGCTAAGACAGCCTCCCTTTTAGGAGCTGGACTCTGTAACTTACTTGGCCACAACAGCATTTATGTGAGTCCTCACAAGTCCCAGATATTGGTCAATCTGTGCCTACAAAGAGAAGAAACCATGAGCGCACCTGCAGACAAGGAGGTCAACATTGGACGTGAATATCTGACCCCGCATGGAACTTACCTGGTGCTTCACATACACGACAGGTAGAGTAAACATCGAAACCACAGCTGGGGTGAAAAACAAACACAGCACTGAAATTGACAGCTGCCCATAAGAATAAGTGCACAGACACATTCTTACACAGGTGCATGGTGGTATAGCATTATTTGGAATAACCAGCATTCTGGATAAAAGATGACAGAGAGGCTCATAAGAACAAAAGGATGTTGAGTCCCTTCAGATATTATGTCATCATTACTAGAATGATGGTAGACTGTGCCCTCCCAAGATGGAATTCAATCTCTACCCATGGCTGCCACTGTATACAGGTACATACTGGAAGCCAAATAAAACCAGTTGTTGTTGAAGGCCAAAAAAAAAAAAAAAAAAAATCCCTCAGACTTAGAAATTCCTTATTAGTGTTTAATATGTATTGTACTCTCTAATAGAACTAAGACGGGAAGTGCAATTGTGGCTGGAAGTCCATCAAAGCCCTGCGTTTGCGAGTGTGAGAAGACAGGACGTCCTCTTGTCCATGCTTACCCATGAGCAGCAGGGTCAGGCCGTTGAAGAGAGCGCCAACGTAAGTCAGGAGCCACATCAGGACTGCAAACTGAGGATGGAGAGGACTGTCAGATCTCCTGAAACAGTGCCCGGCAGACCATGTCCGCCTTTAGATCAGCATCACGATTTCAATAGGAAAAAAAATCACTCAAAGAGGACCCACTCTTTAGCTCCCTTGGACCCCTTTAATCAGTTTGCTGTAAGATTCAAAGTCTCAGTGAAATAATAATCCAGGCCAGGGGCTAGCAAACTATGACCCTGGGCCTATTTTTTTTGTCTAGACTCACGGGTTAAGAATTTTTTTTTTCATTTCTCAAGGGTCAAATAACATCAAAACAAAAACGATCTTGTGTGATATGTGAAATACTAAATTGAGCTTTCAGTGTTTATAAATAAAGTTTTATTGACACACAGTCTGAGTTTTTCATTTATGTGTTGTCTTTTGCTGCATTTGTGCCACAGTGGCAAAGCTCAGTAGGTGCCACAGGGACTGTGTGGCCTAAAAGCCTGAAACATTTTACTTTCCAGCCCTTTATAGATAGGGTTTGCCAGCTCCTGCTCTATCCCACAGTATTTGCATTGCAAATACAAGCATTACCTTAAATGCAGCAAGGTAAGCAACTGTGATATTCCTTAGTCATCACATGCTAAGTCATCATTCCAATAAAGCGCCTTGACGGTCAAGACCTTGACTCTCACTTCTTCTGCCCTTTCTCAAACAGCTACCAGGCAGCCCCTGGTACACGGCCAGAGCCAGGAGCAGAAAGGGCTTTTGGAGAACAGAAAACTCACCCTCACCTGGGCTGCACCCCAGGGTGCTCCTGGTCTCACCAAATCATGACTGATTACCTCTGGTTTTGTATGTAAGCCACAGACAGGCCCACGCAGCTGCTGCAAGAAAGCAGGCAGATTCAGCCAGAGCACCAGGAGTAAACTTTAGTGCCCCGGGCTCCTATCAAGGGCTGGGCTCTGCAAACCTCTGCCTCTCAGACGGCTCAGCCTCAAGGACACTGGAGAGCTTCCCGTCAGCCAAGTTCAGGGCCTCTCTGAAAACATATAGAATGTTCGTGTTCCCCAAACTAGATTTTTACTGTAGAATTAATTTGAGGGAATTGGCTGAAGACTGAAAACAGGTGAAGAAGAGACAAACTGGCATGTTGTAAAAAGCACAGAACTTGAAGCTGTGCATCCGGGGTTCGATCCCAGCCGGGGACGGCTGAGCAACCGTGGACAAGTGTCTTAACATCCCCGAGACCCAGTTTTGTCCTGTGTGAAATGGAGGGCTTAGACTTCCCAAGAGCCACGGTTTGCTGGCCCTAGAGAGTAACCTGCAGCTGTCTGATCTTCTTCACGACACGGCAGTGTGTCCTACTATCCCGCTAGGAAGACAAAGCGCAGGAGGGCCAAGGCGGCAGCCCGGCAGTCGTACTTTCAAGGAGTCCACCAGGTCCTGGACGAGGAAGAGCCGTCTCAGCTCCTGAAGCGTGCTGTTCACGTAGAGCTGCAGGCAGGCCGTGTACTTCTGAATCTGCTCCTGAGAAAGGGTGATCTCCAGCTCCAGGTAGGCCCTGTCAACAGACGTCCCCCCGAGTCCCATCAGAAGGAGGCCCACAGGCTGCGGCCGCACACCGCGGCCACTGCTCCTCCTCTTACTTCTCGGGGTCGCAGGCCAGCTGGCAGGCTGCCTGCTCGTGGCACGCTGGGTTGCGCAGGAGTCATGGCACTCGGGGGCATTCTGTTTCTGTCTACCAAAGACACAACGTTGTCGGGTGAGCTGATAATTCTCAGAAACCGATGGCCAGGACCGGAGAAAAATCTGCAAAATCAGCTACTTTGCTGAATTCATCCTACTTTATGACTGCATGGAATGAACTTGTCTTTTTTTTTTTTAATAGCTGAGTTAGCTAAATATCTGGCTGCCAATTACTGTGCATTACTAAAACTTTAAGGATTCATATTTAAAGTCTAGAATTTACATTGATTTTTATCCAGAGACCAGTGGAAACTCAGATGGATCTGCATCATTTTAAACCACTCACCGGGGTGTGGGCGTCTGGCATAGTGGTTAAGATGCAACTGTGATGCCCACATCCCATCTGGGAGGACCTGAGTTCAATTCCTGGCTCTGGCTCCTGACTCCAGCTTCCTGCTAATGCAGACCCTGGGAGGCAGTGGTGATGGCGAAGTGTTTGGGTCCTGCCACCCACATGAGAGAGCTGGATTGAATTCCCAGCTGCAGGCTGGTCTGCCCCCAGTCACTGCAGGCATCTGGGAGCGTGAACCAGGAGCCTGGAGCTCTCTCTCTCTCGCTCTCTTCCTTTCAAATAATAATTTAAGTACTCACTGGGCGGCTGACAGGCTGGCAAGAGCAGACAGGAAGGAGGCTGTGGAAAGGCTGCTCGCTGTATGTATGCAGGGAATTTCTTTAATTCTTATTATATGTAAGAATAATGTATGGGCTGGCTGTATCCTGCAGGGCTGGCCCAGAAGCCATTGTGTAGGCATCCTCTGCATGTCTTAGCCAGGACCGTCCCTTGGCTGCGGGAGGTGAGGATACCCGCAGAGGAGGCTGCACGCAGGGGTGGTCATAAGGTGAGGGGGGTGACAGTGACAGGGCCACACGTAAGCTTATTTTGGTGCAAAAATGTTTCGAAATCCATGCACAGTTTTTTCATAATACACCTTTGCCATGAACTTCTGGAGTTCCTGCATCTGCATGGGTTTCAAACTTTTTTTTTTGCACCAAAATAAACTCTTATTATATATAATAAAAATACATGAAAATTAACCCAGCTTGGCCGAGTTCCCTCGCATCTGCCCAGCCCCCTCTCCCCTTGCTGCCTCTCCTGGTTTTAGACAATGCCATATTGTCCTCCTAAGAGGATACTCCTGGGATGCTTCAAGCACCCCCTGGACTCTGGGAGCTGAAATGAAAAATCAAAGCAGCATGTGGCTTGCATTTTAGGGGATACGAGGGACTGAGTGCCTGTGTCTCCCCCAAATTCACATGTAGAAACCCTACCTCCCCCAAGGTGATGGTGTTAGGAGGAGGGGTCTTTGGGGAGTGAGCAGGTAAGGAGGTCTGGAAGCTTTATGAATGGGAGTAGAGTCCTTAAAAAAAGAGACCCCCCCCCCTCCCCGGGAGCTCTCTCGCTCTCTTTCCGCTCTGTGAGGATGCAACTTGCAGGAAGCTGTTTGTCACCCAACCAGCCAGGGCACCCCACACCCCGAACTTGGACTTCTAGCCTCTGGGACCATGAGACCTAAGTCTCCATTGTTTACATTGCCCAGTTTACGGTCCTTCATGACGGCAGCCCAAAACGACTAGGCAGGGATTGGCATTTACAGTGTATGGCTTTTCTCTCCTTTAGAAAAAAAAAAAAAAAAAAAAAACCAGAAAAATACTAATTAGTCTCCGTAGCATGTTCTGATTCAAAATATACTGAGTCACGCCTTGCGGCGCCGGCACACCAGGTTCTAGTCCCGGTCGGGGCGCCGGATTCTGTCCCGGTTGCCCCTCTTCCAGGCCAGCTCTCTGCTGTGGCCCGGGAGTGCAGTGGAGGATGGCCCAGGTGCTTGGGCCCTGCACCCCATGGGAGACCAGGATAAGTACCTGGCTCCTGGCTTCGGATCAGCGCAGCGCGGTGCGCAGGCTGCGCATTGCGGCCATTGGAGGGTGAACCAACGGCAAAGGAAGACCTTTCTCTCTGTCTCTCTCTCTCACTGTCCACTCTGCCTGTCAAAAAACAAACAAACAAACAAACAAAAAACCAAACACAAAATGTACTGAGTCAGATAATTCCTTCTACTGATGCAATGACTCAGTCAAAGGAGAGATGTACATTTTTAAACTTGTCACCTAAAGGAAGACAGAGTTGTGGAGCTGACTTGTCCCTGTAACAGGAAGCTGGATGTGTAAGCCAACTGAGATACAAGTTCCCCGAGCAACAGAGCAGCGTGGGGGCCAAGAACGTGCTGGAGAAGTAGCCTTCCCCGAACGCCGGGGCAGACGCTACCGATGTGGACTCCGGCCCCGGTGGCAGCACGCCCTGGCACAGCTGGAGAGGACACTGCACTTCCCGGGTCTCCCCACCCTGGGCGAACCTGTGTAGCCAAGATGCAGTCTGGCACCGGAAGGGCAAATACAGCCCAAGGGCACAGCTGCCCAGAATACCACTGTGTTCGACAGTGCAGTCGGGAACCAGAGGCCAGCAAAGAGGGCTGATGTGCATCCTTTTCCCTTTTTGTCCACACAGCCCAGACACAGGCATCTTTCCCCTTTTAAGAACCTGGTTCCCTGAGGCCTGGATGCAGCTGACAGGTGAGGGACATCCAGGGCCAATGTATGGGCTGGCTGTATCCTGCAAGGGCTGGCCCAGAAGCCATTGTGTAGGCATCCTCTGCATGTCTTAGCCAGGACCGTCCCTTGGCTGCGGGAGGTGAGGATACCCGCAGAGGAGGCTGCACGCAGGGGTGGTCATAAGGTGAGGGGGGTGACAGTGACAGGGCCACACGTAAGCTTATTTTGGTGCAAAAATGTTTTGAAATCCATGCACAGTTTTTTCATAACACACCTTTGCCATGAACTTCTGGATGGGTTTCAAGCTTTTTTTTTTTTTGCACTAAAATAAACTTCTCTTTAAACTCCACTTTGCATGACTGTTTTTATTTTATTTTATTTTAATTTTTTGACAGGCAGAGTGGACAGTGAGAGAAAGAGACAGAGAGAAAGGTCTTCCTTTGCCGTTGGTTCACCCTCCAATGGCCGCTGCCGTCGGTGCACTGCGGCCGGTGCACCGTGCTGATCCGATGGCAGGAGCCAGGTGCTTCTCCTGGTCTCCCATGGGGTGCAGGGCCCAAGCACTTGGGCCATCCTCCACTGCACTCCCGGGCCACAGCAGAGAGCTGGCCTGGAAGAGAGGCAACCGGGACAGAATCCGGCGCCCCGACCGGGACTAGAACCCGGTGTGCTGGGTTAGTCTAGTGAGCCGCGGCGCCAGCCCGCATGACTGTTTTGAAGTACTCTTATACATTCTTTTAAGTAGATTCCCCGATTTCGTTTTTTTTTTTTTTTTTTTTTTTTTTTTTTTTTTTTTTTTTTTTTGACAGGCAGAGTGGACAGTGAGAGAGAGAGACAGAGAGAAAGGTCTTCCTTTGCCGTTGGTTCACCCTCCAATGGCCGCCACGGCCGGCGCACCGCGCTGATCCGATGGCAGGAGCCAGGAGCCAGGTGCTTTTCCTGGTCTCCCATGGGGTGCAGGGCCCAAGCACCTGGGCCATCCTCCACTGCACTCCCGGGCCACAGCAGAGAGCTGGCCTGGAAGAGGGGCAACCGGGACAGAATCCGGCGCCCCGACCGGGACTAGAACCCGGTGTGCTGGGTTAGTCTAGTGAGCCGCGGCGCCAGCCCGCATGACTGTTTTGAAGTACTCTTATACATTCTTTTAAGTAGATTCCCCGATTTCGTTTTTTTTTTTTTTTTTTTTTTTTTTTGACAGGCAGAGTGGACAGTGAGAGAGAGAGACAGAGAGAAAGGTCTTCCTTTGCCGTTGGTTCACCCTCCAATGGCCGCCACGGCCGGCGCACCGCGCTGATCCGATGGCAGGAGCCAGGAGCCAGGTGCTTTTCCTGGTCTCCCATGGGGTGCAGGGCCCAAGCACCTGGGCCATCCTCCACTGCACTCCCGGGCCACAGCAGAGAGCTGGCCTGGAAGAGGGGCAACCGGGACAGAATCCGGCGCCCCGACCGGGACTAGAACCCGGTGTGCTGGCGCCGCTAGGCGGAGGATTAGCCTAGTGAGCCGCGGCGCCGGCTCGTTTTTATATTCCCTTGTCTTCAATGTTCATTCTGATCAGATGTCCCCAGTATAAAAATGTATCGGTGGGCACCTGGTCTGTGGAGCTGGCACCCGTCACAGGGCAGGCCCTTGGGTGTTAACCTGCCGGAGAGGGTGTGGAAATAACACTCCAAACACCATCGGCCTGGCTCTGTACTATCCACGGTCATGTGACCTGGGGCAAGTCATTTCACTTCATTGACCCTCAGTAAATAGGGATTGTAATGCCTGCTCCCCTTTCCTCCCAGAGCTGGCAGCCTTAAGTCATTGTTGAAATGCTCCTTGGATTACATTTACCACAGGGAGTAATTAAACTATGAAACTCAACAAAGCAGTATGATCCTTCCAAAGTTCATGGAAAATATGTATTATGAAACGTTATGTATGGATTTCAAAAACTGTTTGCACCAGAATAAACTCATTTGATTCCATTTCCCATGAACCTTTGGAAGTGCCCTTGTGAGTAGCAGAGCCAGGATCCAGTGAATTTCTTTCGGAAACTCAGCCCAAGTGTTAGGCCTTCAGAGACAGGGTGTGGGGCGATTCTAAGGGAGACAGGAGCCGAGTGCACCTGTGAGCTGACTGAGAAGAGTGAGGGACAGGGTGAGGGTTGGGCAGGTGGGCACTCACTTGAAAGGGTGGCCCTCGTCGGTTTTCTGCACAGCTTGTAAAACAGACTTGTAGATGCGGAAACTGATGGTGGCTGAGAGTGCGGCGAGGGCCAGGTAGGCCACGACGCTCACCACGCTGAACTGGGTCAGGGAGAAGAGCAGCAGCAGGAAGCTCCCGAACACTATCCCCGTCTGCTTGATGTCCCGCCAGTACAGCAGGTCGACAGCTGTGGGGACAGACACAAAGACACACACACCGCTGAAACCCGGCATTCGGATCTCTGAACACAAGCAGGTGCACATGCAGCTGCCCCAGGGACACGCACTGTCCCTCTGCTTGGCTCAGAAGGGCCTTTGCTATCCCTGAGGACAGTCTGCAGATGGTTAAGGAAAGTCCGTCGGCTGTCCAGTGGCCATACCTCTAAGGGAGTAGCCGTGTGGGCTACGCCATCAAACTGTGGTCTGAATTACATGACGCTGAAACAGACTTGAAAATACAGAGCCCCTGCGAAGCACCTGCTCTCCTCTTCCGAGGGCACTGATCTGTGTGCACCTTGACCCCCCTGCTGGCTCCCTGGCAGCCTGTGGCTGGGCAGGAATCCTCCAAAGGACCCTGTTGCTGGGAAGGGACAGTGCCAATGCAAATGCGGTGCCTTCGGAAGCATGGTGGGGGAGGGGTGAGGAATTCCAGGATACCCAGCCAACACCACCCCCATGTGGGCAAGGATGTGAGAGGGGGTTCACAAAGTGCACAAATGACAGGAAAAGCTTATACTGTAGTACCAAAAATTTAGAAATCCATGCACCGTTTTTTTTTTTCCCATCATATGCATTTTCCATGAGCTTTCTAGAGCCCCTGTGTACTGTCAGCTCCATGTGCCAGCGCATGGAGGCCCCTGGATTCCAGTTATTTGCTCAAAGGAGAACGGAGTTGAGCAGTATGAAGGCAGCAGGGAGCTGCTCCCTCCATACACACTTGCGGAATTGGCAGAAAGAACAGTGTTGAAGGCGTCCCATCCCCTGGGTACAACCCATGGCTACACAGGCTTGTTACCAGCAAGTCTCACCCCTCCCGGGCCGCACATCTACCTCAGGCTGGCTGGGGAGCACACGGGGGTTCAGGGTGGGAGGCTCTTCTACAACGGGCTGAGGGTGCCTCCCCCACCCCAGCAAGGGAAAGGTGCAGAGAATTTACCCTCATGCACTCTCTGCCCCACCCCCATCCCGCCACTGCCTGCTGCACCAGTGACATTAACCCAGAAAGATCCTGCTGGGCAAAGAATTCTGTCTTTTCTCCTACAGCCCTTCTGTGACGTAGGAAATAGAGGAGAGGCCCACAAGCATGTTTTGGGATGAGACAAGGGTGTTTTTCCTCTTTTAGGAGCAGGGCTGTGAAGCTTCTCTCTCCTGCCCCAGTCACAGCCACACTGACCATCAGAGGTCCATTCTTCGCTGTGGATCAAGCCTCTCCTATCCTCAGAGCAGTTGTTATCATCATCTCTTTCTGCTTCTAAAGCAAAGCTGCCAAATGCGCTGCACGTAGACGTAGCAGGGGGAGAGGATGGAGCCTGCTCCAGGCCTGCCTCCTCCTGGGCATGACCAGATTCCGATGGTAGGACCAAGCCCACAGAGCCAGGGCTGTGGGGGCCTGGGGCCTCCAGTCCCTATTTCATGCAGGGATGGCTAAAGGGGAATAGAAGAGACTAAAACACCACCACGTGGACAGGTGCCACTGAAGTGGTGCTCTTCCACCTGCCTTCATTTCTTCAGTACTGAGCCAGAAGGGGTGGCGAGGATAGAAGGATAAACAAATGACAAACAGACACACACAAAAGACTGTCCTCCATTTACCGGTATCCCACGGACTCCCAGCAGACACCTTGGGAAGTATGTGCTTTTATGTATTACCTCCCTTCAGCCTCACGATCCGTGCTACCAGAGGGGTCCTTAACAAGCAAGAAAGTTGGAAGTTAAGAAACGTGGGGCAAGCATTTTGTGCAGGGTGGAGCCGCCACCGGGATGAGTCCTGGCTTCTCTGCCTACAACCCAGCTTTCCACTAGCAAGCACCTGGGGAAGAAGCAGTGATGGCTCAAGTGCTTGGCTCCCTGAGCCGCCCTTGTATCTCCCTGAGCCGCCCTTGTATCTCCCTGAGCCGCCCTTGTATCTCCCTGTGCCGCCTGTATTGAGTTCTGGGCTCCTGGCTTTGGCCTGGGGCTGTCCTTTAAGCAACAGCCCTGGCTGTTGTAGGGATTTGTGGATGGAAGCTCTCTTTCCATCTGTCTGTGTCTCTGTCTATCTGCCTTTCCAATAAAATTTTTCAGAAACGAAAAGTGGAAACCTGTATCTTATTAACTAAACAGGAGGAGCAGAAGCAACCCCTCCGTGGGAGGCTCTTCTGAAGCAAAATGGTTTCCCTCTCTCATGTTATTTGCTCAGTGTCTCCAAAAGTTACGCAAAATCGATTTGGGGCAGCCTGATGATCTTTAACATTGCTTTCAGAACTAGATCGTTGAGAAATTTTTGCTAAAGCCATTATCAATAGGAAAGCTACTGAGAATATCACCTACTAAGCACAGAAATCAAGAAATCATAACATTTTATTCCTGCTTTTCAGAAACTTAGCATCTGGCTGGGAAGGCTGGACGTTCCTTCAAGCAGAAGCTGGCTTGAAGCCAGGGTATCTTGCGTTGCTGGCGGGGCCAAAGTCTGAGAACACAGTATTAGTAGAAGTGACAAAGAAGGAGGACAGTTTGTTAAGGAGCTGGGGGCAGACACAGGAAACATTATGAAGGATTCCTTGACAAGAATGGTGACTAATTAGCTGGGAGGAGAAGGAGGCAGAGCTAATTAAGGGGGAAAGCAACATTTCCGAGGGAGGTGGCTCTGTTGTTAGCATTACGGACAAAAATAGGACAAAAATAGGAAATGTGTGGATGAGCTGGTGGTGGTGGGGGGGGAAGCTTGCACTTGTTTTTAAACCTCCAGACTCTAACATCATGACATCAAAGTAGGGCACTCTGACATGGCCCGGGGCGGAGATGAGAGAGCGACCACAGATGCATGGCTGATAATGACATGCAACCATTACTAGCTTCTAGAAAGCTTGGGGGCTGAAAGACTTGGCTTTTAGGCTTTTTCACAGTCGCCCTGAGTTGCAACAATCCTTGCTGTCATATATCCAAAGACATCCAGAGGTGCAGGTACAGCAGGCACCTGGAAATGCAGGGCTGAGATTTAAGGCAGCAGGGAGGAACACTCACACGTTGTGTCTTCCTAATCCCCAAGGCAGACGGACTAAGGATGAAGTGGATGGATCGAGAATTGAAGGACTAAGTGGAGCTATGAAAAGTCCCGGATGTTAGGAAGGGCCTCCCGACAGTGGCGGGCAGAGAGAAAAAAGCTTCCCGGAAGACAGGGGGCGAGCTACAGGCAGGGCGCTGGAGACGTTGCAAGAGCAAGGCGAGCAGAGACAGGGCCAGCGTGACTGCAGACCAGAAGGCCAGTCACGTGGTGGGAGCTCTGTGTTAGCAGTGGTGGGCAGAGCTGCCCTCTTCCAAGGGGCTGGGTGAGTCCTGGGAAGTTAAAAACAATGGTGGCAGTTTGGGGAATAGGAGCAGCAAGTAAACCTTTGGGCTGGGCAGGACTTGGGGGTAGCTGTGGAAAGGAGAGGCAGGTGTTTTGGAAAGAGGAGATAGTTGATTAAGCAAAGTCTCAACCAAGGTGGGACAGGACGAAATTACTCATGGCTATTTTCAAAAGAGGAGGAAGACAGAGGGCTGGGTGAAGTCGGAGAGGCATCTGGGGAAGGTACGGATGTCGCTACAGATACATGTTGAGGTGGAAAGGAAACAAAATGGTTTGGGCAAATTAGCTCAGGTTTTCCTTGGAAAATGAGTCACAAGGTCTTCCTGGGACTGAAGAGCTTAGGGGCAGGGCTCGAAGGCAGCAGGGAAAGCAAAGCTGGCATCTGTCCAACAGAGAGGGATGCGCCACATCCTTATGGACCTCAGAGAGTTCTTGGAAAAGTGGAATTAAAAGATGAATTCACTAGTCCCAGTGATCAATTTCTGTTCACAACTGATCATAATGATAGGACTAAGAGCCAAAGGGATCACAAAACAAGACTAGTGTCTGCAAATATTAGCTGATAGAATAAAAAAGGGAGAGAATGATCTAACATGGGAAGCGAGATACACAGCAGACCCATAGAATGGCAGATGTCCTAAACAGCACTCTGGCCTCAGAATCAGCCCTTAAGGCATGTGGATCCAGCTGAAAAGCCCATGAGAGTATTTCAGGCATGGAAAGCCAAGACACTGGCAAAACAAAACAAAACAAAACCCTAAATGAAAGATCTCCGCGAGTGAGATCCCAGTGGAAAGAACAGGTCATCAAAGAGGGAGGTACCTTTCTCTGAAGGAAGGAGAGAACTTCCACTTTGACTACGACCTTGTCTAAATATGATCAGAGTCGGTTGTCGCTCCCCATCTTCATGGAGGAACGACACTGAACCCTGCCTAGGCTTCATATCCGAGTCACGGCACCATTATGTCGCTCCCCCTCTTCGCGGAGGAACGACACAGGACCCTGCGCTGATCTTTCGTCTGCTCGGCCCTCCCCGGGTTTGCTGCTGGTTCTTCCCGGGTTGGCTACCATCCCTTCCACCTCCGTGGAAGGGCGGTTCCCCCGGCCACTTTCCCCACTTCTGCAGGAGAGTGGCACACCGTCGGCCGGCTCTCTCGGGGGCTGCACAGGTGTTCCCTCAGATGTTCCCCTTAGATGTTCCCGGTGCATGTTGTCTCTCTCCTCCTTTAGAGTCCTCTTCCACCAATCCCAACTCTGCTACCCACAAGCCGAGTACGCTGCTCTCCTCCAATCAGGAGCAGGTCCTACAGTTTATTGGTTGAACTGGAGGCAGCTGCGTAGAAGCTGTTTCTCCCTTCTCAGCGCCATATTGTGGGAGAGCAGATGCATAGAATAAGTCTTAATTCCAGTAACTTAGTCTAGTCCGAGTTGCTCCCAGTTGCTCCCCACAGGTGAACTCAAAAGGCTTCCATAGCCTTGGCAACTCATGACAAGAGTATCAACTTGTTAAGTCAACAACAGGAGTCACTGTGCACTTACTCCTCATGTAGGATCTCTGTCCTTAATGTGCTGTACATTGTGATTTAATGCTATAACTAGTACTCAAGCAGTATTTTTCACTTTGTGTTTCTATGTGGGTGCAAACTGTTGAAATATTTACTTAATATATACTAAACTTACCTTCTGTATATAAAGAGAATTGAAAATGAATCTTGATGTGAATGGAAGGGGAGAGGGAGCGGGAAAGGGGAGGGTTGCGAGTGGGAGGGAAGTTATGGGGGGGGAAGCCATTGTAATCCATAAGCTGTACTTTGGAAATTTATATTCATTAAATAAAAGTTTTAAAAAAAGTGAAAAAAAAGATAAATTCATTTTGGTGCAGAAATCTTTAAAATCCATGCATACAGGGGTCTTCAAAAAGGTCACAGAATGTCTTCTATGAAAAATCTTTGCATAGATTTCAAAATTTTTTGCACCAAAATAGACTTATCTTTGAATTACATTTGTTTTAAACTTTCTGAAGTTCTCTCCTACGGCTACTGAGTACGTGAAATGTGGCTGGCTCCAGGTGAGATGTCTGCAACAATGTACTGGATTTCAGATTCAGAGCAAAAAAACGAAAAAAGGATGGAAAATATATCATTCATGCTTTTATATTAATTATATGTTCAAAGGCCAATAATTTTGGACATATTGATATGAGAAAATATGAGCTTACCTCTTTCCATTCACTTTTTGACATTTTAGAAAATTTAAAGTTATATATAAGGCTCATATTGTGTTTCAACTGGACAACAATGATCTAGAAAAATACAGTAAAGGTTCAAAAAGGAATGAATAGAAGGATTACCGAAAAGGAAAGAGCACCTGGTTAAAGTCAAGAGCTTCCAGGAATTCCTTTTCTTCAGGGTGAGGCATGGGGTGCTCCCTTGGACTCCAGGGCTGAGCCCGGGCACAGGCAGAGGAAGCTAAGTCCAAGAGGGCAGGATGGAAGAGGCTCAGGCCGGAATGGACAGTCCTGTGGGGGGGGGGGTGACTGATGGCCTGGGAGATGGCAGTGGCTAAGTGTGACAGAGTGCAGGCCAATGGCCCGGAGCTTGATGACTCAGTGGGAAAGGTAGGAGGTGATGGAGTTGTGAGCATCAGATTCCTGTGTTCCCAATCTGCTGTGTAAATGCCAAGTTTTCACATTTTACTTTTGCTTAGAGTGATGTAAATTTATGCAGGAAGTTTTACAGTACCGGACCTAGAAAAGTAGGCATTTGAACAGTTTGCTTAGAATCCAAGTAAGAGAAAGATAAGTAACTGCGTAGCGGCACCGTGCAACAGAGAATGAAGCTTTGCTCTTCTTTTATTTTTATTTATTTATTTATTTATTTATTTTGACAGGCAGAGTGGACAGTGAGAGAGACAGACAGAGAGAAAGGTCTTCCTTTTGCCATTGGTTCACCCTCCAATGGCCGCTGTGCAGCCGGCGCACCACGCTGATCCGATGGCAGGAGCCAGGTGCTTCTCCTGGTCTCCCATGGGGTGCAGGGCCCAAGCACTTGGGCCATCCTCCACTGCACTCCCGGGCCACAGCAGAGAGCTGGCCTGGAAGAGGGGCAACCGGGACAGAATCCGGCGCCCCGACCGGGACTAGAACCCGGTGTGCCGGCGCCGCAGGTGGAGGATTAGCCTAGTGAGCCATGGCGCCGGCCTGCTCTTCTTTGAAAGCCATCTGAGCACACATTCAGTAGGCATGCTCACTAGGACAGGTCTGCGTTAGCGCTTCAACAAGTTCACCGAGGTGCAGGCGTTGGCCAAGGGGTGAAGATGCTGGCTGGGAGGCCTGCTTCTCAGAGTGCCCGGATTCAAGTCCTGGCTCTGCTCCCAATTCCGGCTTCCTGCTGATGCACTCCCTGGGAGGCAGCAGGTGATGGCTCAAGTGGTTGGGTCCTTGCCACTCGTATGGGAGACCTGGACTGGCTTCCCACCTGCTGGCTTCCGCTTGGTCCGGCCCTGGCTGTTGTGGGAATCTAGGGAATGAACTAACTGATGGGAGCTCCACCTGTCTGTCTTTCCAATAAATAAAGAAAGAAATTTTTAAAGACACGAATTTCATGAACAAATGGAAAACTAGGATGTGCTTATTTTGTTGAAAATCAATTCTGAAATCCATACGTAGTTTTTTTTTTTCCACAGTGTGCATTTCCCATGAATGTTCTGAGGATCTTTTGTGTGCATGGATTTCAAAATTGTTCTGCATCAAAATAAATGACCTTTTAATCTTACTTTTCCAAGAACTTTTTGAAGTACCTTTGCACAACCGTTAGAGCCCTCTCACTGTAAAATATATATTCTCCTCATCAGTGTTCATTCTGATCAGATTTCCCCCATATAAAATATGGAGGGGAGGGAGTCATATGTCCATGAGCATCACACCACTCAAAGGGTGGTCTTTTGGTGTTAAACTTACAAAGCATGGGAATAAAAAAATTCAACAAGACTTCCTCACACTATATTGGTTTGCCAATTATAAAAACAAAAACTACTTTGCCAAAACATTAACATGTCTGCTTTGAATAAAAAAAAATCAGTGCATCCTGCGTGTTTGATAAACAGAATGGCTTGGTGACTACTTCTCCAATCTGCAGACACTGGTACACCCTGCAGCCTACCTGGGAATACCTTAGAATCTATTCAATCCTGTGTGACCCAGCAGATCTGAAGAACCCTGATCTCGGATGCCAAAACCAGTGCTCTCCTCATTTCCAGCGTCCAATCAATAACAGAAAAGAACAAGTGAGCCAAGTTTAGCATTAACAGCTCAAGGAGAATTAAATCCTATGTCAAGTTTCTAGAAAGAAAACCCTTTGCTGCAGTTCAAATTTTTTGTTTGAGAAAGTATTTTAGATGCATTCAATTAGCTGACCCAATAGCTGTTGCAATATTCAGAAAGTTTATTAAAAATGCATAAATGGTTAAGATGGCATCACAGCTATTAATATTTTATTTATAAGGCAAAATGTGGTATAAGTGGCTAATAGAAAGTGGAAATACATTGTGTACAACTATCTGCATTATTGCATTATATTCTTCAAAGTATATTTACATTCCATTTTGGTCCGGAATAGATTTCAAGCAACACTGTACCACTGGCCTTAAGATAAGTTACTGCTGTTCTTGTTCTTTAAAAGGTCAAGTGGAAAGATCTAAGAAAGCCCTGCTCATAGAAATCTCAGCATGTCCAAAACTGAATAATGAAATGCTGAGGTCTTATACTTTTTAGCAGGCTCCTGCACATTTGACCACAATAATTCCACGGCCTTGTGAGAAGCGTCAGAAGACCACAGCAACGTGAGTTCTACCCAACCCAGCGTCCAAAGCCATCACGCAAGGCTTGCTCTTGCCACTGACTTTCATGCAGTCAAGAAAAGGTGACCAGGAACTGTTGAGGGGAAGGAACAGAATTAACTTTCCCAGCTTTAATCTTCCCCCGTTTTACACTGAAAAGGAGAAACGCGGTGGAAGTCCTGTAAAAAAAAAACACTTTGAACTCAGGCTGAGACCTTTGAAGGCGACATCCTCTAGGCAACTAAGCTGCGTGTTTCATTTTCCAGAGCTGCTCCGACACAGGGGAGAACTTCAAATGGCCATCCAGGAGCCCTGAGACCAGAGGGGCAATGGTGACAGGGGTTTCTGCTCATAAGACATCTGCAGTGACTCCGTGTGCCAGGCCCCGAAGACCCCCTAAACACAAGGCTACATCAGTCTGTGGGGAAACGGGATTACAGGGAGCCGGGTGCTTGGCACACTGGCTGAAATGCCCGCAGGCCACACTGCTTGGAGTCCTGCCTCCTCTCTCAGTTTCACCTTCCTGTAAGGTGCGCCCTGGGAGGTGGCAGGGATCCTTCAAGTTCTTCGGTCCCTTCCTCTCACGTGGGAGACCCAGCCTGGGTTCCATGGGAAACCCAGATTGAGTTCTAAGCTCTTGGCTTTGACCTGGCCAAGGCCAAGCTTATGGGCATTTGGAAAGTGAACCAGCAGATGGAAGACCTCTCTCTCTCAAGTAAAAAAAAAAAAATTACAATTAAAAAATAATAGTAAAAAATTTGTTCATTCTGGCACAAAATTTTTGAAGTCCATATATTCATAATATGCATTTCCAGGAGCTTTTTGAAGACTTCTCTCTCTCTCTTTTTTTTTTTAAATTCATTTAAAAGGCAGAGTTACAGAGAGGCAGAGGCAGAGAGATACACAGAGAGAGAGGTCCTCCATCCTCTGGTTCACTCCTCAAGTAGCTGCAATGGCTGGAGCTGGGTCAATCTAAAGGCAGGAGCCAGGAGCTTCTTCTGGGTCTCCCAAGCTGGTGCAGGGGCCCAAGGACTTGGGTCATCTTCCACTGCTTTCCCAGGCCACAGCAGAGAGCTGGATTGGAAGTGACTCAAATCAGCACCCATATGGGATGCCGGCACTGCAGGCGGTGGCTTTACCCACTATGCCACAGCGCCAGCCCCTTGGAAGACCTCTTACACAGCCACACTGACTGTCGAGAGTAAATGCCAACACTGTTTCTAGATGCTGAAGTAATACTGTGGGTGACTTGAAAGAGAAGGCATCTAAAGTCTTGTGTTTCTCACCGATAGTAAGTGTTCAATCTGTTTCTTACGTGAGCTGTGGCGGAACTAAGGGAAAGGAAGAATCTGATGGCCAAAGCCACAGCCAGCAGCAAAGCCCCGTGCTTTTCTTCCACAGGAGACAAACGCCGACGCACTACTTCTTCACAGCTTCAGAAGGCAAAAGTGTCTGGATGCTCGTGGCGGGCTCACCATTTTCCCGAGTTGGAAGGGCATGGGATTTGGGATTTCTGTCTAGAGGACATTCCCATTCTTGCCCTGTTGGGAAGTGAGCACAAGGATACTCAGGCCTTTGCTACAGTGAGGGTGGCCCTGCCCAGGAAGTGAAATGGCAGGGCCCACACGCTTAAGACGGGCTGGCCTGGCTCTCCTTACAAGCCTCCAGCAAACCCAGGGGCTGACTTGGAGGGGTTTCCCCAGGGGAGGGTGAGACCCAAGGAAGACAGACATGGATAGGAGGCAGGAGGTGGGGGCAAGGCAGGCCTGGCCAAAGCTAAGAGCCTGGAACTCGGTCTGGGTCTCCTCCCAACAGGATGGCAGGGACCCAGTCACTCGAGCCACCCTCTGCTGCCTCCCTCCCATCAGCAGGAAGCTGGACTCAGGAGTGGAGCTCTGATTCAAACTCAGGAGTTCTGATATGGGACGCAGATCTCCCAAGCAGCACCTTGACAGCTGTGCCAGACACTTACCTTGTCGAAAAGGATTCTGAGCTACTGAATGTCTCCAAGTACTTTTTCTTTATGAACCCCATCAAAATTCAAAACTGTAAATCTCGTCTTTTCTCTGTTAATCCCAATTAGTAAAAAAACAAAAACAAAAACAAAACTCTGTGCTAAAATCCATCATAAAATCCATCACTGTAGCAGCATACCAAAGAATCATAAAGGTAGATGGCTTTTGTATTTTTTTTCCCCCTTCAAGTGTATACAAGGGCCAGTGTGGTGGCACAGAGGGTTAAGCCACTGCCTGTGAGGCTGGCATCCCATCTGAGCACAGCTTCCAGTCTTGGCAGCTCCACTTCCAATTCAGCTTCCTAATAATGCCCTCGGGAGAGCAGCAGAAGATAGCCCAACCGCTTGGGCCCCTCCCTCTTACCCGTGTGGGAGACCTGGATGGAGTTCCAGGCTCCTGGCTGAAGCCTGGCCAAGTCCTGGCCATTGCAGTCATTTGGGGAGTGAACCAACAGATGGAAGATCTCTCCCTGTCTCTCTGTTTGTAACTCTGCCTTTCAAATAAATAAAAAATAAGTTAAATTAAACATTAATATATTTTAAAATTTTGATGATGACCATAATGACAAAACCATTTCTTGAACTAAAGAAGGCAGAAGGCATGATCTTTATTGTACTTTGGTGCCCCTCCTGGCACCCATTACGAACAGATTTGAAGCTTGCCCATCTCAAGTTTGCTGAAATGCTTCTGAAAGATGAAGACTAAAATATGACCACACTTGAAGCATTCTAAAGCTTAAAACGGTTATGGTTGTACTTTTCATTTGTTCAGAATTAGCACTATTTATGGCAAGCTCCTTCTAAGTACTGCTGGAATTATTCCCCTCCCTTTGACAACACAGGAAATAAGGATTAAGGATTTTATTTTATGAAGGAGTAAGACTACTTTGCTCAGATCTAACTTAAAGATGCAGCTCTTAACATATTTTGGGAATTTACGAGTGGTCTTCAAAATGTTCATGGAAATGTGTGTTATGAAAAAACTATGCATGGATTTCAAAATGTTTTTGCACCAAATTAAGCTTCTCTTGGGGCTGGCGCTGTGACATAGTAGGTTAAGCCTCCACCTGTGGTGCCGGCATCCCCTATGGGCGCCAGTTTGAGTCTTGGCTGCTCCACTTCTGATCCAGCTCTCTGCTATGGCCTGGGAAAGCATCAGAGGATGGCCCAAGTCCTCGGGACCCTGCACCTACATGGGAGATCCCGTAGAAGCTCCTGGATCCCGGCTTTGGATTGGCCCAGCTCCAGCTGTTGTCCCTATTTGGGGAGTGAACCAGTGGATGGACGACCTCTCTCTCTGTCTCCCTCTCTCTGTCTGTAATTCTGCCTCTCAAATAAATAAATAAAATTTAAAACAAAAACAAAATAAGCTTCTTCTAATTCTCCCTTTCCATGAGCTTTTTGAAGTACCCTAGTAGAACTCTATAGTCTAAGTTCTAAAACTTCTAACAATTTCCTCATCTATTTGAATCATATGCTGTAAGTTCGGAATGTAATTTTAATTATCAAGGTTTAAAGCAGTTATTATTTTAACTGCTACCTAGGCAGAAAACAGTTTTTAAACAATGAATAATGTAAAAAATCTTTGCTTTCCAACTAGGACTTAATCAAGAGTAAGCCACATTTTGTTTGAGTAGCAAGAACTGGGAAGGTGGCAAAATGTACATAATACAGGGGCCACATATGCACCCAATCTAGGAGATTAGGTTGAAAGGATGGCAAATTTGATCCTGACATATATTTAATCATTTTCAAAAAGAAAAGTGATATTCTGAGAGCCATCCACTTAAGGCCTAACTCATACAAGAACTGGATTTTGTTTCGCTGGATTCAGTGGGTTTTACACTTTAATTCTATTCTAAGCTGATTAACATGTGCCAATTACCTCACAGAGTCTGTCCCAGAATGTATTACCTGCCCTAAAGATGAAAAAGAATTGAGTACAGAAAATCCTTTGAAATATAAGGACAGGCAGGTGTGGGGGTGGATGAGGGCAGAGGAAGGGGGGGAGGGGGGAAGGGGGCAGAGGGAGAGGGCTTTTTAGAATGAAGAAGAAAGGGCCTGCTGCGTGAGGTGGAAGATTTCACCCAGGTTCCCTATGAATGTATAGTAACCATAATGCCCTAGTCATAGGATACCAGCTTTATTATTATTTTTATTTAAAAAAGTATTAATTTATGAACATATGAGAAAATTAATACATGCGAAGCTGTAAGTTTAAATCAGCATTTTTGTCGACCTTTTCCCATCATGGTGGATCTAGTTAAAAAAAAAAAAAAGCTGGACACTCCCAGGAGTCCACCTGCACAGTTTAAAATGGAAACACAATTTAAAAATGATTCCAATCTTCTTCTCCGTTTTAGGAAGAAACAGCTTAGACTGTAAAGAAACATTACCTGAAGTTCCACAATTCTGTCTTATGCCAGTTCCTTCCATTCCATTCAATTATTTTAAACACTTTTTGAGGTCTACACAACTTTATAAAAACTGCTTTGGGAAGGATGTACTTTCCTTTGAAGGGAGGAGAGAACTCCCACTTTGCTTATGGCCCTGTCTAAATACTGACAGTTTGTGGACTCAAGAGGCTTCCATAGCCTTGGCAGCTCATGACAAGAGCCTCGGTGATCCCTGACATCATAAATAAGAGTGTTAATTGTTAAATCAACAACAGGGGTCACTGTGCACTTGCTCCCCATGGAGGACCTCTGTCCTTAATGTGTTGTACTATGAGAATTAACGGTAAATCTAGTCTTCAAACAGTGCTCTATACTTTGTGTGTCTGTGTGGGTGCAATCTGTTGAAATCTTTACTTAGTATAGAGTTTGTCTTCTGTGTATAAAGATAAGTCAAAATGAATCTTAATGAAGAATGGGATGGGAGAGGGAGTAGGAGGTGGGACAGGAGTGGGGGTGGGAGGGTGGGTATGGGGGGAAGAACTGCTATAATCTAAAAGCTGTACCTATGAAATGTATAATCATTAAATAAAAGCTTTCTAAAAAAATCAATTAATTATAACAAAACCAAACTGCTTTTGGGGGGTCAGTTGTGGCACAGTGGTTGGCCATTGCCTGCAATGCGGCCACCTCCTATGGTGCTGCTTCAAGTTGTAGCTGCTCCACTTTTTTTTTTTTTTATTAATTTGACAGAGAGAGAGACAGAGAGAAAGGTCTTCCTTCTGTTGGTTCATTCCACAAATGGCCGCTATGGCTGGTACTGCGCCGATCCGAAGCCAGGAGCCAGGTGCTTCCTCCTGGTCTCCCGTGCGGGTGCAGGGGCCCAAGAACCTGGGCCATCCTCCACTGCACTCCCTGGCCACAGCAGAGAGCTGGACTAGAAGAGGAGCAACTGGGATTAGAACCCGATGCCGATATGGGATGCTGGCACCGCAGGTGGAGGATTAACCAAGTGAGCCTAAGTGCCAGCCCCAGCTGCTCCACTTCTGATCCAGCTCCCTGCTAATGCATCTGGGAAGGCAGCAGATGATGGCCCAAGTGCTTGGGCTCCTTCCACCCACGTGGGTGGCACAGATGGAGTTCCAGGCTCCTAGGAGGCTTTGGCCTGACCCAGCCTTAGCCATTTTGGTCATCTGGGGAGTGAACCAGTGGATGGAAGTGCCCTCTCCCTCTCTCTGTCTCTCTCCTTCTCTCTGTAACTGTCTTTCAAATAAATACATACATCTTTAAAAAAAAAAAAAACAACACTTTTGGTGCCTTCCTAGTCTCTCAGCTCCATTTTGTTTAACCGTTTATAGATGTTCTCACTCTAAATGACATTGAGTGAATACTAACACCCGTTGACTCTGGGTGATTTGTGGTTTTCACTTGAACCTCTCTTTGCCAAAGGGAAATTTTCATAACGTTAATATGCACGTGTCATCTTGAGAAAAACAGAAAAACAATTTTCTCACTTCGAACTTGGAAAAATTCCCTTCTAAAGATTCTCCTGAAAATGACAACACCCTGCGAAAAAGCGGAACCTTGCCTTTCAATGGTGTACCTGACCACCGGCATTCGGTTTATTATCTGCAGAATTTTCTTTCACTAAGGAAACAAAACCCAGCACCCCAGCTTAGCCAGTTTCCCCATCAGATCCCATTAGAACACGCAGAGAGGGAATGTGTACATCAAAGATTTGTGTTGTCCTATTTGTGCACTAACCCAACATTGTGAATCAAAATAAAATATTGATTTGATAGAAGGCAGCACTGGTCTGCCTTTGTATATTTGGTAAAGTTGTCTTCACCAAATGCTGTTTTCAAAGATACATTTTCTTTCGATTACTGTGGCTAAAGCAGATCTCCTATATCCCGGGGGCTCCTTAATGAATGTTTCCAACCGCACCTTTCAGAACAGATGACCCCAAAGTGTTTCCACAGAGTCCTGCAGGCCAACGCAGAACTTGCCATAGACTTTGTCTTGTAAAAATGGAAAACACTTCTAGGGAATGCTCTCTGGAAAGCTGCACCCTACGCCAGTGATTTGCAAGCTGGGGAAGCTGTGACCACAGAATGCTGCCATGCAGCGGAAGACGAGCACGGAAGCCAACCTCAGCCCCAGGGGCACCACATACGTGAGGGGGCTTTGGAAAGTCCACGGAAAATAGAATTCAAAGATGTTTATTTTTGTCCCCAAAAAAGTGGGATCCATGCATAGCTTTCATGTGAGTTTCCCATAAACCTTTTGAAGGCCTCCTGCATGCACAGATTGCAATTTTTTTGGTAAAATAACAAACTAATGAAGCTGCCTCTCAGTTAAAAAGTACAGGCTTCCCCTTCATGGTCACACCGCCCTGAGTTTAGGGCCCAATGACATCCCGGGGCCAATCCTTGGTCCTCTTAGCCTGAAAACCCTCACTTCTGCCTCTGCAAAAATGAGAGACACATGACAATCTCATGGCGACTTCACTCAGACATCCGTCACAAGAGCAGAGGCTGGCGACTGGCACAGAGCTGGTACTTGTGGGGACTCTGGGACAGTGGATGGATGGTGACAGTGACAAGGATGACAGCAGTGGCCCAAGGTCCTCAAGATCGCTGTCCAGAAGCCAGCTTTCAGTCTGTCTTAAAGAGACCCTGCATGGAAACATCTCAAAAGAGGGAGGCGAGATGGAGAATTCTCGAATTTGGATGGAAACCAGGAGTCATCCTCGCCTTCTACTGCTCAGTTTACCACTTACTGCAAAACCTCATGAGGCCAAAAAGTGAAATGGAAATCTCACATGGGAGGAAGTGTGGCCAAACAGAAACTTGAAAACGTGAAGGGGTAGTAAGCCCACACGAACGCCAGGCCACAGATGATTCGTGTCCTTAGAGAAGACATTGAGGAAACAGTCATGGACCTCAGAGAGGATGGCAGAGCAGTGGGAAGTGAAGGGCCCTGGATCCTGACAGCCCAGGCTTGCGTCCAACCTCGGGACCCCGACAAAAGCCTCGGTCACCCCTGTGAAATGGGGATAAGAGGATGTATGTGTCCTAGGGTTTCTGAGGATTAAATGCAACAGTGCAAGTGAAACACTCAGCGAAAGCACCCCATACATAGCAGGAGCATACTGATCTGCAAGGTGGCTAGACACACAGGTGTTTCATTCGGTTTTGTTTTGCTCTTATTTTCCAAGTAGAATATACCTTGGCTTATTATTTAACAGCATTTCATGGTGGCAATTCATATTTTTTAAGTTGGAAATATGATCTGTACAATGTAGTATAATATAGGTTTCAGTTTTTCTTTCTTTAAAGGTTCTTCCCTAGAGCTGCACTCATGTGTTAATACAATGTACACTCTTGTGTATGCACACACACACACACACACACACACAAGTACTTCAAAAAGTTCATGTAGAATGGAATTCCAAGGCAAGTTTATTTTGGCGCAAAAATGTTTGAAATTCATGCACATGAAAGGTCTTTGCGAAGCTCATGAAAATGGGAACTATGGAAAGATGATGTATATACGCATGGTTCCTTTCGCATGTACACCGCGGCTTTCAATGGAGGCTTCACAGAATGTCCGATAGGCTGACCTTTCTCCATGGACTACTTAACAATGTGGAGGGAACCGGAAGTGGCGTTACCTACTTCCCTTCCAAGCAAAGCGTCCCCTCCTCATGCCCCAGAGGACACCGCCAACCAGGCTGCACTGACTTCTTCCCACTGCGCTCACAACTGCTCACTGCTCATACCCGATTCAGCATTTGAGAAGGACCCTGGTGGGGCTCAGGGTGGGGCTCAGAGAGAACTATCACACCTGGCAGCATATGTCACTCACCTGAAGAAATACTGATCCTTGGCTCAACTGACTTAGAATCCCTAGGGGTGGGGCCCGGGCATCTTTTTTCTTTGTTTCCTAAGACTCCCCTGGGGCCGGCGCTGTGGCACAGCGGGTTAAAGCCCTGGCCTGCAGTGCCAGCAACCCGTGTGGGCGCTAGTTCAAGTCCCAGCTGCTCCATTTCCAATCCAGCTCTCTGCTATGGCTGGGAAAGCAGTAGAAGATGGCCCAAGTGCTTGGGCCCCTGCACCCACATGGGAGACCTGGAAGAAGCCCCTGGCTCCTGGCTTCAGATTAGCTCAGCTCTGGCCGTTGCAGTCATCTGGGGAGTGAACCAGCAGATGGAAGACCTCTCTCTGTAACTGTATCTTTCAAATAAATAAAAATAAATCTTAAAAAAAAAAAAGACTCCCCTGGTGATTTTAACGTGCAGCCGGGATTAAGAACAAGTGTTTTTGATAATGAAGTGAAGAAGATACATTGAAAAAATGCTAAATAAACATATATTATTGTAGGTGTAGTTTAGATGAAGAGTTTGCATCATGGGGAGCCGAAAATGAATCATTCACTGCTTTCCATCTCTCTGCTGCCTGTAAACCCATCCCTCCTAGTTACCAGTCAATTTTCAAGACAACAGCTTTGTCCCATCTGACAAAAGAAAACCCATGGAGCTGCAGGCCATCGGAGGTTGTCTAGTCTACACGGTCCTCAAGGGCCGGAACTCATCTCCACAAGGACCCAGTGCACTGGAAATGAAAATGACTGCCTTCAGTGGACAAACTACGGCATTCTGTGTCAGGATCCGATTATGAACGTCCGGTTTCTTTTCTTGTTTAACCCGCAGAGAGAAAGGCAAAATACAGGATCGGGATGAATTGACATCCTATAGCTGACACAAATCAAAAGGAAAACCTGCCATCTTTGCTATCTACTTCTGTTAAGACAGAAGAAATCCTACTCATGGCCCAGCCTCGATGTCCATCTAATAGCCGCTGTTGGGTATGTCCAGGAAATGACAGGTAGGTCTCAACACTGCACGAGAATGAAATGCTACCAAGAAGGCTCACGGCCGCCTTCTTCTTAAACAGATGCAGTTCCCCGGAGTTGGCGTCAGCGGCCGAGCCTTCATGATGCCCGGGCATCTCGGTTTCTGATCCATCTACCTACTTCTGATGACTGTATTTCCAACAGACTCACATAATCTGGAGCGGACTCCCGTGTTTTTATTTCACTGCCGCCCAATCCGACAAACAACGGGCCATGCAAGCGTGCTCTGTATTCTGAGAATTGGGTTCACTTTTTCTTTAAAAAACACACCAAAGGCCAGCCCTTCGGGGGCATTAAAGATGAAAAAGTATCCAATTCGTTCTGTGATATAAAATCACAAGGAGAAGCTGCCCGGCTTTGGCCAACAACAAGGACAACAAAAATCGGCTGGGGCTGGGGCTCCTGAGTGTTCTTGGCTCCCTCCCTCCCCCCCTGGGGGGGGGTGTGTGATGCAGGTGAAGTCACAGAGCCAGATGTGCTACATATTAAAAGGCGCGACCCCCTGCACAAACCCGCGTCGCCTACACACACCTCCTCCCTGCGGATTCTCTCCTTCGCCCCCTCCTCTGGAAGCGGACTAGGTGGAGAGAACTGAAACGGAACAAAGGAGACGCGGATGTGTGAAGTCGGAGGCTGCATAAAAATGGCTGAAAGGCAACCCAGGCGCGGCTGGAGGTGGCCACACCCAGCGCTGGCAGGGACTGTTGCAAAGGGAACCCGCGACGCCCGGAGGGCCGCCGGCTCGGTTTTGATATTTCCCTCCACTTATTCCCCAGATACCCACTAGTAATAAATAATAAGATACAGGTTGCTCCAATGACACATTAAAAAAAAAAAAAAAAAAAAAAAACAACCACCGAAACCTTTCCAAGTGATCCACCCCAGGAGGTGGCTACGCCATCATATCTCCAGGGTTTTGGGCGTCTGGGTCTGCATTTCCAGTCTCCTTTGTGTGCCCACACACACGAACCTTGAGATGGGTGTGTCCCGCTAAAAGGATGCTCTAGCCCTCCAGCTGAGTGGCTCTGCCAGCAGGCTTCGACCTTCCCACAGAAACAAATGCGCTGGGGCGCAGGGAACAATAAGCAAACGCTTTAACTCCGGAGATTAAAGATTAAACAAGCGCCCGCCGAATGACCACGGGTCCCCAAGGGGGCAATCGAAAACACCAACGTTACAACCAGAAAACAAAGGGGTGGGGGTGGGGGCTCGAACAAAAGGGGGGGAAGAAAACCCAAACACCATCCATTTTTGATTTTCTGAAAACGCAGGTTTGCTCCCCCAACAGAGAGCTCCGGGGTGGGAAGCATGCACAGGTCCCACAGGTGAAATGGTGCACAATGGACAGTCCGGCCGCCGGGTTCCCGTGCGCCGCAGGCATGCACTACCGAAATAAAGAGAATACCCTGACTTTTCCAGTTGCTCCACACACAGTCCATCTTGGTGGAATCGGCAGTGGCCTGCATCGTGCGGGCTTGCGGGCGGCTGGCCGCTGGTCTCGCGGGGGCGTGGGGTGGGGGCGCCGGCCGTGCGCTCAGGCGTGGTGCCGGGGCTGCAGCGCGGGGCTCGCGGCGCGCGCGCGGCTGCGGACAGACTGAGGCTGAGGCTGAGGCTGCAGCAGCCGCGCGCGGCGAGGGGCGGGCGCCGCAGTCTGCGCGGCAGCGAATCAGCGCGGCCCCGGGGCCGCCTGCGCGCTCGGGGGTGCGGGAGCCGCTCCACGCCGCACGCGGCCGCTGCGCCGGGGAGGGCCCAGGCGGTTCCGCCCGGGGAAGGCGCACACGCGGGCTGGGCTGGGTGCGGGAGGTGCGAGGCAGAGGGCACCAGCGGTCAGGGTTGGGACGCCAGGGCGCTTGGCTTTCTGGCAGTTCTAGGTCGGCAGGCTGGGTCTTCTAGAAATTTCTTAGAAACCCAAGAAACCTGTTGGACAACAGGTACGGTCCCCTGGGCGTCCACTTTTCACTTACCTTTTCTTTTTCTTTTTTCTCTTTTTCAAGATTTTATTTATTTATTTGAGAGGTAGAGTTACAGTGAGAGAGGGAGACAGAGAGAAAGGTCTCCATCCATTGGTTCACTCCCCAGATGGCCACAACGGTGGAGCTGCCCCAATCTGAAGCCAGGAGCCAGGAGCTTCCTCCGGGTGCAGGGGCCCAAGGACTTGGGCCATCTTCTACTGCTATCCCAGGCCACAGCAGAGAGCTGGATTGGAAGAGGAGCGGCCGGGATTAGAACCGGTGCCCATATGGGATGCCAGCACTGCAGGTGGCGGATTACCCTGCTGCGCCACGGCGCTGGCCCCTCACCTCTCCTTTAATTCTTAAAATTCTGGACACAAAGAAATTTGTCTGGAATCTTCCAAGGAATTGCTAGATTCCTCCCTGTTTTGGAATGTGCTACCTGCAGGCTGCAGATCAAAGCCTTGGTACCTGGGGTCATTGGTCATTTTAGTGACAGGCGGTCAGTTGTGGGGACGTTTGAATAGAATTTAGGGAAACAGGAGGTGGCATCTGTCTGGATAGTGCCATCGTTGAGATTAAGCATAATTTGGGAGACTAGGTTGGTTTCCAAGCCCAGTTATCCAAGTATTTGACCGAGTTCCCAGTTAAAATGCAAAGGAAAAGACCTGACATTCAGTTCTGAGCATGAAATACCACAGTACTCCCAAAGGTTCATGGAAAATGGAATTAATAGATAAAATTCAGGGGCCGGTTGTGGCGCAGCAGGTTAAAGCCCTGGCCTGAAGCGCCGGCATCCCATATGGGCACCGATTCTAGTCCCAGCTGCTCCTCTTCCGACCCAGCTCTCTGCTATGGCCTGGGAAAGCAGTAGAAGATGGCGCAAGTCCTTGGGCCCCTGCACCCGCATGGGAGACCTGGAGGAAACTCCAGGCTCCTGGCTTTGGATCTGCACAACTCCAGCCATTGTGGCCATCTGGGGAGTGAACCAGTGAATGAAGACCTCTCTCTCTGTCTCTGCCTCTCTCTTGTAGCTCTTTCAAATAAATAAAATAAATCTTAAAAAAAAGATAAAATTCATTGTGGTGCAAAATATTTTGAAACCCATGCCTCCAAGGGGTTCTTAAAACACATACTTGGGAAACGTGTATTATGAAAAGAAAAAAAAAACTATGCATGAGTTTCAAGAATTTTCATGTGAAAATAATTCCATTTTTTTTTTTTTTCAGAAACCTTGTATTTTATCAGAGTATGCACCAAGACCTTGACAGAATGGACAGTATAGTATAGGTATGGTTTGAGGAGGAAAAGTAGAAGTCGCAAAGAGAAAAGACTGGAATGTGGGTGTTGGGTCCTGGGGGAGCCCAGACACAGATGTGAGGACAAGTGCCCTGAGACCACAGGTGCAGAGAGTGAAGAGTTTCTGGGCACCAAAACCACACTTTGCACTTCCATGTGTAGTGGCCTGGCCTCACTCATTGCACCAGACTTCTCTCTGGCATGGAGAATGGGGCCTTTACACCCCCCCCCCCCGAAGTGCTCTCAGACCCCAAAACAACATTTGCACAGGGGGCACCAGCAGGGTCCAAGGTCAGCAACCTCAAGCTGACCAGGCATTTTCACTTCTAAGAAGCGAGTAGACTCTAAAAGATGATCCCGGGACTCACGCGTGCTGTGTCCGAGAAACCAGCCGGCTCGCTGCCCATCTTCCCAACGTACGGGCATGGTTCCCGAGTGGTCACAGTGGGGTGGGGGTGACCTGGCGCCTCTGGCAGCTGCCCTCTCCTAAAAACAGCGCTGGCAGGACTCGTCACAAAGAACTCTAGATGGACCTCCCTTTACGGTCACTGGGGACATTTTTCTCTGTATTTCCTACTCTCCTTCCCTTCCAATATTTTTCAATGTCATGGTCTTTTTTTTTTTTTAATTCATTCGGTCAGCAAAATCCTGAAAAGAAAGGCACATGATGAAGACCCACCTGGATCAGCACCATTCTCACTGCAGGCCATGGCCGCAGGAGTCAAGGGAGGAGAGGGCGGGGCCGCCCTCCAGTAGGAAATCCTTGTAGTGTTGGCCACTGGGAGGCACTGCCAGCCCAGTGATAGCCCCAGCCATCCTCCCTAAATTCAGAAGGTGCCAGCAGGTACCTTTAGTGACGGAGTAGAGGAGTGACAGGGAAACTGACAAGCAGTGTGTATGGCGCCCTGGACTGTCTGCAGAGCACAACTCGTGGTTCTGGGTGGAAAGTGGAGAGCGACACATCCCTACCAGGGGACAGCACACACAGGGACACTGCCTTCCCCCAGGTGGACAACGGCCTACGGCCGACTTCTTTTGGGCCATGCATTTTCCCTGACAGTAAAGTTGACCTTGCAATGCTGGCCTAGCTGAACACATCATTTTCAGTCCTGGAGAAAACCTTGATGGCACATGGGAAAAAAAGCGTTGCAGGTTGAGGAAGACAACTTATGACAGCGTTCACACGAGTGACATAGGAACTGATTTTGGCAAGAAAAAAGCAAATCAACGTAAGGAAGGAAAAAACAGCAGCAGAGGATGAAGATCAGAGAGCAGCGAGTCACAGGGTGCAGGGGTAAGACCCGTCTGGACCGCAAGAGCAAGTGACTTGGTCATCAGCCAATCATTTATCATCTCTGCACCTCTCTTAGAATATCCTGCTAAGGCACAGCTTTGGATGCTTGCCTCTCTGAAATAATTTACTTCCCACAAACGTGGGACATGGAGCTTTCTTTGCACAAGTGCCAGAACACTATTAATGAAAAGTTCCTGCCAAGATGAACAAGATAAAACGGGGAGAAAAGATATGCAGATTTGCCTTTAGTGCGAACTCAAATAGCAAGCAAAATAAAGCTTGTGAGAAGCAGGCAGGAACTGCCACTATCTTTAAACCAGCAGAGAACAGACGGGCTTTGTACGCAGCCAGCTTAGAACTTGGTTTAGGTGCCTGCCAGGAGAGGAAATGAGTTCCTTAGTTTGCAGGATGAAATCATGCATTAGGGAGTCTGATCTAAGAAAAGCAAAAGAGGCCGGCAGTGTACTCTCATCCCTGATCACGAGGAATGCTGAGCAAGGCTGGATTCTACTGATGACAATCGATGGTACAAACCTCGTTACATTTACTCAACACGTTTTTACTAAGCTCCTACTGAGTGTTGGACATGGTTGCAGGCACAGAGCAAAGTTTCTGACTTTAAAAATTCTATGTGTGACTGTGTGTGTGGGTAGTGGATGGATGATAATAAAAAGGGCCAATATGTGATATTTGTAGACAAGTGTATGGAAAAATAAAACATGTAAAATATGACAGAAATTGAGATTGGGGTGGAAGTTTGCTACTGCATAAGAGGGTGAACAGAAACCTAACTCATAAAGTAAAACTGGAGCAGACACCTAACTAAAGAGCAGGAGAAGGCAGTTGAGGTAGAGCAGAGAGGGGCTGGAGCTGTGGCAGAGGGGTTAAAGCTGCCACATGAGTGCAGGTTCAAGACCTGGATGCTCCACTTCTAATCCAGCTCCCTGCTAATGCAGCTGGGAAAGCAACAGAAGATGGCCCAGGTGCTTGGGTCCCTGCACCCATATGGGAGACCTGGAAGAGGCTCCTAGCTTCTGGTTTCAGACTGGTCAGATCTGGCCATTGTGGCCATTTGGGGAGAGAATCAGTGGATAGATCTCTCTCTCTACCCCCCCTTCTTCTTTTTTTTTTTTTAATTTTTGACAGGCAGAGTGGACAGTGAGGGAAAAAGAGAGAAGAGAAAGGTCTTCCTTTACCATTGGTTCACCCTCCAATGGCTGCTGCACCGCGCTGATCTGAAGCTGGGAGCCAGGAGCTTCCTCCTGGTCTCCCATGCGGGTGCAGGGCCCAAGCACTTGGGCCATCCTCCACTGCACTCCCGGGCCACAGCAGAGAGCTGGCCTGGAAGAGGAGCAACCGGGACAGAATCTGGCGCCCTGACCAGAACTAGAACCCGGTGTGCCGGTGCCGCAGGAGGAGGATTAGCCTATTGAGCCGTGGTGCCAGCCACCCCACCCTTCTTTAAAGAAAAAGAGCAGAGAAAAATGTTCAAAGATGTACTGAGTTTTCATCAAAGAATGCAGTGACTGTCAAATTATATCAAGCATTCTTAGGGAACTTCTTGATTTTTTTTAATGCTCTGAGAATTACAGCAATTGGAAGAAAAGGCACAGAACTAAAAATATACTACATTATGATCAAAGAACACTAAGAACTCTGCTTTATGCCATATGGAATAAGGAAACTTAAAGAGACAACCAATTTGGTAGATAACCCACTGTACTAAGATAATGCATGAATTGAGGATTGAAACAATGGATTGGCACCTGATATTTGCCAAGTGCCTTCTCATGTGCTGTACATTTGGTTACTAGAAGATCCCTATGAAGCAGATGGTGTCTACCCTCATTCATTCATTCTTACTTCAACCATTTATAGAACCCATACTCATTGTCTGTCTGTTCATATGAGGGGACTTCACAAAGTTTGTTGAGGGGGCCTGCACTGTGGTGTAGCAGGTAAAACTGCTGCCTGCAGTGCCAGCATCCCATATGGGCGCCAGTTCGAGTCTCGGCTGCTCCAATTCCAATCCAACTCTCTGCCATGGCCTAGGAAAGCAGTGGAAGATGGCCCAAGTCCTTGGGCCCCTGCACCTGTGTGGGAGACCCGGAAGAAGCTCCTGGCTCTTGGTTTCGGATCGGTGAAGCTCTGGCCATTGTGGCCAACTGGGGAGTGAACCAGTGGATGCAAGACCTCTCTGCCTTTCCTTTTCTCTTTGTGTAACTCTTTCAAATAAATAAACAAATCTTTAAAAAAAAAAAAAGTTTGTTGAAAATGGAATTACTCCAATATGGGTGCCAGTTCGAGTCCCAGAGACTCCACTTTAGAGCCAGCCCCTGCTAATGTGCCTGCGAAAGTAGTAGGTGATGGCCCAAGTATTTGAGCCTCTGCCACCATGTGGGAGACCAGTATGGAGTTCTGGGCTCCGAGGTTCTGTCTGGCCTAGCCCCAGCCATTTGTGGAGTGAACCAGCGGATGGAAGATCTTTCTCTTTCCCTCCCTCTCACTCTGCTTTTCAAGTAAATATATAAATAGATAAATCTTTTTTCAAAGAAGTAGGTTTCCTTTGGTATACACACTATTTGAAATTCATGCACAGTTTTCATAATCTGCATTTCCACGAACTTTTTGAAGACCTCTCAATTCTTCTATGAGTAAGCATGGCTTTACCCTTCCCAAGTTTTATAAGTGACTTTAGTATAATGTTAAACAGAGGCCATGATGGAATACTCTTTGTCTTACTGCTGAATTAAGAGAGAAATGTGCTCAAAATCTTACCACTAACTGTGGTATTAGCTATGAATTTTCTATGATGGCAGATTAAGGGAGGATCTTTCTGTTCCTAAGAGTTTTTGTTATGAATGGACACTGAATGCTATCAAGTATGAGGCTCATTTAACATTTGAACATTAATTAACATAACCATCCATGACATTAGCAGGCAACAGAAAAAATCATGTTCATATCAATAAGTGCAGAAAAAGTATTTGACTAAATCCAACATCCATTTATAATTTTTTTTAAAAAACCCTCAGTAACCTAGGGATAAAGAAAATGTCCTCAACTCGATAAGGAATATCTACAAAAAACCTACAGCTAACGGCACACATATTGTTGAGAAATTGGAAGCTTTACCATTATGATCAGGAGAAAGGCAAGGACATACTCTCTCACCATTGCTTTTCCATACTGCAATGGAAGTCTTAGCTAATTCTACATAGGACAAGAAAAGGAAATAAAATGTAGACAAAATCAAACTATCTCTGTTGGCAGATGACATGACTATCTATGTAGAAAATCCAAAAAAACCTGAGAAACCTGGAAATAATAAACAATTAAAGCAAGGTAGCAGGATACAAGGTTAATAAGAGTAATCTTTTCCCTACATACCAGCCATGAAGAAGTTTTGGAATTTGAAATAAAAAATATAATACCATTTACATTATTTATTTCTTTTTTTTTTTTTTTTTTGATAGGCAGAGTGGACAGTGAGAGAGAGAGACAGAGAGAAAGGTCTTCCTTTTGCCGTTGGTTCACCCTCCAATGGCTGCCGCGGCCGGCACGCTGCGGCCGGCGCACCGCGCTGATCCGATGGCAGGAGCCAGGAGCCAGGTGCTTTTCCTGGTCTCCCATGGGGTGCAGGGCCCAAGCACCTGGGCCATCCTCCACTGCACTCCCTGGCCACAGCAGAGAGCTGGCCTGGAAGAGGGGCAACCGGGACAGAATCCGGCGCCCCGACCGGGACTAGAACCCGGTGTGCCGGCGCCGCTAGGCGGAGGATTAGCCTAGTGAGCCGCGGCGCCGGCCAATACCATTTACATTAGCAACAAAAGATAAAATATTTTATACTTAAGGTATAAATATTTATTCTTAGGTATAAATCTAACAAAGTGTCTTCAAGATCTATGAGGGAAACTACAAAACTCTAATGAAAGAAATCAAAGAACTAAATAAACGGAGTAGTATCTTGTGTTCATGGACAGGAAGACTCAATATTGTCAGGATGTGAATTTCTCTCATCTTGGTCTACAGACTCAATGCAGTCACAGCCAAGATCCTACAGGTTATTTTGTTAATGTCAACAAACTCAAGTTTATACGGAAAGGAGTAAGATCCAAGAGAACCAACACAATAATGAAGAGGAACAAAGGTGGAAGACTGGTATCACCTGAGTTCAAGACTTACTATGAAGTTACAGTCCTCAAGCCCGTGTGGTGGTCAAAGGAACAGACAGACGAGTGAAACAGAGTATTTCACCATCTAAATAAGTCAACTGATCTGTGACAGAGGAGCAAAGGTAACAGAATGGAGAAAATGCAGTGTTCTCAATAGATGGTCCTGGGACAGCGGGACACCCTCAGGTTAATTTAAAAAAAAAAGATCCAGATACAGACTTTACACTCTTCACAAAAATTAACTCAAAATGCATCACAGGTCTAAATGTAAAATGCAAAACTATAAAGCTCCTAAGAAAATGACACAGGAGAAAATCTAGATGATCTTGGGTTTAGTAATGACTTTTTCAAAACAAGACAAATGGCATGACCCATGAAAGAAATAACTGATAAGCTGGACTTCATTAAAATTAAATTTCTGCTCTGCAAGAGAATGAAAAATTAAACCACAGACTGGAAGAAAATATTTGCAGAAGATATATATATATATAAAATAAACACTATTCTCTAAAATATACAAATAACTCTTTTTAGAAAATTTTATTGATTTGAAGGCAGAGTTAGAGAGAGAGAAATCTTCCATTCAATAGATTCACTCTCTAAATGGGCACAACGGCTGGGGCTGGGCCAGGCCAAAGCCAGGAGCCAGGAGTTTCCTTTGGGTCTCCCACGTGGGTGCAGGGGCCCAAGGATGTGGACCATCTTCTGATGCTTCCCTGGGTGCATTAGTGGGGAGCTGGATTAGAAGTGGAGCAGCCAGGAGTTGAACAGGCACCCATATGGAATAATGGCACTGTAGGCAGTTAACCCACTATGCCACAATGCCAGCCCCTACAAAGAACTCTTAATATCCAACAAAAACTAGCAATGAGAAAACAGACAACTCAACCAAAAAGTGGGCCAAAGATCATAACAGACACTTTATCTAAGAAGACATATGGATGGCCAATGAGCATACAAAAAGATGCATCACTTCTATGTTGTCAGGGAAATGCAATTTAAAACAACGATACACACATTAGAACGGCCAAAATGCAGAATACTGACAACACCAAGGGCTGGTTGGGGGTGTGCGGCAGCAGGAACTCTGGTTCATTGCTGGTGGAAAGTACAGCCACTTTGGAGGACAGTTCTTTACAAAGAAACATATTTTTACCATATGGTCCGCAATTGTGCTTCTTGGTACTTACACAAAGGAATGACAAACGTATGTGCACAAAAAAACCTGCACAGAGACACTGACAGCAGATTTATTCATAATTATCAAAACTTGGAAGCAGCCAAGATATTCTTCAGTAGGTGAATGGGTAAGTGATCTGGTACAACCTGACAATGGGAGATCATTCAGTGCTACACAGACACGCGCTCAAGCCATGAAAGGCATGGAGGAGACTTGAACGAATACCACTAAGCAAAGAAGACCATCTATGAGGACAGTATACTATATGATTCCAACTATAAGACTTTCTGGAAAAGGCAAAAATACAAAGCCATTACAAAGAGCTGCAGGAGCAAGCATGTAGCCTGCTGAGGAAGACGCCCATCTCCCCGTACTGGAGCACCTGGTTCCAATTGCTGGCTGCGGCCCCCGACTCCAGCATCCTGCCAGTGCAGACCCTGGGAGGCAGCCATGATAGCTCAAGTGATTGGGTTCCTGCCACTCACAAGGGAGATCGGGATTGCATTTCCAGCTCCTGGCTTCAGCCTTGGCCCAGCCCCAGCCATTGCAGGCGTTTGGAGAGTGAATCAGCACATCGAGAGTTCTCTCTCTTTCTGTTTCTTTCTCCCTCCCTCCCTCCCTCTCTCCTCACTCCCTTTCTCTCTCTCTTTCTCTCTCTCTCTCTCCCTCTCAAATAAATACAAATGTTTTAAAATATCTGGCTGCTAAGAGTTGGGGTGTAGGGAGGGATAAGCAGGTGGAGCACAGAGGATTTTTGGCAGTGAAACTACTCTATAGATACTACAATGATTGACAGACATCATTATACATGTGTCTAAACCTACAAAATGTACAGTACCAACAGTGAACCCTAATGTAAGCTGTGGACTTGCGGTAATGAGGACGTGTCAACACAGGTTCACCAGTCGTGGCAAATGTACTGCTGTCGGGGAATGCTGAAATCTATCACCCGATCTCCGGATCTCCCTCTCCCCCTCCATGAGTCGCTCAAATGGCTTTACAAGCATGTTCTAAATGACCTTCAGATTGACACTCCTTGCTTTATATAAGCTATTCTATTCAAAGGGAGAAAATTCTCACAACTTATTTACAAGGTTTGATTAAAATTCATGCCTGGATCAGACAATGAAGCTATTTCACTTAGGGACAGACCTAAAAAATATATTATCAGCAAAGCACTCCAACAATGTGTCAATTAAACAGCTTTATAAAAACGCAATTTAAAAATATACTTATATAATTTATCATGCTTACAGATTTTTTTTTTTTTTTGGACAGGTAGAGTTATAGACAGTGAAAGAGAGACAGAGAGAAAGGTCTTCCTTCTGTTGGTTCACCCCCCCACCCCAATGGCTGCTACGGCCGGCGCGCTGCGCTGATCTGAAGCCAGGAGCCAGGTGCTTTTCCTGGTCTCCCATGGGGTGCAGGGCCCAAGCACTTGGGCCATCCTCCACTGCACTCCCGGGCCACAGCAGAGAGCTGTCCTGGAAGAGGGGCAACCGGGACAGAATCTGGCACCCCGACCAGGACTAGAACCCGGTGTGCCGGTGCCGCAGGCAGAGGATTAGCCTAGCATGCTCACAGATTTAAGGAAAGGAGCCTAGCTGATCAATTTAATATGTGGAAAGTATATACAATTAAATTCAAAACCTATAAATTATTAAAAATTCTGTGTAGGAATATGTAAAAGCTATAATCTTTTAAAAAGATTTCTACCCATCTGTGGCACAAATAGGACCCAACAATGTAGCTCACACTCTAGAATGATCCTCTTTAACACAGGATTGACAAAAGGTTGTCTACTCTGACAATTCCCATCATTGAACTGGAGGGACCTGGTAGCACCCAAGAGAAAGAAAGAGAAAGTAAATAGGAGTGTAAAGAAAGTATTGCAGCTGTGATAGTGTGCAGATGATGCTACTGTCTACATAAAAAACTGACGGGACAGAAAAGGCAGCAGAACTAAAGAGTGTTTGAGAATACTGCTGGTGCCAGTGCTGTGGCATAGCGGGTTAAGTCGCCACCTGCAGTGCCAGCACCCCATATGGGTGCTGGTTCGAGTCCTGGCTGCTCCTCTTCTGATCCAGCTCTCTGCTATGGCCTAGGAAAGCAGTGGAAGATGGCCCAAGTCCTTGAACCCCTGCACCCGCGTGGGAGACCCAGAGGAAGCTCCTGGCTCCTTGGAAGACCTCTCACTCTCTCTCTCTACCTCTCCTTCTCTCTCTCTCTAACTCTGACTTTCAAATAAATAAATAAAAAAATATTGCTGGATACAAATTCAATTTATGAAAATAAATAGCATTCCTATAGAACAGTAAAATCTTGTAGAAAAACACAATATTTAAATTCACAATCATAAGAGTCCAAATCTATAAGGTTACAAAGAATAAATGTTACAAAAATTATGCAGAAACTTCAGGAGAAAAAAAATCACAAACTTTTAAAAAAATTTGTATTTATTTATGTAAGAGATAGAGAGATTGTCCCCATCTGCTGATTTACTCCTCAGATGCCTACGATCACTGGGTCTGGACCAGGCAAAGCAGGAGCCCAGGACTCCAGGACGCTCACGTGGGCGGTGGGGACCAGGCTCTGGAGCCATCACCTGCTGCCTCCCAGGATGCGCGCTAGCAGGAAGCCGGGATGAGCACAGGCACTTCCACACGGGACATGGATTCCTTAACCGGTAGCTCAGCCAGTAGGCCAAACGCTAGTCCCATCAAGAAAGTGTAAAAAGGGGCCAGCGCCGTGGCTCACTTGGTTGATCCTCCGCCTGCGGCGCCGGCATCCCATATGTGTGCCGGGTTCTAGTCCCGGTTGCTCCTCTTCCAGTCCAGCTCTCTGCTGTGGCCCAGGAGGGCAGTGGAGGATGGCCCAGGTGCTTGGGCCCTGCACCTGCATGGGAGACCTGGAGGAAGCTCCTGGCTCCTGGCTTCAGATTGGCGCAGCTCCCCACTGCGGCCATTTGGGGAGTGAACCAGCAGAGGGAAGACTTTTCTGTCTCTCCCTATTTGTAACTCTACCTCTCAAATAAACAAATAAATTAATAAAAAACCCCAAGTTTGACAAAAGTAAATATAAACCAAGTAAAAAGAAGAGCCAGAATAGAAGGTATCAGAGGTTAAAAAAAATCTCTCCACATTAATAATAAAAGGAAAATTCAACAGAAAATGGGAAAATACAATGAGTAACTCATACAACAGGAAATACTTCGACAATAAGGGGAAGAAATTATGTTCCTGTTACTTCTAAATGAGGACCGCTGTGAGGTATTTACATTGTTCAAACTGGAAAAAAATTCAATGTTTGATGTTATCAAGTGAGGCTGCAAGACCAGCAACACATACATCGCCTGGTTTGTGGAGCAATTTGGCAGCTTCTAGTACATGTGATTTACAGGTAATAGGACCCATGTCATTCCAGAAAGTCATCTGCTTTGCAGAAACTCTTGTGCATAAGGAGATAAGAAAGGGGGCTGCTCACTGCATTAACGTCTATAATATGTTCAGTGAGGCAACTGACACAGTCATGGTTCAATCACAGTGGACATCTACATGGCAGTTGAATGGAATGAAGTAGGGTTTCAACTGAACTAAATCTGAAAATACGTTTCAGGTTTTAATTTAAAAAAAAACTACGTGATGTGGGAAAAATCACTATGTTCCTAAAGTTGTACTTACAAAATGCATGAAGTTTGTATTCCTTAAATAAAAGGTTTCTTTGGGGGGGAGGGACTAAAAACTACTTGAAAGATACATATACAGTACAACCTCTGGAGTAAAGCAAACCCAAGTATGAAATTGGACAAAATTGTCCAAAACAATCATTTCACAGTTCTGGAAACCAACTAGAAACAAGCTCGGAAGCACCTATTCATGAAATACTGCTTATCTTCACGTGAGTAAGAGCTGCGGGGCTCTGCTGTGTGCTTGCCTGGGCTTCTCCTGACCGGACCTTAGCTGTGTTGTCCCAGGACCATCACCAGTGTGGGGCTCCCTGTAAAACACACACCTTCCCTCTCCATGGGAAGGACCGGATTAGGACTGCGGGATGAAAAACCCACACTCAGTGGTGGTGTCAGCAGAAGGAGCAGACCAGAAAGTGGCACAGTTTCAGAAAGTGGCACTGAGGTCATCATGGACTTGCTGTGGGTGAGCAGCAGACCAAGGTTAGCTGGAGACGTCAGGGGATATCCTGGGAATGAGAGAGGGCGGAGGGGCCGTGTGTTCTCCAGACATCCTTTGGTAACTGGGAGCCTGGGAATTCATCCAAGAAGACTCCAGAGACCCCGCTCTCCATACAGAGCTGGTTGTCTGGGACACTCTGAGCATTCACAGGGAAGACTCAAGAGAGCTCAAGATATTTCTACACCCCTGGCTTCTGGGTGGCTGTGTGTGCGTTTAAGGCAGAACTGGGATGGCCCCATGGGAAGAAAAATTGAGAGGAGGCCTGAACATTTCCTGAACTTTTAATGTGTTCCTCAGGAGGTGAAGCACAGCCATCATTATCTGTCCTCTAAACTATCCACACGTCAGGGGGATGAAAAGTAAAAAAACACTAAAGCCACATGAGCAGCCATGCACCATGGGGGAGACCGAGCATTCAGATTAGGCACAGAAAAGTCACAGAAAGCAAAAAACAAAACAAAACAAAAATCCAAACAGCAAAAACTGTAAAAATGCCAGATTCTAACATTTGGTCCAGTTTTCTTTCTTTAATTGTTTTTTATTCATTCAAGAGGCAGAGCGACAGAAAAAGTCAGATACATAGAGAGCTGGTCTGCCAGTTCACTCCCCAGATGACAGCAGTGGCCAGGGCTGGGCCAAGCTGGAGCTGGGAGCCAGGAACTCAATCCAGGTCTCCCAAGTGGGCAGCAGGAAGCCAATCAATAGCACTATCTTCGCGGCCTCCCAGTATCTTTCTTAGCAGGAAGCCAGGAGCCAGAGTCAGAAATCAAACACTTTGATAAGAGTCATGGGCATCCTAACCGCCTTCTAAGCCGCTCAGCTAAATGTCCTTCCAACTGAACGTTTATTTCCATTTCAACGATCTTTCTGAAGTATCTTCATATAGAAAATTCTATGTAATATATACAATGTAAAGGTAGCGAGTTTGGCAGTTTACAGGATATAAGGACATTGTGTGGGGACAGTGCTGTGGCACAGGTGCTTAAGCCAAGGTCTGCAGCACCAGAATCCAATGTGGGTACAGGTTCAAGTCCTGGCTGCTCCGCCTCTTTTTTTTTTTAATTATTATTATTTTTTTTTTTTGACAGGCAGAGTGGACAGTGAGAGAGAGAGACAGAGAGAAAGGTCTTCCTTTGCCGTTGGTTCACCCTCCAATGGCCGCCGCGGCCGGCGCACCGCGCTGATCCGATGGCAGGAGCCAGGAGCCAGGTGCTTTTCCTGGTCTCCCATGGGGTGCAGGGCCCAAGCACCTGGACCATCCTCCACTGCACTCCCTGGCCACAGCAGAGAGCTGGCCTGGAAGAGGGGCAACCGGGACAGAATCCGGCGCCCCAACCGGGACTAGAACCAGGTGTGCTGGCGCCGCTAGGCGGAGGATTAGCCTAGTGAGCCGCGGCGCCGGCTTTTTTTATTATTATTAATTAATTAATTTGAAAGTCAGAGTTACACAGAGAGAGGAGAGAGGTCTTCCATCTGATGGTTCACTCCCCAGATGGCTCAAATGCTGGAGCTGCACCCATCTGAAGCCAGGAGCCAGGAGCTTCTTCCAGGTCTCCCACATGGGTGCAGGGGCCCAAGGACTTCGGCCATCTTCTACTGCTTTCCCAGGCCACAGCAGAGAGCTGGATTGGAAATGAAGCATCCAGGACTCAAACTGGCACCCATATGGGATGGCAGCACTGCAGGCGGCAGCTTTACCTGCTACGCCATAGCGCCAGTAACCTCTCTCCCCCCGCTGTTCCACTTCTGATCCAGCACCCTGCTGGGTGCACCGGAGAGGCCAGCAGAAAATGGCCCAAGTGCTTGGGGCCCTGCACACATGTGGAAGACCCTGAAGAAGCTCCTGGTCCTGGCTTTAAAGCCTAGCCCAGCCCCAGTCATTGTGGCCATTTGGCGAGTGCAACAGTGGAAGGAAGATCTCTCTGTCTCTCCTTCTCTCTCTCTCTCTAACTCTGCCTTTTTTTTTTTTTTTTTTTTTGACAGGCACAGTGGACAGTGAGAGAGAGAGAGACAGAGAGAAAGGTCTTCTTTTTTCCGTTGGTTTACCCCCTAAAGGCAGCTGCGGCCAGCGTGCTGCGGCTGGCGCACCACGCTGATCTGAAGCCAGGAGCCAGGTGCTTCTCCTGGTCTCCCATGGGGTACAGGGCCCAAGCACTTGGGCCATCCTCCACTGCACTCCCGGGCCACAGCAGAGAGCTGGCCTGGAAGAGGGGCAACCGGGACAGAATCCGGCGCCCCAACCAGGACTAGAACCCCGTGTGCCGGCGCCGCAGGCAGAGGATTAGCCTATTGAGCTGCAGCGCCGGCATAAATAAATCTTAAACACACACACACACACACACACATATGCAGGCCAGCGCTGTGGTGCAGTGGGTTAATGCCCTGGCCTGAAGTGCCGGCATCCCATATGGGTGCCAGTTCGAGACCTGGCTGCTCCACTTCCAATCCAGCTCTCTGCTGTGTCCTGGGAAAGCAGTAGAAGATGGCCCAAGTCTTTGGGATCTGCACCCATGTGGGAGACCTGGAAGAAGCTCTTGGATCCTGGCTTTAGATCTGGCTGTTGCGGCCAATTGGGGAGTTAACCAGTGGATGGAAGACCTCTCTCTCTCTCTGCCTCTCCTCTTTCTGTGTAACTCTGACTTTCAAATAAATAAATAAATCTTTAAAAAAAACATATAAGTAAATCTTTAAAAAATGCAGAAAATTAATATTTTTATACACTACCAGAGAATATTCCAAAAATGACATTAAGCAAACAATTCCATTTACAATAGTATAACAAAGAAAAAATATTTAGGATTAAATTTAACAAAAGACAGGCCAACACTGTGTCACAGTTGGTAAAGCTGCCACCTGCACCACCAGCATCTCATATAGGCACAAATTCGTGTCCCAGCTGCTCCACTTCTGACCCAGCTCTCTGCTATGGCCTGGGAAAGCAGAGAAAGATGGCACAAGTCCTTGGGCCCCTGCACCCGTGTGGGAGACCCAGAGGAAACACCTGGCTGCTGTTCCTGCTCTTGCTCCTGGTTCCTGGCTTCGGATCATCCTAGCTCCGGCCGTTTTGGCCTTTTGTGGAGTGAACCAATGATGGATGATCTTTCTCTCTACCTCTCTCTCTGTAACTCTGCCTTTCAAATGGACAAATAAATCTTAAAGCAACAACAACAATACAGGTTCTCAGGTAAAACCAGGGGCTCTCATCAACCGACTTGGTGACAGGCAGCTTTGTAAAAACAAAGAAAAAAGAAAAACAAACCCACAAAAATTTAACAAAAGATGTACAAAATTTGTGCCCTAAAAACTAGAAAATACTGTTGAAAGAAATGAAAGGAGACCTAATTAAATGGAAAGACTTTTTTGTTTATAGATAGAAAGATTTAATATTGTTAAGATGGCAATACTCTCCAAATAAACCTACAGATTCAACAGAATCTCTGTCAAAATCCCATCTAAAGGGGCCTGCATTGTGGCACAACTGGTGAAGTGGCTGCTCTTAATGCCAGCATCCCATACCAGAATGCTGGTTTGAGTTCTGGATGCTCTACTTTCTATCCAGCTCCCTGCTAATGCACTTGGGAAAAGCAGCAGAGGATGGCCCAAGTACTTGGGTCCCTGCCACGCATGGGAGAGACTTGGGTAGAATTCAGGGCTCCTGGCTTCAGCCTAAGGTGGTCTAGACAGGGAGAGACAGAGAGAGAGGTCTTCCATTTGCTGGTTCACTCCCCAAATGGCCACCATGGCCAGAGCTGAGCTGATCTGAATCCAGGAGCCAGGAGCCAGGAGCTTCTTCCATGTCTCCCACGTGGGTGCAGGGGCCCAAACACCTGGACCATCTTCTACTGCTTTCCCAGGCCATAAACAGAGAGCTGGATTGGAAGAGGGGCAGCTGGGACACAAACTGGCTCCCATATAGGATGCTGGTGCTGCAGGTGGAGGCTTAGCCTACTATGCCACAGTGCCAGCCAATAAATATCTTAAAAGAAAAGATAGGCATAAATCTTGATGACCTTGGGTTAGACAAAATTTTCTTAGATATGACACCAAAATCATGAACAATAAAAAAATAGGCAAAACATTTTGGAAATTATGTGCTAAAGGATACTATCAAGAAAGTAAAACAACCATACAACAGGAAACAATGTCTGTAAGTCATCTATCTGATAAGGGACATGATTCAAGAATACACAAAGAACTCTTCCAACTCAACCTTTAAGATGACCCAATGAAACTAAGCAGTTGAGGCTGGTGTTTGGTCTAGTAGTTAAGACACTGTTTAGAATGCCCACATCCCCCGGTGGAGTGCCTGGGTTCAAGTCCTGGCTCTGCTCCTGATTCTAACTCCCTGCTCATACACACCCTGGGAAGCAGCAGACAATGGCTCAGGTGATTGGGTCCCCTGGATTGAGTTCTCAGCCCCTGACTTAGCCTGGCCCAGCCCTGGCTGTTGTAGGCATTTGGAAAGTGAACCAGAGCATAGGCAATTTGTCTTTCCAAAACAAAAACAAACAAAAACAGGCAATGAACACAAAAAATACACTTCTCCCAGAAATATGTATTTGTACAAATGACAAAGCATCACATGAAAAGATCCTGACATTAAATAACAGCAAATCAAACTACAGTGAGAAAGCACTTTATAGCACTGGAATATATATAATCAAAATGATGGAAAGTAAAAAGTATTGGCAAGGAAGTGGAGACATATTTTGGAATCCTCGTACTTTGCTGGGAGGAATGTAAACTGGTGCAGTCACTTTTTCAAACAGTTTGGTAGTTCCTCAAGAAGTTAAAAATAGAGCTGCAGCATGATTCAGTATTTTCATGGCTAGGTTTATACCTAAGAGAATTGGAAACATATGCCCACACGAAACTTGTACATAAATATTCACAGTAGCATTAATAATAGCAGTCAAAAAGTGGAGTGGACTGAAATATTTATCCATCAATGAATGGACAAATAAAACTTAGTGTTTCCACGTTTTGGACTATTTTTCAGCCATGAAAATATGAAGTACTGATTTGTGCTACAAGTGCCTGAAGCTTGACAACATCATGCGAAGAGAAGGAAGCGGATATAAGGGTTGCATATTGCATGATTCCATTTATGTTAGATGTTCAGATGAGGCAAGTTTATAGAGAGAGAAAACAGACTGGGGCTGGGGGTGGAGACAAGGAGAGGAATGCTACCGGTACACAGTTTCTTCTGAGGTTGATGGAAATGTCTTGAAATTAATTTTGAAGATGCTTTAGAATTAGATGGTTGCACAACTTTAAGAGTACACTAAAAACTACTGATTCGTACACTTGTAAAGAGCTGTGGTTTATGGTAAGTGAATTCTCTCTCTCTCTCTTTCTCTCTCCCTCTCTCTCCCCGCAGTGTTTCTCAGAACTTTCTCTGCTGCACTTCCCCAAACACACACCTGGGGTTAGTTCCCGCCGTTTACGGGTGACATTGAGGCCGCGGGTGTTTTACTCGCTGGGGATTCGGTTCATCGGCCTCTGCGTGCCACACATGCCCGACCTCTCGCGCGGCGGTAGTTATAGAGCTTCTGGTTTTTGCCTCCCCATGCATCAGTCAGTGCGGACACACAGGAATTAGTATGATCCTTACTTTTATTATTCTAAAGTACACATCAGACACACTTATAGCAAAAAGGGCGCCTACTCCACCAAAAGGGGGATGAGCCACATATAACGTATGCAAAGTCAAAAAACAACCACCAGACGATAAAATTAAAATGCATCTAGGGAGGCTTACCTAACTTTAAACTGATAGAGCTTTGAGAAATCAGTAACATAAACGATTAAAATCCATGCATGTGTGCATTACTTGACTTTCATTTTTCACATCTTAGCCTGTTTTTGATATCCTGGGGGACCTTACATACAGTGCAAGGAGAGGCTATGCCTCCAACGGCAGTGGATTGCTCAGATGGGGAATCTCTTGCGAGTACTGGGGAGCACGAGTGTCACGTGCAAACCCACCCCCACTGCTGGATAACTCTCATGGGGGCCGAGCCAATACTCCCCTGGCTCTGAATCACCCAGGCCCAGGTGCCAGGCAACCAGAGGTTACCGGCCTCTGGGTTATGATTCAAACTAACCAATCCTAATCTGTAGTGCGTAGCTGGGGATTACTCAAACCAGTCAGTCCCTCGCTTCTTCCCCTTCCTGTCTTGCCTGCCCAGCAGAATCCCCGCTAAAGGTTGTGGCCAAGACTTTCTTCCTGCTGCTTCTGCCTCCTGACCAAACCCTGATGCCTTCTGTTGGGAAATGCAAGTAATAAATTCTTTTCCGCATGGCACTAACCTCTCTGCACCATCACCCAGTTGCTCCTATACATTTAAATCTCTCAGGTGCAAAGGAGACACCATGCTTGACTGAAAGATTTCCAAGGCCATAGTGTTACAAAAGCAGCAATTCTATTCTAATTAATCTTGTCTGTATAATGCAATCAAAAGGAGAGACTTAAAAACACCCTTGTGGAATGTATCATTATGCTCTTGCAAATAAAAAAAAATGGGTTCTATTGATTTGAGAGGCAGAGACAGGGAGGGGAAGAGTTCCCAACTACTGGTTCACTCCTCAGATGCCTACAACAGCTAGGACTGGGCCAGGCTGAAACCAGGGGCAGGGTACTCGAACTGGGTCTCCCATTTTGGCTGTCACTGCCAACTCCCAGAGTTTGCCTTAAGAGGGAGCTGGAGTCAGGAGAAAGAGCCAGAATACAACCCAAGCACTCCAAGGCAGGACACAGGCTCCTTCACTGCTTGTGTAGAGCTCACTCTAAGGTTATAGTACACGCTTATAAGCACTTTAATAAAAAAGGAACAGTATTTATGCATACATTTTAGGAATAAAAGCTAGCAATGAGAAGAGCCTAAAGAGTGGAGGTTGTCAGTAGGCGTGGTGCTGGGGGAGTGGAGAGGTGCTGGGTAGGGAGTAGTGCTTTTTCCTGGTTAGCACTTCAGTACTGTTAGATTTTTCAGCGAAGCACCATATTATTGCAATCGAAATTCTACAAATTGAAATAATTACTACTCCATCAAAAGGAAGAGAAACATAAAATAGAAGACACAAACAAAAAACAACACAACATATTTATACTTTCATTAATAATGACCATGAAGGACTTGCTGCATTTTTCCATTCATGTCACTTACTAATTGAAATCTTTCTTGAGTTAACTGAAGATTTATATAAAGTTGCAAGAAGAAGCTCCTGGCTCCTGGCTTCACATCGGCACAGCTCCGGTGGTTGCAGCCATTTGGGGAGTGACCAGCGGATGGAAGATTCTCTCTCTCTCTCTCTCTGTCTCTCCCTCTGCCTGTAACTCTACCTCTCAAATAAATAAATAAAATCTTTAAAAAAAAGTTATGTTAATGAAATCTTGTAGTTTGCAATTGTTGGGGTTGGTTTCTTCAATTAACAGTAACAAAAAAATCCTGCAAATTCTTTCAATTTGTCACATGCATCCATAGTTGTTCCTTTTATTTACTGATTTTTTTTTCCTGAGTTGTATTCGTGGTTTCCTCATTCGCTTCTTGAAGAATAGTTTTTGACTATTACAAATAAAGCTGTTATGCACATTTGGGTACAAACGTCTGTGAAAGCATAGGTTTATAAATCTCCAGAATAAATGTCAAAGGGTTCAGTTGCTGGGTCATATGATTAGTTTATGTTTAGTTTTATGGAAACCACCGCCATTTTGCAGAGTGCCTGTACAATCTTACATCCCACCAGCAGGTCTGAGGCATCCAGCACCTCCACCTTCCTACCAGCATGGGATGCTCCCAGTAATCAGGTCAGCCACTCTGTTAGTGTCCTGATCTCTTGTTGTGGTTGTAATTTGCACTTCTCTGATGACTAATGATGTTAATTTAATATCTGTATATCCTTTTTGGTGAAATGACTGTTCATGTCTTTTGTGCATCTTCTAATTGAACTGTTCTTGGTTTTCAGTTTTGAGAGTTCGTTATACCTTTTAGACTTTAATTCTTTGCCAGATATACAGTTTACAAATGTTTTCTCTCTATCCTATAGCTTGCTTTTTCATCCTGTTCACATGCACTTTCTTTCTTTCTTTCTTTCTTTCTTTTTAAGATTTATTTATCTATTTCAAACAGAGTTACACAAAGAGAGGAGAGGGAGAGGGAGAGAGAGAGAGGGAGAGGGAGGGAGGGAGAGAGAGAGAGAGAGAGAGAGAGAGAAAGAGTTCTTCCATCCACTGGTTCACTCCCCAGTTGGCCGCAACGGCTGGAGCTGTGCCGATCTGAAGCCAGGAGCCAGGAGCTTCCTCCGGGTCTCCCGTGAGGGTGCAGGGGCCCAAGAACTTGAACCATCTTCTACTGCTTTCCCAGGCCATAGCAGAGAGCTGGATAGGAAGTGGAGCAGCCAGGACTCGAACCAGCGCCCATATGGGATGCCAGCACTGCAGGCGACAGCTTTACCTGCTGCGCCACAGCACTGGTCATGACATACAGTTTCATAAACCAGAGTTTCTAGTTGTTTCAGGTAAGCAAGGCTGGTTCAACATTTGAAAATCCATCAATGTAACCTACGATGTCAATAAACTAAAGGAGAAAAATCATGTGATAATACCAGTTGATAAAGAAAACATATCTGACAAAGCCAACATGTTCATGATAAAGTATTTCAGAACACTAGAAGAAAGGGTCTCTCTCAGCATGACGCATGTGTAAGAACTCCTATAGCTGACATCATATTTAATACTAAAGACAGCACTTTCCTGAACGTTTGCACCCAAGGTCAACAGAAAAGCAAGGACAACTTGCTCCCATCTCTCTTCTTCAACATAATGCCACACGTCCTAGCTTGGTCATGGTGTACAATTTTGTTGTTGTTTGTATGTCTTTATGAATGAATATCTTTATTTAGAAAAAGAACGGAAAACAAAAGAAAGGACTTTTTTTGAGGAGGCCAAATGCATGTAGTACATACCCTAAAATGTGGCTGGCACACTGGAGCAGACTGCACTGTCATTTCAAGCCCTCTTCTCCATGTATTCCTCCCTCTGGCTCCTGAGAAAGCATATACAGTTGCTTTTCTAAAATGCTGTGTAGGCAGGGCTGGCAGTGAAGTCAGGCTTTAGCCTCTGAGATATAAAGGAAGATATGCTGGACAGCATCTGGGATCTTCTTCCTGACAAAGAGCACGAAGAACTCTTTTGTTATCACAGCTGCCCCTAGTTTTGTATCAAGACACGATGCTTGGAACTGTCTCAGACATTTTGTGATCACAAGGAGAAGAGCCTGATGATGATGTGAGTCTAATGCCCTACCACTGTGGATGTGTTGAATCATCTGTGTCTCTGGAGTATACCACCTCTAAACTTCTTATTAAGCAAACAGTGAATGACCTTAAGGTTTGCACTGATGTTGGCTGAATTTTCTATTACTTGCAGCCTAAAGCATTCCTTCTGATAAACCCATGGACCAAGGTTCAGTAGCATGTTGTACCTTCTTCCTGGTCCCCACCCCTCGGTCCAATGAGGAGCAACAACACCTCTGTCATCATGTCTGCTCATTTCTTTTTTTTTTTTTTAAAGATTTATTTTATTTATTTGAAAGACAGAGTTACAGAGAGAGGTAGAGACGGAGAGAGGTCTTCCACCCGCTGGTTCATTCCCCAGATGGCCGCAATGGCTGGAGCTGTGCCAAGGAGCTTCTTCCAGGTCTCCCATGGGGTGCACAGGCCCAAGGACTTGGGCCATCTTCCACTGCTTTCCCAGGCCATAGCAGAGAGCTGAGTCGGAAGAGGAGCAGCCAGGACTAGAACCAGCGCTGATATGGGATGCCAGCGCTTCAGGCCAGGGCGTTAACCCACTGTGCCACAGTGCTGGCCCCAAGTGTCTGCTCATTTCTCTCATCATGAATGAGTTAGGACTTTTCTTTGAAGGTCAATTTGACAGATTGCAATGGCAAATAGAGTAACTACATGAATAGACTCTTATTGCAAAAAATAATTACCTTATATATCAAACTAAAAGAAGCATTCTCAATAAATCATTACTGAAAGGAAATACTGATTTTGCAAAAGTGCCTCATTAGAATAAGGCTACCAAAAAAGTTTCTCTTGCTGAAAGTGCACTAATGAACACGGAGCAGAAATCAGATTTAAAATAATGATCTCATTAAACATTTACAGCACAGCAATAAAATTCTGCAAACATTTGCAATATTATAAGAACACTCCCAACGTATCTGCTATGAAAATGTTTAAACGTATTCGTTTGGAAGCTCAGAAAACTGCTTTTTTTTTCTCATCAAGAAGCGATCTGAATCCACAAACGCGGAGTCCGGCTACTTAGGGTTTGGAATTTCAGAAGAAGGCTTTTGTGTTGGGAAAGAAGCTCAGTGGACAAAGCACAAGAGGAGTCCATTGAGCCCTGAGAGGGAAAATGCTCTGGGACAAAGCCACCCTAATTTCTTCAGCACCCAATCACAACAGCTTAAAAGAAACCAAACAGAAGCATTAAGATTGAATCAACATGCTTCCTTCCTCTCTACCCTTAGCCATCAATCATCTAACCTGTAAAATTTTGTTTCTAATGTAAAGGATGGTATCTATGCTACAGAGTCTGCAAGTTTCAGGGATCAGTAAAAGTACTCTTTCAGGATAATGGGTAGTGAACCAGTGAACCAGATCTCTGTCTCTCTGCCTCTCTGTCTCTCTGCCTTTCAAAAAAAACCCACAAATATTCAAAATGCTCATAAAAAACCATTAAAGAGAAATTTATTTTGGTACAAAATATTTTGAAATCTATGATACTAGTGGTTTTCAAAAAGTTCATAGAGGAGCTGATGCTGTGCATAGCAGGTTAAGGCCCTGTATGCAGCACTGGCATCCCATATGGGCTCCGGTTTGAGTCCCGGCTGCACCACTTCCGATCCAGTTCCCTGCTAGTGTGCCTGGGAGAGCAGCAAAGGATGGCTCAAGTGCTTGGGTCCCTGCACCCACAAGAGAGACCCGGTTGAAGCTCCTGGCTCCTGGCTTTGGCCTGGCCTAGCCCTGGCTGTTGCGCCCATTTGGAGAGTGATCTGCCTCTCCGTCTCTCTGTAATTCTGAATTTCAAATAAGTAAATACATCTTTTCCTTAAAAAAAAGTTCATGAAAGTGTGTGTTATGAAAACAACTGCATGGATTTCAGATTTTTTTGCACCAAAAAAACATTTATTTTTAAATTCTATTTTCCATGAACTTTTCAAGGTACCCCCCTATACTGACTTCCTCTGTAGTCAATTCAAATTACTTGGTCAGGCTCATATATCCCAGCTCAAGTGTAGCTGTAACCCGGGAATCATGATCTCATTTAGGAGGAAGTGGCGAAGTGGCTAACTACCCAGCTTATGAAACACAAAAGCACGGATTTTAGCTTTGCAAGGAAATTTCCTAGCAACCCACACGGCCCATTTCTGCCTTTTAATGTTAGAAATATTCCCCCAAAATAGTATTTCCTACAAAAATAACATTCTTCCTACTCCAAGTATCCTGGCATCTCAATGCTATTTTAAGCATTTTAAGAAAGATAAATCAGTCAGAGATATTTATAACCAGACTACCATGCTGTGGCCCGAGACAGCTTTGCTGGAATTGCCTGGAAAGCAAAGCCAAGGGGCAAGTCCCCTCTGGGCTCCGGGAGAACTGGCCAGCTGCCAAAGCTCATGCAGGCGTGGCAGGGGCGCATGAAGAATGGGCAGTGGGGGCTTTCTCCAGCATGCTTTTAAGGATTGAACACTCACGCCAAAGTGGCCCAGCTAAATTATTTTAGCTCCTGTGGCCTGGCCTTCTGAACAGCAAGCAGGAAGCCATCAACGAGTCACAAAATGGTCCTTTCTCCTAGAGGTTGGGGAGCAGTCTTTGTTTAATGTATATTGTGGTTTCCACTGAGAGTAAAAAAAGAAATTGATTTAAACACTTAGATAATTATGGATAATGATTTACTCAAGGAACAGATCACAACCTCCTGCTTGGCTGCCGGCGCCTCATCCTTTGTGAATCTAAAGGTTTGCTGCAGTCCCCACACAGATGGGTCAGGTCTGGGCCACAGCACACAACAGGGGATCAGGCGCTGAAGGCTCCTTGGGGGACCCCCAGGCTCCTCTGCTCTCTGCCGCCTCTTCCCCACCCACTCTGTCCCCACAGAGCGTAGCAGCAGAGGTGTGGAAGAGACTCTGACAGACTGACATGCTCCTCCTTGGGTTTTTCTCTCTCCTTTCTTTCTCTCTTTCCTTCTCTCTTTCTCTCTTTTATTTCACAGGTAGAGTTAAAGACAGTGAGAGAGACAGAGAGAAAGGTCTTCCTTCCGTTGGTTCACTCCCTAGATGGCTGCTACGGCCAGCGCTGCACCGATCCAAAGCCAGAAGCCAGGTGCTTCCTCCTGGTCCCCCATGGGGTGCAGGGCCCAAGCACTTGGGCCATCCTCCACTGCACTCCCGGGCCACAGCAGAGAGCTGGCCTGGAAGAGGAGCAACCAGGATGAGAATCCGGCGCCCATGTGGGATGCCAGCGCCACAGGTGGAGGATAAACCAAGTGAGCCATAGTGCCAGCCCCTCCTTGGATTTTTCAAAGTGCACTGGCTACAGAAGCACCAAAGGTGCTTGTTAAACAGGCAGCCTCAGAGGGCCCGTGTTGTGTTAACGGGTTAAGCCGCCTCCTGTGACACCCGCATCCCACATGAGCTCCAATGAGCTCCCTGCTAATGAGCCTGCTGAAGCAGCAGATGGCCCAGATGCTTGGGCCACTGCCACCCATATGGGAGACCCAGATGAAGTTCCTGTCTCCAGCTCCCTGCTAAAGCAGACTGCAGAAGGCAGAGGCGTCAGCTCAAGTAACTGAGTTCTTCTCTCTCCTTGTGGGAGACCTGGGTTGAGTTCTTGGCTCCCAGCCTCAGCCTGGTCCAGTCGCTACTACTGTGGCATCGATGGAGTCTCCTGCTCTCTCAAATAAATAAATATTTGTCAAATGCAGCATCTTTGTGCTCACCCCCACTTAATGAGCCAGAATGGGAATCTGCATTATAACGGCTCGCCAGGAAATTCTTATGCACATAGAAGTTTAAGAACCATAGACATAGTTGTAAAGTATTAGTTATCTGGATCTATTTGGTTCTTGACTTCAGCAGTGAATTCAAAAAACAAAAAGCACCTGAATCCTGTTGGCACCTGGAGTTTTCAAAGTAAGAGACTGGATTGTGACGGAGAACAGTTCTGGGAAGACTGCAAACAGGTGAGATCCTGGCAGGCTCCCTCTACAGTCCTTAACTTGACTCTTGGGAGTGAGTACATTTTAATGAGTTGCTAGGTGGTTTGGGTAGGAGCTGGGCAAAGGATTCTGGATTTCCCTTTGCTGTGTTAGGCGTGGTGGAGGCACTCAAAAACAACAGAGCAGTGCCGCTCTCTCTGCTGAATTGCGTTACCCACGAAATACGGCCACATACTCACTGACTTGTTTGTCTTTGCCACTGAATCACTGTTTGTAAAACAAAGGCTGGAGGTTGGCGCTCCGACTTTATCAATCTGGGCTCCGTCCCTCTCCAGCTGAGACCACCAGATCTTTCCTGTATCTCTGTGCCTTAATCCCACCGCAGTGGGAAGAGCATGTTGATAGCATAATCAAATGCATGAGGGCCCTTCAAAAAATCAGTGGAAAAATGGAAATAAAACATAAGATTATTTTGGCCCCAAAATGTTTGAAATCCATGCATAGCTTTTTCATAATATACATTTTCCACAAACTCTTTGAAGGCCCTGGTATATTTTAGGCGTGTTAAGGAGGGGTGAGCAGTGAAAGTGTAGGGTCCCAAACAGGTGTTAATATTAGCAATCCCTGCTAATAATTCCACATTGTCACTGTAAAAATTAAAACCCTAGGCCGGCGCCGCAGCTCACTAGGCTAATCCTCCGCCTAGCGGCGCCGGCACACCGGGTTCTAGTCCCGGTCGGGGCGCCGGATTCTGTCCCGGTTGCCCCTCTTCCAGGCCAGCTCTCTGCTGTGGCCAGGGAGTGCAGTGGAGGATGGCCCAAGTCCTTGGGCCCTGCACCCCATGGGAGACCAGGAGAAGCACCTGGCTCCTGCCATCGGATCAGCGTGGTGCGCCAGCCTCAGCACGCCGGCCGCAGTGGCCATTGGAGGGTGAACCAACGGCAAAGGAAGACCTTTCTTTCTCTCTCTCTCACTGTCCACTCTGCCTGTCAAAAAAAAATTAAAAAAAACAAAAAACCCTGATCTGACGGAGGAAGAGATGCTGAACTGCTTAGCTGAACGCTAGGGATAACTTATGGATTTAAATTATTCACACCCTGCCTATTACCTATTGCTGTAGACATTAAAAAAAATTCACAGTTCTCCAGAATATCATGGAATTTTCTAGAGCTTCCACTGAGACTCGCCTAAAAGGACTGTGAATGCTGCAATTTTTTACTTTATGTCTAAAAGGTTGGGGTTTGTTTTTATTTTTACTTAATAGAATTCCTGCTTTTTAATCTAGGTCGACAGAATCTTAATCAAGGTTTGGTAGGTGGTTAACAACCTCTACAATGTAGTAACAATGGAATTTTTGCTGCAAGTGCTGCCCTCAGACCCCAAAGCAATTACAATCAGCCTGACAAAGTGTGTCTGCTTCCACGGTGCCTGTCACCATGGCAGCTGAACGACACTGCTTCCCGACAATCAAGTTAGCAAGAGAGCTCCTGGCTACTGCTCCTGGATAAAGGGGCCACTTTCCATTTGTTTGTTTGTCTAAAAAAGGTCATAAAAATTCCTCAAAGCAGACAACGGTCACTAAATACTGCTTAATTGTGCTAAAAGCAAAATACCCCCCTTCCCTCCACACCACTTAAGGAGGCATTCCTTACTTCTTTTTAGAGAAGCACTTCCAAGGGAAATGCAAAATATGTGGATGTGTACTGTGCTTTGAACTCCATTTTAAGGTTCTTCTGCGTGAAAGAAAATTAAGAAAAAGAAAAATTAAGAGAGATTAAGAAAAGAGACAGGGGCTATTCACAGTACGGCCGCCTTTACACTAATCTGCAAGGGTCGGCGTATTCACCGATCAACTAAATACAAGATTAGTGCCAATTCCCAAATATGCACGTTGTGATGTGTGTCTTACATATCGCCATTTAAAGCTGAGGGGAGTGGAAACTGGCGTCATCTTTCTAAAAATCGATTTGGCACGAGGAGCCTTAAAACGTTCATGTTTTTTAGCATGGTAATTTCATTTTAAGGAATCTAGTCCAATAAAATAATTTGAAATAGATGCAAAGCCTTATAAACAAAGATACTCCATGTAGTAACATTAAAGATAGAAAAAATGGAAACTTAAATATTGAAGAGTAGAGAATGTGTAATAATGGAAAGCTTAGGGGCATCTTTATGCTGTCATTAAAAACAAAGTTTATCAGAAATACTTAATAATTTGGGAAAATGTTTACCTATGATGAAATGTTAAAAAAAAAAAGTCTAAGGAGTTCGGTATCTTGGCATAGCAGGTGAAGCCACTGCCTGCAATATGGGCATCCCAGATGGGCGCCGGTTCAAGTCCTGGCTGCTCCACTTATGATCCTGCTCCCTGCTAATGACTTGGGAAAGCAGAAGAAGATGGTCCAAGTGTTTAGGCCCCTGCACTCATGTTGTAGATCTGGAAGAAGCTCCTGGCTCCTGGCTCCTGCCTGGCCCAGTGCCAGCAGTTATGGCCATTTGGGAAGTGAACAGTGAATGGAAGCCTGCTTTCTGTCTCTATCTCTGTCTGTCTGTCTGTCTGTCTCTCTCTCCTTTTGTAACTCTGCCTTTCAAATAAATAAATAAACCTTTAAAGAATATAAAAGAATTTATAGACCTGGCATGATAATAAGTACATAAAAATTATTATAGGAAATACTGGACAATATGCTGAAATCTCTGTGTGGTTGCCCGGAGGTGGCTGTGTTGCAGATGACAGTTACTTCGTTCTTTCTATGAAGGATCTTCAAAAAGTTCATGGAAAATGCGTGTTATAGAAAAAACCATGAAACTTCAAAACATTTTGCACAAAACACCCTATCTTTTAATTCCATTTCTGGAAACTTCCTGAGGTGTCCTTGCACATTTCTGTATTAACAGCACAAGTGCATCTGTCACTGTCTTTTCCATTTCTCCTTTTCCTTCTGCCTCTTTCCTTTCATCCTATGTGTCCATGAAACAGCAATGTATTTTATTATCTACATATTGACTGAATACAATTTAGAATTCTACACACACTCACCAAGATCACGGAGTGTTCAGTGGTATGGAAGGAGTTCCGGGGGTGTGTTTTGTGACTGGCAGAAATCCAGGACCCCAGGGCAGCTCAGAGATCCCCGAAGGGAGAGCGAAGTCACTGGGGGAGCCTGGATTCCAGTCATGGCACTGATGTAAGGACCACAAAACACACCACACACGGAGTAAGGGAAAGAGTTTATTGGGGAAAACGCAACAGACCGGAGGGAAGGGGCAAAGAAGGAAGAGAGGGAGAAGGAAAGTGTAAGAGAAACAGAGATGGATAGAGAGAAATCGGGAGATGGAGAGGAAGAAGGGGGGGGGGAGGAGAACCCACATTCTATTTCATCCTTTTGAACTTTGCACATATTCCTTCAACCGGAGCCCTCCCCCTGTTCCATCTTTCAGCAAGCCACACATATTTCAAGGCTGAGCTTATGGTCTAAGTCCTCTTGTCTCCCTGCCTTGTGGCTTCACTTTCTTTAATGCAAACTCTCAGGATATTTCATTTATTCAACCCAAATTTATTAAGAACCAAACAGTACGCCAGGCACGGTGCAGGCTACTACCCTTGGTTGTTTACATCTGTCTCTGAACTTCTAGAGGGCAGGGACTGGTTCAGAATAGTGTGTGCATCCCCAGCTCCTGGTGAACGCAACTTCATTAATGTGTTGAACCAACTGAAGCAAATGGAAGTGTTTCGGCTCCACCAACAGAGCACGAAACTGTACAGGTGTAAAAGTAACTCAAAATTTTCTGATGAGTACTGTTTTATGCTTCATAAGAGAGAAACACAACGATCTGTGACTATGGAACAAGCTCAAATGTGCTCACAGAGTCCACGATGCAACAGTCCTGAAACCCACTTTGGGGACACGAGTGGAAAATTTCAGTTCCTTGGCAATCCTGTGATTAAAATGACTGGTCACAGAGACTGTATTTAGTCTCATTGTGGTCCACTCCAGCAAATCTGATTACGAGCCCACACTGAACTAACGTGCCTGACAGAAACCTTACTTGCGAGGTTATTTAGCATTTAAGAGTACAGGCAAGAAAAAGGAGTAGCAGTTTAATTCATAATTATGAAAGTGACATTTTAGTTCTTGGTTGACATGAAAAAGGTAACTGACAAAATATTTTTAGTGACATTCACTCTGTGTTGATGTGTGAATCTGCCAAACCATTCTCCCTGTCTAAGGCTTTCTTTTGGTTTTACACTGAGGTTTATTCCAAACTCAATTTCATGTCATGCTTCTATGAAAATTCACTAACTGCCATCCACCTCTTGATTTTTTAACTGAATAAAAACATTAACCAGTTTCAATATGTAAGGTGATATTAATTTTCATGAGTTGACATCATGACATTTTATGTAGACATTTTCAAATTATCCTAGGATAGGAGAACTAAAAAGACTAGCACATTTGCAACATGATTGACATGGGAAACTATATTTTGCCAATTGGAAATGATTCAAAATAAATCTTTAACTGTCAATTGTTTAAGAATTTCCTTTTTTTTTTTTTTAACTTTGAGAAAGTCGAAAGAAGCTGAGTTAGAATATGTCCCTGGCCAGTCCCCAAACACTTTACCATACCCTTTCCTAAGATCCACTCACTGTAAGATTGAATGTCACAAATGATGGCTTTTTACCACAACTGTTGAAAACTTTCTTTGTTACCCCATCCAGGTGAGCCAAGTTAGGAACCTGTTCATTCATTTCTATTTCCTGAAATGTTAGATACTCTCACTCAATACCAGGTCCCTTGAAGGGCTCCTTTCTCTTTCTTTAGAATTACTCTTTTCCCCTTAATCTCCTTGGTTTCAGGTAGTTGCCCTTATTAGCCAAAAAAGTGTTTTTGGCTTTTGTCCACCATGAATGGAAACCGATGACCCATCTGATTTGCTTGTCTCTGATTTTCTATTTTTGTCAAAGCCAACTCCCTTCCCGTGAAGAGTACTTAATGTTTGTGTGACTCTTACCATCCAGGACTGTGCTTTGAATTTCTTAAAGGTAATTTCAGCAACTGACTTTCAAAGGCTCAGAAAGCTTCTGCATTTAAACTTGGGGATGACCAAAATATACAGGGTGCATTCAGTTTGCAATGGTGTAACCATACAACTGAGAAATACTTTGTGAATTTTAGAGTAAGTTTTTTTAAGTTAAAATTTTCCTAACTGCATCCCACTTTCTACTTAGTTTTTGTTTTTTATTTATAGTGATTACTATGATTTATTTAAATGACCTATTTTGCAACTATCTCTAGATTCATTAATCTTTAGTAGTATCTGTCATATAAAATTTAAAAATTTAAAGCACTTTTGCTGTCACTCATGTGCTTTCTAGTTGTTGACTTTTTGTGTTATTTTTAGTGGCAAGATCTATAAAACTTATATTCTTTCCAAGAATTACAATTAGGATTTCTCTACTTTATCCAGATGATTCTAAAGCTTTTGGTATTTATGGAATTAAAGTATTATAACTATTTAAATACCATTTACTACATAAACAAGCAGCATGTTTAGAAAGGGAAAAGAAAGAAGTATAATCTCTATCAATCACCAAACCCCTCACCAGAGAAAATCCAATAAGTTCTCAACTAATTTCTTTTCAACTTCCTCTGCTTTTTAGAGGTCATATTCAGCTACCACTCTTTCTTACATTTCATTCTCCATCATTTCATAAATTCATTTTTATCAAGATTACATCCATATGGGCACCGGCTCCTCTTCCAATGCAGCTCTCTGCTGTGGCCTGGAAAAGCAGTGGAGGATGGCCCAGGTCCTTGGGCCCCTGCGCCTGCGTGGGAGATGCAAGGTGTCTGGCGCGTAACAAATCTTCCCAGGCAGATGAATCAGTTAATTCACAAGCTTTTATTGGGATTCCGCTCCCGGGCAAGGTTCCCCGGTCCCAACAGAGCGGGGGCCGGGGAAGTCACGCGTCAGAGGCTGGGAGGGCTCCTTTTGTAGATACAGGCCGTGGGGGTTAAAGGTTGAGGCGGGTCCAATCCTCACTTGTTGACCTTTAGGCACCCGTGGGGACCTTAACAAGGACTTTTCTTTCCTGGAAGTGCAGGTAGGGACTCTCCATTCCCAGAAGTATAGGCCTTCTCTCCTTGCGGATCTCAAAGCTACCAGGAGACCCACAGGAAGCTCCTGGCTCCTGGTTTCAGATTGGTGCAGCACCAGCCATTGTGGCCAGATGGGGAGTGAACCAGCAGATGGAAGACCTGTCTCTCTCTCTCTCTCTCTCTCTCTCTCTCTCTCTCTGTGTAACTCTGACTTTCAGATAAATAAATAAATCTTTAAAAAAATATTACTTTCTTGAAAAATGTTTTTCAGATGAGGTACTTGAGTGGCAAACTTTGAGTCTGCAAGTCTTAAAATATCTTGACTTTTGGCCGACGCCGTGGCTCAATAGGCTAATCCTCCGCCCGCAGTGCCAGCATCCCGGGTTCTAGTCCTGGTCGGGGTGCCAGATTCTGTCCCGGTTGCCCCTCTTCCAGGCCAGCTCTCTGCTGTGGCCAGGGAGTGCAGTGGAGGATGGCCCAGGTTCTTGGGCCCTGCACCCGCATGGGAGACCAGGAGAAGCACCTGGCTCCTGGCTTCGGATCAGTGTGGTGTGCCGGCCGCAGCGCACTGGCTGTGGCGGCCATTGGAGGGTGAACCAATGGCAAAGGAAGACCTTTCTCTGTTTCTCTCTCTCATTGTCCACTCTGTCCAAAAAAAATATTTTGACTTTAACCTATTACACAAATGATAGTTTGGGTGAGTATAGAAGCCTAAGTTTAAAATCATTTATATTACATAAGCCTGAAATCACTGTTGCACTGAAGAGCTCATAAACAGTCTTGCTAATGAGAAACATCATATTATCCAACCGATTCTAATCCCTTGATTCTTTATTCTTCATCCTTTATTCTCCCTATCCTGGAAGTTTTAAAACTCTTTATCCTAATAATTCTGATATTTCATCAGATCACGTCCACCTGCACATCTCCTTCCATCTACCTCAATACTTGACAGCTGTTTTGACCTTGAAGATTCATGCCTTTCTAAAGCTCCAGGGAATTTTCTTCTGTTGTTATTATTGGTATTTTGATTACCATTACGTCTTCCCATTCATTGTTCTCTGATTCTGAAACTCTGATTAGATGAAGGACCTCCTGATGTAGCTTTTACTTTTTTGGTTATTTTTTTTAAATATTTTAACCCTTTCATTTAAAAAATTTATTTATTTGCAAGGCAGAGAGTGACAGACAGACAGATAGAACTCCTATCTGCTGGTTCTCTCCCCAAATGCCTGCAACAACCAGGGCTGGGCTGAGACTCAGAAACTCAGTCTAGTTGCTCCACATGGGTGGCAAAGACCCAACCACTTGAGCCATCACTGTTGCCTCCTTGGGTGCATATTAGCTGAAAACTGTAATTGGGAGCACAGCTGGGACTTAAATCCAGGCACTCCCACATACAATGTCTAAGCCACTCTCTTAACCTCTAGCCCAAATGCCCACCTCTAAGTCTTTTATTTTATCCTTCTGGAAGAATCTGTTGATTTTAAGTTCAGATCAGCAATTTGGTCTTCAGACTCATCTGTCACTGTTTCTTTTTTTTTTTAACTTTTATTTAATGAATATAAATTTCCAAAGTACGACTCATGGATTACAATGGCTTCCCCCCCACACCGTCCCTCCCACCCACAACCCCCCCCTTTCCCACTCCCTCTCCCCTTCCATTTACATCAAGATTCATTTTCGATTATGTTAATATACAGAAGATCAGCTTAGTATACATTAAGTAAGGATTTCAACAGTTTGCTCTCACACAGAAACATAAAGTGAAAAATAATAGATGATTTTTTTTAAATGATGATGAAATCAGATCAGACCTATTGTCATGTTTAATCCCAGTGAGAGGCAAGTTGGGAATTGATAATTTCTTTTTTTTTTTTACAGAAGGTCAGTTTAGTATGCATTAAGTAAAGATTTCAACAGTTTGAACCCCCATAGAAACACAAAGTGAAATATATTGTTTGAGTATTCGTTATAGCATTAAATCTCAATGCACAGCACATTAAGGACAGAGATCCTACATGAGGAGTAAGTGCACAGTGACTCCCGTTGTTGACTTTACCAATTGACACTCCTGTCTATGGCATCAGCAATCTCCCTATGCTCCAGTCATGAGTCTCCAAGGCTATGGAAGCCCTCTGAGTTCTCCGACTCTTATCTTGTTTAGACAAGGTCATAGTCAAAGTGGAGGCTCTCTCCTCCCTTCAGAGAAAGGTACCTCCTTCTTTGAAGACCTGTTCTTTCCACTGGGATCTCACTCACAGAGATCTTTTGCCAGAGTGTCTTGGCTTTCCATGCCTGAAATACTCTCATGGGCTTTTCAGCCAGATCCAAATGCCTTTAGGGCTGATTCTGAGGCCAGAGTGCTATTTAGGACATCTGCCATTCTATGAGTCTGCTGAGTATCTCACTTCCCATGTTGGATCACTCTCCCCTTTATTTATTCTATCGGTTAGTGTTAGCAGGTACTAGACTTGTTTATGTGCTCCCTTTGACTCTTAGTCCTTTCATTATGATCAATTGTGAACTGAAATTGATCACTTGGAGTAGTGAGATGGCATTGGTACCTGCCACCTTGATGGGATTGAATTGGAATCCCCTGGTATGTTTCTAACTCTACCATTTGGGGCAAGTCAGCTTGAGCATGTCCCAAATTATACATCTCTTCCCTCTCTTATTCCCACTCTTATGTTTAACAGGGATCACATTTCAGTTAATTTTCAACACTTAAGAATAACTGTGTATTAGTTACAGAATTAAACCAGTCATATTAAGTAGAACAGACAAAAAAACTACTAAGAGGGATAATGTATCAAGTGAGATCAAGAAACTCCACAAAAACAAAACCAACAACCCACTTAAGAGATGGGCCAAGGACCTCAATAGACATTTTTCAAAAGAGGAAATCCAAATGGCCAACAGGCACATGAAAAAATGTTCAAGGTCATTAGCAATCAGGGAAATGCAAATCAAAACCACAATGAGGTTTCACCTCACCCCGGTTAGAATGGCTCACATGCAGAAATCTACCAACAACAGATGCTGGCGAGGATGTGGGGAAAAAGGGACACTAACCCACTGTTGGTGGGAATGCAAACTGGTCAAGCCACTATGGAAGTCAGTCTGGAGATTCCTCAGAAACCTGAAGATAACCCTACCGTTCGACCCAGCCATCCCACTCCTTGGAATTTACCCAAAGGAGTTTAAATTGGCAAACAAAAAAGCGGTCTGCACCCTAATGTTTATTGCAGCTCAATTCACAATAGCTAAGACCTGGAACCAACCTAAATGCCCATCAACGGTAGACTGGATAAAGAAATTATGGGATATGTACTCTTTAGAATACTATACCACAGTAAGAAACAACGAAATCCAGTCATTTGCAACAAAATGGAGGAATCTGGAACACATCATGCTGAGTGAAATAAGCCAGTCCCAAAGGGACAAATACCATATGTTCTCCCTGATCGGTGACAACTGACTGAACACCAAAAAGGAAGCCTCCTGAAGTGAAATGGACACTATGGGAAACGGTGACTTGATCAGCATAGCCCTGACTGTTAATGAACAACTTAATACATTATCCCTGTCACTGTTTCAATGAGTCCAGTCCATCATTAATTTTTGTTTTATTTTAAAATTTATTCATTTATTTTGAAAGTCAGAGGGAGGAGAGGAGGAGGGGGGAAAGGGGGAGAGGGGGGAGGGGGAGAGGGAGAGAGAAAGAGAGAAAGAGAGAGAGGTGTGGGGAGATCTTCTATCCACGGGTTCACTCCCCAGATGGCTGCAACAGCCAGGGCTGGGCCAGGCCAAAGCCAGGAGCCAAGAGCTTCACCCAGATCTCCCATGTGGGTGGCAGGTGTCTAAACAATTGGGTCATCTTCCATTGCTTTCCCAAGCCATTAGCAGGGAGCTGGATCAGAAGTGGAGCAGCCAGGACTTTAAAAAAAAAAAAAAAAGATATCTCTGTCTCTTTCTCTCTTTCTGTAACTCTGACTTTCAAAAATATCAATAAAAAGCTTTAATTTTTTTTTTCCTCCACTCATTTCTTCTGGTTTATCTCTATTTCCTTCGGGTCATTGATCTGTCTTAAAATGAGTTGTTTCCTACCCTGTTTGTCTTTTCCATTGTTAGTTTTTGTCAAAATGTAGCCACACACACACACACACACACACACACATATTTAAATACCAGTACTCAAATACCAGTACTCAATAAATTTAGGTGTAATTTAGGTAGTGTGTTGAGGATTTTGTATTTATGTTCATCAGGGGTATTGGTCTATAGTTCTCTTTCCTTCTTGAATCTCTTTTTGGTTTTGGAATTAAAGTGATGGGAATTTAAGAGGATTCCTTCTCTTTCAATTGTCTTGAGTAGTTTGAGAAGAATTGAAATTAGTTTTTCTTTAAAAGTTGCTAGAATTCAGCAGTGAAGCCATCCAGTCCTGAGCTTTTGCTTCTTGGGAGGGCCTTTATTACTGATTCAATCTCTGTCTTGGTTACTGGTCTTTTAGGCTTTCTATGTCTTCATGACTCAACGTTGGTAGATTGTATGTGCCCAGAAATCTATCCATTCCTTCTAGATTTTCCATTTTGTTGGCATATAGCTGTAGTAATTCCTAATGATTCTTTTTATTTCTGTGGTATTCATTGTAAATCTCCCTTTTCATCCCTGATTTTATTCATTTGGGTCTTCTTTGTTGTTGTTGTTGGTTGGGCCAATGGTGTATCAACTTTGTTTATATACATATTTTAAAATCTCTTAATTTCACTGATATATTTGTTCCTTTTTTGCTTTCAATTTTATTTCCTCTCTAATTTTTTAAAAATATTTATTTATTTATTTGAAAGGCAGAGTTACAGAGAGGCAGAGGCAGAGAGGTCAGTCGGTCTTCCATCTGCTGGCTCAATCTCCAAATAGCCACAATGGCCAGAGCTGTGCCAATCTGAAGCCAGGAGCCAGGAGCTTCTTCCGGGTCTCCCACGCAGGAGCAGGGGCCATCCTCCACTTGGGCCATCCTCCACTGCTTTCTCAGGCCACAACAGAGAGCTGGATTGGAAGAGGAGCAGCCAGGACTCGAACCGGCGTCCATATGGGATGGCAGCGCTGCAGGTGGAGGCTTTACTTGCTATGCCACAGCACCAGCCCCTCTTCTCTAATTTTAATTACTTATTTCCTCCTACTAAGTTTGGGTTTGGTTTGTTCTTATTTTTCTGGATCTTAAGATTCAGTGTTAGATCATTAACTTGATAACTTTACAATTTTTGATGTAGGCACCAATTACTATAAACTTCTCTCTTAACAGTTTTTTGCTGTATCCCCTAAGATTTGATATGTTGTACTGTAATCTTTATTCCTTTCTAGGAATTTTTTAAAATTTCTCTTTTATTTCTTCTATGACCCACTGTGCATTCAAGAGCCTGTTGTTTGTTCAGTCTCCATGGATTTTCTTATTTTCCAGAGTTTCTTATGTTGTTAATTTTCTTTTTTTTTTTGCATTTTATTTTTTTATTTTTTGAAAACTTTGATTTAATAAACATAAATTTCAAAAGTACAACTTTTGGATTATAGTGTTTTTCCCCCCATAACCTCCCTCCCACCCACAAACCATCCCATCTCCTATTCCCTCTCCCATCCCATTCTTCATTAAGATTCATTTTTATTTTTTTTTTATTTTTTATTTTTTTGACAGGCAGAGTGGACAGTGAGAGAGAGAGACAGAGAGAAAGGTCTTCCTTTGCCGTTGGTTCACCCTCCAATGGCCGGCGTGGTCGGCGTGGCCGGCGCGCCGCGGCCGGCACACCGTGCTGATCCAATGGCAGGAGCCAGGTGCTTCTCCTGGTCTCCCATGGGGTGCAGGGCCCAAGCACTTGGGCCATCCTCCACTGCGCTCCCTGGCCACAGCAGAGAGCTGGCCTGGAAGAGGGGCAACCGGGACAGAATCCGGCGCCCCGAACGGGACTAGAACCCGGTGTGCCGGCGCCGCAAGGTGGAGGATTAGCCTAGTGAGCCGCAGCGCCGGCAAGATTCATTTTTAATTATCTTTATATATAGGAGATCAACTTAGTGTATACTAAGTAAAGATTTCAACAGTTTGCACCCACACAGACACACAAAGTATAAAGTACTGTTTGAAGACTAGTTTTACCATTAATTCTCATAGTACATTCTTATGTTGTTAATTTTCAGCTTCATTCCATTGTGGTCAGAAAAGACGCACAGTATGATTTTCATTTTTTTGTATTTGTTGAGACTGGCTTTATGGCCTAGCATGAACTCTATTCTAGAGCAAGCCCCATGCTTGATGAAGAGAATGTGCACTCTGCAGCTGTCAGGTGAAATGTTCTGCAGATATCAGTTAAGTCCATTTGTTCGACAGTGTGGATTAGCTCTGCTGCTTGTAAATTTCTTATCTAGTTAATCTGTCCATTGGTGAAAGTGGGGTGTTGAAATCCCACACTATTACTGTATTGGAGTCTATGTCGCCCTTCAGATCCGTTAACATTTGTTTTAAGTCACCAGGAACCTTGGCATTGAGTGTATATACATTTACTATAATCACATCTTCCTGTGAATTGATCCCTTAATCATTCCATAATGTCCTTCTTTGTCTCTTTTAACAATTTTTATGTTAAAGTGTGTTTAATTTGATATTAGGATGCCAATACTGCAGGCGGTGGCCCTACACCGCAGCACCAGCCCCGCTCTGAGGGCTTTTACCTTTGAAATACGCTTCAGAGGACAGAGGAGTGCTTGCTCCTTCAGCGAATATTCAGAGGCGTGTGCTGGCTGGGGCCAGGGAGCTCGGGTTAGTGCTCAGGGGTGGTGCAGGAATCCAGGTGACACCCAAGTTGGGGCTGGTACATCTCCTCTACTGTCTGCAGGGGGAGGGTATGATCACGTGGGATTGTGTGACCACTGCCTCACCCCTTCTCTGCCAAGGTGATCGATGCCCACGTGACTGCGCACCCCACCCACACAGGTACACGAACTGCAGCTGGCTGCAGTGTGTCTCTGTCTTTTCTGCTCTTGCCCCACAGAGTCTTCAATGTTTTTTCACTTCTTTGCCAAAAATTTCCATCAGTCAGACCCCTGGAAACGTGGTCCATCACTTATTCCTTTCATATCCCAGAGCAGCTGAATTAGTGTGGCTCTACCCCATTCAGCCCCAAATACGTCTTTCAAAAAACAGATAAGGAAAGAACAGAATTCTGGCCAAAGAGAACAGCCAGTGCAAGTGTCCTGAGGTAGAACCAAGTCTGGTGTGCAAGAGAAACATTAAGATCAGACTGGATGGAAGAGGGGGCACGAGAAGAAAAGCGGTGGAGGAGGAGGTTGGATAAGGAGCCAGGGGCACAGCAAGGAGCTCAGATGTTGTTGATGAGAGCCCTGGAGGACCATGAATGTTTTCAACTGTTGTTGGAATCCTGCTTGTGTAGCTGCCTTATGGAGAAGCTCTTATAGGGGATGAAAGTGGAAGCAGGGAGACCACTAAGTAATAATAAGCAATCTTCAATAATCGCTTGTTATCAACTGACTGTCCCCACCCATGCATATGTTGAAATCCTTTTATATTTTATATTATTTATTTGCAAGGCAGAAAAAGAAAGACAGAGAAAGGCGCTTAGAGACAGTGATCCCATCCACTGATTCACTCCCCAAATGCTGCAACAGCCAGGTGCTGGGTGATGGGACCTTAACCCACATCACTTGAGCCGTCACCTGCTTCCTCCCTCGGTGACCAGTATCAGGAAGCTCCAGTGAGGAGTGAAGCCAGAACTCAAACTGAGGCACTTCTGATGTGGGATGCAAGCACCTCAAGCGGCATCTTAAGCTCCGTGCCAAATGCCTGCTCATTTGAAATCTTAACCCTCAATGCAAGAATATGAGGAGTGGGACCTTCGGGATATAACTGGGTCTTAAAGATAGGGCCCCTCTGAACGGGATTAGGGCCCCTCTGAACGAGATTAGGGCCTTGGAAGAAGAGACAGGAGTGTGCCTCCTCCCTCTTTGCTCTCTGCCATGTGAATATGCAATGAGAAGAGAACCATCTGCAAACCAGAAAGCAGGCTCCTACCAGACACTTCATGTGCTGGCACCTTGACCTTAGCCGTATCCATGAGAAATAATATTCTGCTGGTTAAGGCCCCCAACCCCGCCTACGGCACTTTGCTGCAGCCACCTGAAGTGACTGAGGCAACTGTGGTATGGATAAAAGTCCAAGTTTGCAAACATCACCGTTTACAACATTTGTTAGACTGTTAGTGGACATTTCTATACCCATTTATCGAATACAGCTCCTGGTTTTGCTTTTGTTATTGTGGAAAGCAGGCTATATCTCTGGACTCTAAGTCCAATTTGATATGAATGCTACCAACCAAAGTAGTTTTTCCTCCTCAAGGCTTACTTTTTGCATATCATGCTTTCAGACAACACTAACACAGAAAAATCCACATAATGAAACATTTCTGCTAATCTGAGTAAAGGTCGTTTGCACACTGCAGCTGAGTTCAGCCAAGAAAACGCAGCAGCCTCCTCCAGGGCAACGTGGTGAAAGAGGGTTTACACTGGACTCAGAACCCGTCGGGACTAGGCTGACTTCCCTTCACCCTTGTCCACACCTCGACTCAGTGTAAAAGAGCAACATCTCAAAAAGCATGGTTCTCCTTAGCCAGTAATAGTTCAAGACAGGTGGCGGGAGGGGAAATCACTCCCACTGGGCATAAATGACTGACAAACGCCCTAAGAAGGGAAGGAGGAAATAACACAGGTGAGTGTCTATATACTGACATGGACACAGAGCTCCTCTCTTGAAAATTATAACCTCATCATGATATTTTTCATACGACAAAGGAAAATTCAACATTTTTTTCAAGAAACGCTAACTGCAAGCTTCCGAAAATAATTCTGAAAATTTGCATGGTGCAAAAGCATTGAAGCACATCAGTTACAATGCTGAGAAATTGCCATATGGCGCCTTAGACTTGCAACACTTTAGATTGAAAGGAAAATTTCTGTTATACCTTTGCTGCTATTCAAAACTGATTGCTAAGTTTTCAAGATTGTGGATCAATTTGCAATTGGGGTGTGCAAATTGCTGATTACTCAACTCAAAGTACCTGGTAAGATTGTGAACTTGTACCAGCTGCTTTTTCCCTCCCCCACGCCAATGCTGGAGATACCACAGAAAGGAAAAGGAGGCTGAGAGGTTTCAAACACTCAGGCATTAACTGGGACTCTCCCGGTTAATGACCAGCGAGGTTCAAGTGTGGACACCAGGCAGCAGGCCAGGAACCAAAGACACAGGGTAAGACTGGCATGGAGCTTTCTGGTTTCTTTCCCATTACCAGCCTCCAGTAGGACACTGAGGCAGACAAACAGCAACCCCAGCTGCTCAGGTAGCACTGCAGCATTCCCCACTGCTTCAAGGTGAAGATAGAGAGGTCCCCAGCGAGGCATGGCCTTGTGGGTGGCCGTGGCTGAGTGATGATGGATGAGACCGGTTGGTAGTGAGATGCCGCGCAAGAGGAAAGTCAAGCTCATTCATTCCATCAGAGGCTCTCCATTCTAAGGAGCATTTCCTTAACCACTCCCTGCTGACCATGAGGGGTCAAACTCTGGCATGAAGTGGTTTAATCAAGATTAAAATCGGGGGCAGGCGCTGTGGTGTAGCAGGTAAAGCTGCCGCCTCCAGTGCTGCCAGCATCCTATATGGGTGCTGGTTCGAGTCCCAGCTGCTCCACTTCCGATCCAGCTCTCTGCTATGGCCTGGGAAAGCAGTAGAGGATGGCCCAAGTACTTGGGCCCCTGCACCCACGTGGGAGACCTTGGAGAAGCTCCTGGCTCTTGGCTTCGGATCGGCGCAGCTCCTGCCATTGCAGCCAACTGGGGAGTGAACCAGCGGATGGAAGACTTCTCCCTCTCTGCCTCTCCTTCTTTCTCTGTGTAATTCTGACTTTCAAATAAATACATAAATCTTTAAAAAAAGATTAAAATTGGAAAATTTAAGAAACCTCACACAGCAACACATACAATAAGTCCACAAAAATCAGCCTAAGGATACCTAAGATTTAAATATTATAATTAATAAGTTCAAAGCAAGACAGAATCATATACCCAACAGACAATATAGACTTTATTTTCCTTAAGCATCATAAAACATTCACAAAAAGCAACTACAAACTCTAGAGAATAAAGTATATTTGGCTAACCAACATGTAATAAAACTAAAAGTCAAGAGGGATTCAAAGCATGAAATCTAAATGGCCAACAGACACATGAAAACATGCTCAGGATCACTCGCCATCAGGGAAATGCAAATCAAACCACAATGAGGTTTCACCTCACCCCGGTTAGAATGGCAACTTCCAAAAATCAAGAAACAATAAATGCTGATGAAGATGTAAGGAAAAAGGTACCCTAATCTACTCTTGGTGGGAATATAAACTTGTACAACCTTTATGGAGAGTCCTCAGAGATCTGAAAACAGATCTACCATATGACCCAGCCCTCCCACTCTTGGGAATTTACTCAGATAACATGAAGTTAGCATATGAAAGAGTTATCTGTACCCCCATGTTTACTACAGCTCAATTCACAATGGCTAAGATATGGAATCAACTCAGATGACCACCGACCAATGACTGGATAAAGGGAAAGTGGTATATGTATACTGTGGAATAATACTCAGCTGTAAAAAAGAATGAAATCCTGTATTTTGCAACAAAATGTATGCAACTAGAAACCATTATGCTCAGTGATATAAGCCAGTTTCAAAAACACAAGTATCACATATTTTCTCTGATATGTGGCAGTTAATACAAAATACAAAAAGGTACAGGAATGAAACGGACATTTTGCGATATGATTATCAATTTTAGCTCTTGTTTATACTCCTGTGGAACTGTGGTCTTCCACTTTTACTTGTTGAATGTTATGGTTAGTGGCAAATTAAGCCTGTGAATATAGAATGGACTAAAATTGTCTTTGCAAAATTGATGAAGAGAGGGGCTGGGAGGAAGGGGAACTGGGGGAAAGGGAAGAGTGAGGGAAGTGTGGTTGTCTTCTTGGAACTGTACCTATGGGCTGCATGAAATTTGTTCTCTTTATATTAATAAAATTTTTTAAAGTCATGGGGGAAATAATGAATTGCACTGAATGACAGTAAAAACAGCTGTCAAAATCTGTGAGTTTTAAATATATGTTTCAGAAAGTAAAGTACAAGCCAATGAGCTATACATCCAACTGCAGCGTCAAAAGAGCCACAGAGCAAATCCAAAGAAGTAAGAAAGAGCATCAGTACACTGGCATATCGGAGCATGGGTCTGAGTCTTAGCTGCTCTGCTTGGAATTCAGCTTCCTGCTAACGTGCCTGGGAAAGCAGGGGACGATAGCTCAAGTATCTGGGACCTCGTCCACCACTTGGGAGACCCAGAAGGAGTTCCAGGTTCCTGGCTTTGGCCTGGCCCAGCCATAGCCATTTTGCCATTTGGGGAATGAACCAGTGGATGGAAGATCTCTTTCTCTCTGTGTTTCTCCCTCTCTTCTCTGCTTTTAAAATAAATAAAATAATTCTTCAAAACAAATAAACAAAAATACAAGGAGAAAAAGAAGCCAATAAACAAAATGCAGCATGACAGAGAAGTATTCAAATAGAGAACACATGATAATATTAGAAGCAACTAACTATATATAAATAAATTGAAGACTAGAATAAAACGGATGCATTTGGGAAAATTAAAAACATCAGAATTAGCACAGAAAGAATATGAAGGCCACCTAGATAATAATTGTCAAAGAGTCAGAATGTTAATCCAAGAGTTCCTTCACGAAGGAAACCCATACATTGCAGATGGTTGGATGTTTCCACTGACGATGCTTCCAGAGACCAGGTGTTGCCTATTAAGTTGTTTGAGAAACAAAGAGGGTAAGCTACCCATGTCAGCTAATTCTTTGAGAAAATTATGATTCCAAGATGGCAGGATGGTAGTACAAGGAGAAACAATCATAGGCTCCACTCATTGATGAGAGGAGGAAAGCACAATATGAAAAACAAGATTCAGGAACAAGCTAACTGGGTTCCAATAACAGCTTCGCCTTTCACTAGCCACGTGACTCTGAGGATGTTTCCTATGTTCTCAGAGCCTCAGCTGCCTCGTCATTAAAATGAGACTGACAGCTCTTAGTATGTACATCACAGGTTGTCATAAGGATCAAATGAGTTAATATATGCACAGTCTTTGGGTAGTGTTTGACATGGAGCAAATGTTCTATTAGTAATTAATTTTGACATGAATATCAAAGTTATATATATGTCAGCTAACCAACAGATGTTTTTCATGCTATATAAAATAGTAGTTTATTATATTGAGACTTATTTAAAACATGCAAAATGGTTTAATGGTAAAACTGCCAGTTTAATTTGCTACATTAATTGACCAAAAAGAGAAAATCACTTAATATCTTAGTAGATTCAGATAAAGTATGTAAAGTTAAATGCCTATTTATGACTAAAAATACTAAAGAATTAGAAATGTAAGAAAATTTCTTTGACAAAAACTATTTTTCAAAATCAAATTATGGACATTATATATGATGGAGAAAGTTAAAATGCATTCCTTTTATTATCTGAAATAAGTCAAGTATATAAGCTATTCCCAATAGATTCAGTATAATACTGGAGATTCTGGTCAATGCAATAAGATAAAATGAAAGAAGATATACAAAGATTGTGAGGGAAGAGATAAAACTGAATTATTTTATGTATGTTATGATCATCTATATAGAAATCCCCAAAGGGTCAAAGGACATGATATGGAATTAATATGCAAATGAGCAAACCTGTCGGATATAAGGCACGTGCCTGTCTGCACATATGTATGTGTATACATACACACATTGACCACATCTGGGCAGAAACTTACACTTGACTGTGTGGGGTCCCTTTGTGCCCTCTAGTATCAGAGGAAGAGCATGCCCAACAAAGGGGCTGGCCCTGTAGTCTGGGTTTCAAAACAAAGATACACCTGGAGCAGCGCCAGGCTGGGCAGAGCCCAGCAAACTTTGCAAAGCTAAGCTCTGGTGTAATGTGCAGAAGAAGAACGATTGCCTGTTGTAAGTCCTTGAGGTCTGGGGTTTATTGGTTATAAACTAGAAAAGTTGAAGAATTCACTGACTTAACAGATGGAAAAAATTACCATGTTTAATCCATATACTTGTAAATTAAGGATAATTCTTTATTTTTCCCTACCATGAATATTATCAGACTTTAACTATTGACCCCTAAGCCTACCTTTGATTAAATCAGCATGATTTTGAGATGTGTTGATATGTTTATGTATGTGTTTGCATACACATATGATATATATATATTTATATCAGAAATATCTAGCACTTTATAGATTGTAGTCTGTAAAGTCTACTGAAAAATACTCAAAAGTGTGTTGACTTGGCTTCAAATCTTATATGTTTGAGAGATCTACAAAACATTTATGGAAAATGCATCTAAGAAAAAATTATGGAAGGCCGGCAATGTGGCGTAGTGGGTTACGGCTCCACCGGCGGCACCGGCATCTCATATGGATGCCGATTCTAGTCCCGGCTGCTCCTCTTCTGATCCAGCTTCCTATGGATGGCCTGGGAAAACAGCAGAAGATGGCTTGAGTGCTTGGGCCCCTGTACCAGCTTGGGAGACCTGGAGGAGACTCCTGGCTTCTGGCTTTGGATTGGCCCAACTCTGGCCCTTGCATCCATCTGGGGAGTGAACCAGCCTCTTCTTTCTATCTATAACTCTACCTCTCAAATAAATAAACACAATTTTTTAAAAAAAGAAAAAATTTATGTATATGTTTTAACATTTTGTTGCCAAAATAAGCCTATCTCATAATTCCATTTTCCATGAACTTTTTGAAGTAGGCCTGTATAAGGTGGGCAGTTCTGAAAATTCTGCTTGTTTAAGGGACTTCATTTTATTCCTGGCTTCCCTGGACATTGAGACAGATTTAGCAGGCGACTTTGTTGCAGCTAACTTTTCAACAATTCAGCTGAGTTTTAACCTTCTCCACTGTCAACAGCAATTTAATACCTGCATTTACCTGCATGCAGCAGACAAGGCCATGTGCCTTTACGCTGAAGCAGCATGTGAAGGACCTTGGTTCTAAAAGCCGCAAGACCGTTGCTGAATGATATGGAGACTCTCACCTAAATGAACCCCGTGGTCCACTGCAGAATGACTTCAGTGTCTTCAGATGGCTTACTGCCCAAGTCATTCATCATTCCCAGGGCTAAGAAGCCATTTAAAAGGTCAGTAACACAATTTAATATATGGACACAAACTTTTATGTTCTCAGGTCTTTGTTGGGAGAGAAGAGAGATTACTGTAAATTTTTTTCCATTTCTAAAGGAGAAAATCTATTGCTGAATTGATTGTCCTTGTAAAGACATTGAGTGGAAAATGCCACTCACTACAGCTGCAGGAGCTGGTCCTGAAGGTAGGGCTGGCAGGCCTGGTGACAAATCCATGTGTAGTCAGCAGTGATGTCTGAGCTTCTTCCAAGGTGTGGTGCCTTCAACCAGGTCCCAAACACTGGTTGAAGAACCTGGCAGCTTCTATAACCTAGCTGTCTGCAGGGTCTAATCTGGACACAAGATGTTTTTCCATGATAGATGAGTTTCTCATAAAACAGAGATTTGTGTCAACAAGGAGAGATCATCAAGGAATCGTTTTTCAGGATTTTCTGTTCTTGGCCTCCAAGCCCTAACTAAATCTAAGGAACATCAGTAAGAGCTTCCTAATCACTCTCAAGAAGCAAAGAACAGAAACCACAAGAGGCAGACAATTCTGAAACGGAACTCCCCATTCCGAAAGGGTGCGCCCGCCGTCACACTGTGAAGCAGCCACTGGAGCTTTCTGAATTTAGTTCGGTTGGCTCCTCACTGTTCCTAATGAAGGAGTCTCAATTTTGTTTTTATGTTTGTCCCTTAAGGGAAGAACTATCAGGAAAATACATCTTGTTTTCCTATAAATAAATGCTGATTGATTAATGGCAACCGGAGTCTCCATCTCCTGTTCTTCCCACAAATACACCCTCCACTTGCAAACTTGGCAGCAGTCGCTCCCTCCTCATCCTGGCGTGCTTCTCTGAGCTCCCCAGGCGGTCACTGTCATCTCCCCTGTGCCCTGTGCTCAGACCTCCGCCACCGTTCTTACTATTTTACACCATGGTGGCATCGCGGGGTGGCTTTCTCTCTCTTTGGAGCCATGATGTGCCTGACAACGCCATCCTACTGTGTTCACTGCTTAATTCTCGACTCTGAGTAAAGGCCAATACAAAGTGGAGGCTGAGTATGCGTGTAGAGCGCTGAATTTAAATCTGGGGAGAAGTTCCCCATAGTCTATCACAGGATTTGAGTTCTCAAATCTTTTCACCATGATATGTAGGGGGCAAGTCATCACATCTACAGGTAATGCAAAGGTGGCAGGGTGACCAAGGCACTGACAAAATCCTCTCAAGTGTTGACAGAATAGAAAATAGAGTAAACCTACCAAGATACGGTTTACTAGAGGTACAGTGCCAAGGTCTAATACTCCAAGTATTAACCATATATTGTGAGACAGAACAAGTGTAGCTTACTGCTAGTACATGTAAATAAAGACAGGTAGTAGATGATGTAAACTAACGCAAGTCAACGGGGTCACGTGTCTGTAGGCTGAGTCAGGAGGAACAGGATTCCATAATGAAGGAGGTCATGGCTTTCCTGCAAGATGCACTCTCCAGTTCACACACTGCTCACCAAGATGCTCTGGTTTGGGGCTTACCACAAAGAAACAGGGGCGGGGGACAGGTTGGCAGAAGTAGGGGGCATAAATGCAGGGTCTAGAAAAAGAAGAGTCAAGTTGGCATGACAGGAATCTTTCTATGGTGTGGTCTTACATGGTCCAAGAGGATGGGTGGATAAGTAGTATCAATGTATGAGATAAATTTCTTCTAGTCAAAAGTGACCAAGGATGGAAAGTCATTTTGGAAATCAGTGAGTTCCTTGTACTAAGGATTTCATGAGGTCTTTTAATACTGATTCGTTCTACCCCTAGAAACTCTCTGATTCTGATCTCTTTGATCAGTCATGCTAAAAATAAATGGAGATGAGGCCGGCGCTGTGGTGTAGTGGGTAAAGCCACCGCCTGTGGTGCTGGCATCCCATATGGGTGCCGGTTAGAGTCCTGGCTGCTCCACTTCCAATCCAGCTCTCTGCTATGGCCTGGGAAAGCAGTAGAAGGTCCTTGGGCCTACACCCATGTGGGAGACCCGGAAGAAGCTCCTGGCCCTGGCTTTGGATCAGTGCAGCTCCGGCCGTTGTGGCCAATTGGGAAGTGAACCATCAGATAGAAGTCTCTGCCTCTCCTCTCACTGTGTAACTCTGACTTTCAAATAAATAAATAAATATTTTTTAAAAAAAGAAATGGGCAAAGGACGGGAGCAGCATTTTTCAAAGTGTAAAATGCAAATAGCCAACCAATACATAAAAAAATGCTTAGGATCACTAGCCATTAGGGAAATGCAAATCAAAACTACAATGAGGTTTTTACCTCACCCCAATTAGAATAGCTCTCATACAGAAATCCAAAAACAATAAATGCTGGCGAGGATATAAGGAAAAAGGTACCCCAATCCATTGTTGGTGGGAATGCAAACTAGTACAGCCACTATAGAATACAGTGTGGAGATTCCTCAGAAATCTGAAAATAGACCTACCATATGACCCAGCCAGCCCAATCCTGGGAATTTAAGCACACGAAATGGAAAGAATTATCTGTACCCACATACTTATTTTTTTTTTTTTAACAGGCAGAGTGGACAGTGAGAGAGACAGAGAGAAAGGTCTTCCTTTGCCGTTGGTTCACCCTCCAATGGCCGCCGTGGCTGGCGCGCTGCGGCCGGCGCACTGCGCTGATCCGATGGCAGGAGCCAGGAGCCAAGTGCTTTTCCTGGTCTCCCATGGGGTGCAGGGCCCAAGCACTTGGGCCATCCTCCACTGTACTCCCTGGCCACAGCAGAGAGCTGGCCTGGAAGAGGGGCAACCGGGACAGAATCCGGCGCCCCAACCGGGACTAGAACCCGGTGTGCCAGCGCCGCTAGGCGGAGGATTAGCCTAGTGAGCCGCGGCGCCGGCATGTACCCACATACTTATTGAAGCTCAATTCATAGCAGCTAAGATATGGAATCAATCCAGGTGCCCATAAACCGATAACTGGATAAAGAAAATGAGGTATAAATACACTATGGAATACTATTCAGCTGTAAAAAAGAATGAAATCCTGACTTTTTCAACAAAATGGGTGAAACTGGAAACCAGTATACTTACTGAAATAAGCCAGTCCCCAAAAGACAAAATCATGTTTTCTCTGATCTGTGGTAACCAATAGAGTACAAAATAATGTAATCTCTATGAGCAAAATTGACATTTTGAGACTTGATTATTATTTACAACCCTTGTCTCCACAGTTGAGGAATGGTCTTTTTATTCTTACTATTTGTTGAATTCTTTGCTTAGTGGAGAGTTAATCTTATGATTCTAAAATAAACTGAAAGTATGTCATTGTAAAAAAATTTTTTTAAAAAGGTTTCCGTGCCAGATAATCTCATCATAGGCTTACACTTTAGAAACATTTTTGAACTTTTAGTTCTAATTGACAGTGTGAATTTTACCTATACAGTTGGGGTTGCTGAGTCACGTTTTTTTAAATTCTTGTTCTACTCGTTATTCTTCTGGAGTAGATTCAAATATGCAGCAAGAGGAAACCCACTTGTGTCTGTTCCAGCTGGAATTTTGTTGTCAACTACATCAACAAAATGGATTATGCTGGGGACACACTTTTGCTGGTCAACATTGCTACCTTTTGCTATCTCATCATGGTGAATATTAATGTGTCTTGTGAGCTGAGGAGCCAAACCAGAATACCTTCCGCAGCCAATGGAGATAACTTAAGGGAAAAAGAGAACAAAACTTGTTCCATTATTATCCAAGACAAAGTAACCAAGAAATGTCTCCTCACCTAAATTTTTGTGAAAAAGAAGCAAATGCTGTAAATAAATAATAAAGGCACATCTTGGGGCCGTCTCTGTGGCGTAGCAGGTAAAGCCGCCGCCTGCAGTGCCGGCATCCCATATGGGCATTGGTTTGAGTCCCGGTTGCTCTACTTCCAATCCAGCTCTCTGCTATGGCCTGGGAAAGCAGTAGAAGATGGCCAAGTCCTTGGGCCCCTGCACCCACATGGGAGACCTGGAAGAAGCGCCTGGCTCCTGGCTTTGGATCAGCGCAGCTCTGGCCATCGTGGTCATTTGGAGAGTGAATCAGCAGATGGAGGACCCCCCGCCCCAGCTCTACCTCTCTCTGTAACTCTGACTTTTAGATAAATAAAATAAATCTTAAAAAAAAGGGCGAAAGAGCAATATTTTCATTGTATCTCCTGGCCAGAGATTCAACTCCCAAGTAGTACAAATGCCTGGAGATAGAAAGTACAAGTTTTGAGTTTGGATTCAACTCTGCCATTGCTCGTATATATGCCATTTTCCAATCACCTTCTTCCTTCACAAGGAAAAAAATAACAAAATGTCAAGAGGAGAAACAGAATTTTGGAGAGATCAGTTGATAGATGGTGATGGTTCAGGATTGGGAACTAAATCTCATGAACTGCAAAACTCATCCTAGCCCATTCTTTTTTTTTTTTTTTTTTTTTTTTTTTAGTTTTAAAAAAAAGTTATTTATTTGAAAGGCAGAGGAAGAAGAGACAGATGTTCCATCCACTGGTCTGCTTCCCAAATGGCTGCAATGGCTGGGATTAGGCCAGGCTGAAGCCAGGAGCCTGGAGCTTCCTCCAGGTCTCCCACATGGGTATAGGGGCTCAAGGACTTGGGCCATCGTCTGTTGCTTTCCAAGGCACATTAGCAGGGAGCTGCCTATCCAATCTTTCAACATGAAATAAAATGACTCTGTTCTTCTTCCATCTAGACACACAGTATCTCTGAGGGAGAAAAACAAAGAATCAGTTTTCCTATAAACAAATTATGTTCTAAAACAAATTTATTCGGGCCAGAGAGTAAACATTTCTAGTCCATCTTGGCCATATGGTCTCATCTGCAACTGTTCAACTCTGCCCTTGAATCATAAAGCAAGCCAAAGACACTATGTAATCAAATAAGAGTATGGTGCATTCCATTAAAACTGTGTTTTTAAAAACAGGCCAGGATATACTAGCATCAAAAAGAATAAAATAATCAGAAATAAATTTAATAAAAGAGGTACAAGACTTGTACAAGGACAAATGACTTGTACAGCTGTACAACATTGTTGAAATAAAATAAATTAAATAAGGCCTAAAGAAATGGAAAGATATCCCATATTCATGAATTGAAGCAGATATTATTAAGAAGGCAATATTCCCCATGCTACAGAAGCAATACAATTCTTATCAAGATCAAAGCTGGCTGTTTCTTAGCTAGTGGAAAGTTGATTTTAAAATTCATAAGGAAATGCAAGGGACCCAGAGTAGACAAAACAAAATTGAGAAAGAATAACCAAATTGGAGGACTCACGCTTCCAATTTTCACTTACTGTAATGCTGCAGTATTCTAGATGATGTGGTATCAGCATAAGGCGAGGCATATAAATCAATAAGACCTAATTGATACTCCAGAAATAAACCCTTACATTTATGGCCAACTGATTTCTAACCAGACTAAGTCATCCTAACCAACAAGTCATTTTAACATATGGTGCTGGAACACAGACACATGCAAAGGAAAAGACTGTTACCTCACACCATATACAAAAAATAACTCAAAATGGATCAAACATCTAAATGTAAGAGTCAAAACTATAAAACGCTTAGAAGGAAACACAAGAATGTGAGCATGGTTTAATTTCTGGGGGGAGGTTATGAAAATACTCTGAAGTTATATGGCGATAACGGCTGCACAACTCACAGAAGATACCAAAAAAAAAAAACCACTGATTTTAGAAGGGTGAATTACAATATGTGAATTACATCACAATATAGCTATTATAAAACATACTCCAAAAAGGCTGTAGTTTGCTGATTCCTGTTCCAGATTCTTACATAGTTACCTGTGCCTCATTTATCCCATATTTAAAATGATCAAATTGGATTAAATGTTCTCCAAGACTGCTTTCAGGTAAAAATAAAATTCTCCTCTTTAAAAAAGAACTACATTCAGAATGGAGAATCTGAGATTCCAGAAAATCCTTCTCTCACCAACCATACAATTTAACATTATTGCTTAGAGAAGAATATTAACAGATGTCATGAAATAGGACTAAAGGTGATACATAAGGCTTTTTGATATCTGGCATTAATTAATCAAAAAGAATACTGGAGTCTTTCTTTCCCAGGATGCTATGCTGCCCAGAGAACCTGTGCCAGGAGAAAGGAACTGGTATCAGTACATTATACAATATGATGAGGTGATGAGATCATTTCCTCTTTAAAACTTATCAATGGTCTGCACCTATTACAAGCAACTAAAGATTAATATTTTTCTGGACTACTGATCTGAAGCTTGCCAAAACTAGTCCATTGCAATACATCTGCCCAAATCATAAATCCTGGAGTCATCTCTGTCTCTCCCTATCACACATCCAGTTGGTCAGGAAATCCTGGCAGTACCACCTTTACATGTTTCCAAGGGAAGGCATCTGGCCTAGCAAGGAGCCTGACCTCAGGAAGCTGCCTGCAGCCCATATCAGAGTGTCTGGGTTTGAGTTCCGGCTCTCACCTTCGATGCCAGCTTCCTGCTAATGCGCACCTTGGGAGGTGGCAGATTACGGCTCAAGTAAGTTCCTGCTTGGTTCCTGCCATCCACGTGGGAGATCTGAGTTGAGTTTCTGGCTCCTGGCTGTTGTGGACATTTGGGTAGTGAACCAGTGGACAGGAACTCTTTCTTGAGCTTGCTTGCTCCCTCTCTCTCTCTCCCTCCCTCTCAAATAATAATAATTTACATCATTTAAAAAGCACTTCCAAAATGTGACCATCTTCATCATTTCCACTACTACTACTTTGGGATGACTCCAAGAGCTTTGGTTGGGAAAGCCCAGAAAACATGGTTGAAGCCTCAAGATCACAAAAGATCACCAAAGGAAATAAGTGTAGAGAGTAGAGAGATCTAAGGATCAGTTTTGGCAAAATTTTATATTATCAAAATGCATTAAAATGAACTTTGAAAGTTTTAGCAAGACTCCTGCTTCTACCCTTGAGCCTGTACAGCCCTGCCATGGTAAGGGGACCAGAGCGAGGGCCTCAAGGGTGTCAGATCATGTCACTCCACTGCTGACACCCCTGGGAGAGGTCCCTTATTCTCCCTGTACGACCTTGGCCTCCTGCCCTTGGACTCTGCTCCAACCACACTGGCCTCCTTGCTACTCAGGAACATATCAGAGAAGTCTTGCAGGAGGGTCTGGGCCATAGCTGTGCCCTCTGCCTGCACCACGCTTCCACCAGATGTCAGCTTGGCTAAATGCTTTGCCTTCTGCAACTCTCTCCTCTGCTCTCGCCTCTTCAATGACTTCCCACTTCCATGACCATTCTAACCAGTACTCTCAGCCTTCCTGGCCTCTACCACATTTCTACTTTCTCTAACACTGCTTTTTTCTATTTTCTTAACTTTGATTTTTTTAAGATTTATTTATTTATTTGAAAGTCAGAGTTAGACAGAGAGAGGAGAGGCAGAGAAAGAGAGAGGTCTTCCATCTGATAGTTCACTCCCCAGTTGGCTGCAACGGCTGGAGCTGTGCCGATCTGAGCTTCTTCTGGGTCTCCCACAAGGGTGCAGGGGCCCAAGGACTTGGGCCATCTTCCATTCTTTCCAGGCCACAGCAGAGAGCTGGATCGGAAGAGGAACAGCTGGGTTTTGAACCCGTGCCCATATGGGATGCCAGCGTTTCAGGCCAGGGTGTTAACCCACTGTGCCATAGCGTTGGCCCCTTAACTTTGATTTTTTTTTTAATATTTTTTTCAAGATGCAGAGAGACAGACAGAAAGAAGAGCTCTTAGTCCACTCCCCAAATGCCCACAAAGGCCAGAGTTGGGCCAAGCGACAGCCAGGAGCCAGGATCTCAATCCAAGTCTCCCACATGGGTGGCAGGAACTCAACCGCCTGAGCGATCACTGCTGCTTCCCATTCTACACTGGAATCGGGAGCTGGAGCCAAGTGTTGAATCCAGGCGCTTCCATATGGGACACACGCATCTCAACTGCTAAGCCAAACGCCTGCCCCTACTTTTTCTTTTTATCCCCACAGTCACGTCACTTGGCAGCATGTAATATTACTCGTAAGCACATCACACTCACTGCTTTTGTCTTTTTCCCTCTAGGAGAATTTAAGCATGGTAAAGGCAGAAGTCTATGTTTTAGTCACTAAAGTGCCTCAAACAGTCCCTGACATAAAAGATACAATGGTGAATATTTGCTGAATAAGTAAGCCAGCCAGCCATCTGGATGAGGGTACTTCAAAAAGTTTGTGAGAAATGGAATTAAAAGATAAATTTGCCTTGGTGCAAAAAAAATTTGAAATTCATAAGTATGAGGGGTCTTCAACAAGTTCATGGAAACTGTTGCATGGTTTTAAAAATGCTTTGCATCAAAATAAATATATCTTTTAATTCCATTTTCTGGGAACCTTTTGAAGTACTATTATGTATAATGATTTTTTAAAAGATTTATTTACTTATTTGAAAGGCATAATTAGAGAGAGAGAGAGAGAGAGAGAGATAGAGAGAGAGGTTTTCCATCCACTGGTTCGCTCCCCAAATGGCCACAATGGCTGGAGCTGGGCCAGTCTGAAGCCAAGAGCCAGGGGCTTCTTCAGGGTTTCCCACGTGGGTGCAGGGCCCCAAGTACTTGGGCCATCTTCTACTGTTTTCTCAGGAACATTAGCAGGGATCTGGATGGAAGTAGAGCAGGCAGGACTTGAACTGGCGCCCATAAGAGATGCTGGTCCTGCAGGTGCATAGGCACAGCTACGCCACAATGCTGGCCCTGTATGCAATGATTTAACTAATATTTCAACATTCTAACACTCATTATTTAAAATATCACACTGCTTAATCAGAAGTCACATGGTGATCCCTGGAGATCCAGACTGGGACCCAGGCAAAAGGAATTTGATTCTACGGAGCTTGAGGCTCTTAGGAAACAGAGCTCATTAGATCATAGTCCTTTTGCTTCGAGTGAGAGAATAATCTACAGATTATAATCTACAGGTCACAGATTCCAATTTTTCAGCACCAGGGAGCTAGAGGGGGATTCCTCTAGTGTTTCTATTCCTTTCTAAAAAAAAAAAAAAACTTTTTTTCTTTTGAGTCACAAATTCCAACAGGAATGTGATGAAAGCTATGGATTTTGCTTACAAAAATTCTGTGCACCATTTCAGGCCCTCCAGGGACTCATGGCTCCAGCACAAGAATCCCGGATGTGAATCCCTTTAGGAAAACCCCAAGAGCAGTCAACTATCAGCCAGGTTCAAAGACCTACTGAGAAGATTATGCGACACTGCTCAGAAACCCCATGCAATATCTAACACCGATCTTCCTCAGCAAACTCCTCCTTATGCTTTTGGGAGAATGGACGAGCAGACGTGCATACCGTCTGCCATCAGGAGAAGGGAAAACGGAAATGCTCAGAGCTTCAAAACCCCGCTGGCACCTTGCAGAACGAGCTTTGGAGCTCCCAAGACTCCAGGTCACTAGAACCCGTGTGCTTGTCTGGGCTTCCATCGCCATGGTGTCCCTGTATTAAAATGCAGGGATAGCCGGGGTCTTTATTTATTTATTTGAGAGGTAGAGTTACAGACAGAGAGAGGGCGAGACAGAGAGAGAGGTCTTCCATCTGCTGGTTCACTCCCCAAATGGCCGCAACGGCCAGAGCTGGGCCAATCCGAAGCCAGGAGCCAGGAGCTTCTTCTGGGTCTCCCATGCAGGTGCAGGGGCCCAAGGACTTGGGCCATCTTCCTCTTCTTTTCCAGGCCATAGCAGAGAGCTTAATGGGAAGAGGAGCAGCTGGGACATGAACCGGTGCCCATATGGGATGCTGGCACCGCAGGCGAAGGCTTAGCCCACTATGCCACAGTGCCAGCCCCCAGGGTCTTTTCTTACGAATGCAGCATTGTCCTGTGCAGACAGTACAGGAGTGAAAGGCAACTGGAACAGCAGCAGCACTGCCAGCTGGTGTGAGAGAACAGAGGAGAGGAGGGTATGGACACCACAGTGCTGGCGTCTGGGGAGAGTCGGGGCTGGCCCTGGAGCTTGCCTTGCTTTGCCCCAGTACTGCAGTCAGGGGGAACAGCCGTCTCTCTCAACAGCTGTGCCATATACTTCAGATGTAAACATTTTGATGCCAAGTGAGCATACGGGGTTTGAAGAGGGAAAAGTGGGTGGTCAAGACAGCCAGGTCATCAGTACGCATTCTTAATAAGCAGCAGCGTTCACAGCTTATAGTTAGCCCAACAAAATACATCCCTGGCTCTGCAACGTGGCACTCCACTGGACACAGGTTTTGTCTACCATAATGGAGATATGATGGCTTGAATCGCTCCTCTGTGCCCAGAGTCACTTTATTCCAAGTTCTCTCTGAGAGCAAAGGAGAAATAAGATACCCAGCAGCTTACCCCATCCCCAAACTCAATTTCACTTCTGCCTCTACACTGCCCAGCACAGGCTCCAAGGACAGGGCAGGGAGTGTGTGTACTCTTGGGTCCACCCCCTAATTCCGCAGCCACCCTGTGATGGACGTCCCCTGGCGCGGGTGCTTCCATTTAACTGTGGTGAGGACTTAACGAGCCCATGTAGTTATCCACTAACTCACTATGTCAACAGTGAGAACATGCATCTCTCCCACTGGCGTATTATCGCAGCAGCATCTGACAATGGTACCCAGACTATTAAAGCAATGACTCTTCCTATGGATCTAATTTCCCAGGAAGCCACATACATGTTACTTCATGACAAATCACTGCTTCAGGACAACGCAAGCTTTCTCCCTACGTTAAGAAATGAAAACAGGTCACTCTGCTGCAAATGCTTCTCCTTGTCCCAGATTTTTGGAAGATGTGGGAGAAGAGGCAGAGAAAGATCTGGATTACTCAGGCGTCTCAACCATCACAATGTAAATAAACAACACAGGCAGGGATGGGAGAAACACTGCTTTCCCTGCTCCTATGAGATTTGATCACACTAATGCATTAATACATTACGTATGCCTCTGCCAGTGCTTTGCGGGTAAGGTCTGTGTCTTCATCATCTTGGCTTCCTCAGCCACAGCGCACTAATTCACATGTTGAGACCTGGTTCTTGAGCACATGAATAAGCATGTGCACACATGTAAGCAAACACACACAGACATGCACGTGGGTTCATCACAATTCCAATGACCTGGCCATAGACTCTCCTTTGTTTGTGGTGACAAGAACAGTAATGATTCCCATGGTGCTCAATGTTCAGTTCAACTTTTTTTCTTTTTTTTTTTTTTTCCGACAGGCAGAGTGGACAGTGAGAGAGACAGAGAGAAAGGTCTTCTTTTTGCCGTTGGTTCACCCTCCAATGGCCGCTGCAGCCAATGCACTGTGGCCAGCGCACCGCGCTGATCCAATGGCAGGAGCCAGGTGCTTCTCCTGGTCTCCCATGGGGTGCAGGGCCCAAGCACTTGGGCCACCCTCCACTGCACTCCCTGGCCACAGCAGAGAGCTGGCCTGGAAGAGGGGCAACCGGGACAGAATCCGGTGCCCCGACTGGGACTAGAACCCGGTGTGCCGGCGCTGCAGGTGGAGGATTAGCCTAGTGAGCCATGGCGCCGGCCTCAACCTTACCTTTAAAGAGGGTAGCAAAGGAGAAATGCACTGGACATCTTAATACTTCCCCCTCTTCAATCTTAATAGCCCTTAAGATTGAGAGCCTTGGCCAGTGCTGCGGCTCATTAGGCTAATCCTCTGCCTGCGGCGCCGGCACCCCAGGTTCTAGTCCCGGTTGTGATGCCGGATTCTGTCCCGGTTGCTCCTCTTCCAGTCCAGCTCTCTGCTGTGGCCCAGGAAGGCAGTGGAGGATGGCCCAAGTGCTTGGGCCCTGCACCTGCATGAGAGACCAGGAGGAAGCACCTGGCTCCTGCCTTCGGATCAGCGCAGTGTGCCAGCCTCAGTGCGCTGGCCGCACTGCGCCGGCCGCAGCGGCCACTTGGGGGTGAACCAACGGAAAAACGGAAGACCTTTCTCTCTGTCTCTCTCTCTCACTGTCTACTCTGCCTATCAAAAAAAAAAAAAAAAGATTGAGAGCCTTTGTTGTGAGAGTTCATCGTGATGACATTATTAATTGTTCCATACTCATTTATTCTATCCCCTCCATGGGCTGAGGGTTGAGTGAGTTCTCAAGTTCTTTGGTACTCTCAATGGAACCCAGTAAAGAATTAGCGACAGATAGGTGCTCTAAACCTGTGCTCAATCGAAGAATGGCCACGCTGGGTCAAACCCGAGGTCCAAACTGAGAGTGGAAACTGACCAGAGCTTCCAGGGAACAGAGTTGATTTTCACCTGTATAATGTGTCTGGCTGATGTTGAACTGGAATGTGTTAACTAACAACAGATCCAATCTGTCTTTAACAAGCACCTCAAGCCACAGGGATGGAGGGCACATTTGTTGTCCTTGTTAGCAACCTTATCACATCAGAGTTGTCCATTCCAATACATTCATTCTATCACCTTCCATACCTTCTTTGATGATTTAAAATATTTAACTATATTAAATGCCTATACTTTCCTACTTTATAATAATTTTTATTTATTTTTAAAAGACATTTACTTATTTGAGAGGCAGAGTTACAGAGAGGGGGGCGGGGAGAAGCAGAGACACAAACAGATCTTCCATCTGCTTGTTCACTCCCCAAATGGCTGCCACAGTCAGGGAAGAGTCAGGACAAAGCCAGGAGCCTGAAACTCCATCCAGGTCTCCCCCATGGGTGGAGAGACCTAAGCATCCAGGCCATCCGCTGCTGCTTTCTCGGGTGCTTTAACAGGGAGCTGGATCAGAAGTGCAGCAGCTGAGACTTGGATCTGTGTTCCCCTACAGGATCCAGCATTGCAAAGTCGGCCGCTCCACAACACTGGCCCTACTTTATATTTTAAATTCATAACTCCTACCTGTACCAGGTGCCACATGAGGTGTGTTCAACTGTGTACTGTTGGTTTTCTCCCTGCTGTGACGGCAGATTCCTCCCTGCTTTGCCCTGCCCACTCACTCCCAATGCCTGGCCCTTCCCAGGGTCTCCTTGATGATGACTGTGGGAATGCTGCCTAATTGACAAATGTGCGAGCGCCCAGAGCCACCCTGTCATTAGAGAGAAGGCAGAGAGGCACAGAAGTTAGTTACCTGCTTGATAAATCTCTCTCTCTCTCACACACACACACACCCCCAAAGGGAAACAGCAGAATTCAGCAAATGGCCACTTAGAGCTAAGGGAACACGTTCCTAATCCAGTGATCAGTAGGAAGACACAGGGCCAATCAGTATGAAAGATCTGGAAAGAGATTTACAGATTTTACTCAGACTGGGGGTGGGGGAGGGAGGAGAAACTGCTGCAAGGAAGCCAGATGGGTAGAATGCCATGAAACGTACAGCAGATGGCACTGAGATATTAAACTAACATTTCCTTATGCTGTAGTGGAGCTCTGTGTTACTGTCGCATTCAGGAGCCAGTCTATTTTAAAACACTCCGATGAGAAACGAATCCTGTATTGTTCAATCACTCTGCTAAAAACAACTCCAGGCATTAGCACCTAATGTGCTTTCACACAGGGATATGTTAGTATTATTCAGGCAAGGTTCTGTCTCACTCCACCACTCAGAAAGCGGAGGGAGGGGGGACGAGCCCACAGCCCCAGGAATCTGTTCAGAACCCAGCTCAGCGTGGTAAAGCCGAGAAAATCTGCTGCTCTCATTTCCATAGCAACAGCAGCAACCCTCAGACAGGCATTTTAAAACCAGATTTTTTTTTTTTTTTTTTTTGCTTTTCTATATACCTTTGCATGCTATTTTTAGAGAATGTTGAAATACAACTGACATTGCATGAGGCATAAACACACTGCCTATTCCAATTGCTTCAGTGTTAGGGGGGCTTGTCATTTTCTCATCTAACCCACTGTGGTGTTCCACTGTCGCCAGTGCAGCACTTGGCTCTCTAGGAAGCACTGTCTACTGAAAGTCAGGCTCCATGATATGCAGGCACTTCAAAAAGTTTGTGGGAAAATGGATTCAAGGATAAACGAGTTCTGAGGTCTATGCATAGTTTTTTTTTTTTTTTTAAGATTTATTTATTTATTTTAAAGGCAGAGTTACAGAGAAGCACAGGCAGAGAGAGAGAGGTCTTCCGTCTGCTGGTTCACTCCCCAGTTAGCTGCAACAGACGGAACTGCGCCGATCCGAAGCCAGGAGCCAGGTGCTTCTTCTGGGCCTCCCACGTGGGTGCACGGTCCCGAGGACTTGGGCCATCTTCTACTGCTTTTCCAGGCCACAGCAGAGAGCTGGGTTGGAAGTGAAGCAGCCGGGACTTGAATCCGTGCCCGTATGGAATGCTGGCACTGCAGACTGGGGCTTTACCTGCTGCACCACAGCACCGGCCCCCAGAGTTTGTTGTAACATGCATTTTCCATGAGCTTTGCAAAGACTCTTTGAATGCATGGATTTCAAAACTTGGGGCACCAAAATAATAAACTTCTCTTTTTTCTTCTTTAAAAAAACTTTTTAAAAAAATTTATTTGAGAGGCAGAGAGAAAGAGAGAGAGAGAAAGGGAGTGAGCACACTCCAATATAGAGCTTCACTCTCCAAATGCCCCAAAAAGAGTTGGGCAGGCCCCAGCAAAGCTCAGAGTGGGTAGCTCAGTCCAGGGCTCCCTCTTTGGTGGCGGGAACCCAACCACCTGAGCCATCAGCACTGCCCAAGTCAGCAGCAGGGTGTGCATTAGCAGGAAGCTGAGCAGTTACCCAACCCAGGCGCTCCGATGCAGGGCATGGCTGTCTTCACCAGCGCCAGGCCAAATGCCTGCCCCAATTTATCTTTTAGTTCCATTGTGCACAAAACTTTTTGAAGTACCCTAACACTCTCAGAATTTATAAGCCATGCAAAGTAATCAGCATATTATCCATTCGCTTTGCAAAAACAGCATTCCATTGCCACCTAAAAGGGAGCCACAGAAAGATTCACTTGCTGTCCCACAAAGTCTGAGGTTTAGAAATTGTCTAGTGTCAGTCATGGGAGTCAGGAAGAGAATTAAACATAAAATTCTGTAAGCAGGTGTTCACAGAAGAATCTTATCAACCATTCTGCATGTTGCAAAAGTTTCATAATAAAATAAGGGGAATAAAAGAAATACATGCATCTGATTATCAAACACCAGTCTAAGAGAACTTTCCGCTGCTCAAGGTTCTATTATACACAGTGGAAAAACAGAAGCTCAGAGATAATTGCTCATTCATTGATTAAAACAAACCAACTGAAGTAGGAAAAAAAAAAAACATTTGGAGGATTCTTGGAGGAATTTGGATATGAAATGGGCATCGGATTTGTTGAGGTACTTTTTCAATGGATGTGATAATAATGTCATGTGGCTATATGAAAAAAAAGTTCCTCTTTTTAGAGATGGACACAGAAGCATTTAGAGGGGAAATATAATATCTTGAAGGCTGTAAGAATTTTAAAAAGCTTCCCCCATAGTGGACAAAACCAATGTGATAACATGGAGGTAACAGATTTTGTTCACATTCTCTTTTCTCTACACCACTCTCTCTAATCTATTTAACACAGTTTGAGAAACAGAAGCGTGAGTATGGATTTCAAATCATCAATGAGAGTTCAGCATTGGAAGGGCCAACTCTGACCTCCTCTTCTTTCAAGGATGATTAAAATACAAACTATTTCTTGGCAGACAATTCTTTGTACGTGCTTGTGAAATGCCTCGTGTGGATTTTTTGCGTATGTTGGTGCACAGTTTTGGAAGCATGGAAAAGGGGACAAAGGAGATTAAGCAAAATGCACCGAACAAGCAACTTGTTATAAGAAATCTCTGTGCACAGAGACAAAACTGCTGCGTGAACCCTACCCGCTGCCTGCTGCCAGTGCACCTGCCTGCAGGGGCCTGGGCAGACAAAGGACTGCCCTGAATTGGAAGCACACCAAAGCTGACTGCCCACGTGGGATACGCGGGATGCGTAACAAAAATGGGAGGGCTTTTTGTGAGAAATGGCACTGGCTGAGGCTGCTGTAAAGGGACGATTCTGTGTTGATCACTGGGAGAATGTAATTAAGTGTTGCTGACAAAATGTTATTTCAAATATTCCTTAAAAAATCTAATGGGGGGAGAGCCTCTGGCCCAGCAGTTACAACGGGCAGCTGGGATGCCCATGTCTCAGACCAGAGCCGAGGTAGAGGCCCAGTTCCAGCAGTAGTGATGACTCAAGCAGTTGGGTCCCTGCCATCCACCTGGGGGACCCACAACCAATTCCTGGCTTCCAGCTTCAGCCTGGCCCAGTATCAACCAGTGTTGCAGGTATTTGGGGAGCGAACCAGCAGAGCAGGTGGGAGCTCTTGTCCTGTCTCTCTCTAACACAAGGGAGTGCCTAATGGTTCACAAGGTGGATCTCCATACAAATGAATCACAAGGATGAACTCTGTGTAAACTTTCCCTTTGGGAAGTGGGGGACCAGGAGGCTGTCACACTTCAAGCTTACCCTGAATTCAGGGTTTTGTTGTTTTTTTGCCAAGGGAAGTGATCCCAGTGGTTACTTCTGCAGGCATGGGCATCCTTCCATGTTGTGAGAAAACAGTCCTGCTCGCCTGCCCCCTGTGAGCTCACCCCGAGGTGAGCTGGGGCAGGTGAGCTCCACGCCAGATGGGGATGAAGCAGCTCACCCAGAGCCTCCGCGTTCTGGGGAACAGGAGTGGTGAGTCTCACAGGGAAGGCTGAGCTGCTTCCGGGGCTCAGCTGCAGGGCAAGGCTGCCATGTTCCACGGGCTCCTCACACAGCAGGCCCCGGGCTGCTCTCTGAGACCGACCCCTTGTGCTGCCTCAAGCCTCTTGCATACTTGAGTAACATCCATTACCAACTGCAATATGGACACAGGCAGCAGCTGCAAGGAGTTCATGGAAGATTCCACATTATGAAAAAAGCCATGCATGGAATTAAACATATTTTGCACCAAAATACACTTAACTTCCAATTCCATTTTCCATAAACAATCCAATTATGGAATGAGATAACCAATGCTGTCATTTACAACATGCGAGTTCCCCTCCCAATGTAAGAGGCTTAGAAGCATCATTCAATCTAAATCCCATTATGATTCTTGGGAGTAGGAATTATTAGCCACGTTTTACACATAAGGTTTGGGAGATTTAGGTCAGTAAGTGGTAAACCCAGGTTCAAACTCAAATCTTCCTTGTTCTAGAGGTTATGTTTCATCACTACATAATGCTGCTTGTTTCCACACCAACTTTCAAGACAAACCTTGCTTTTTCTTAGGGCCTGCTGTATTGGGGATAGCAAGAACCATTCTCTGCAGAAGGCTTTCCATTTCACTGGGGGTTATAAAGTTTCAGTAGACTGGTCTTGTGCAGTTTCAACAGGCTCAGCTCAACAAAGAGAAGGCTGGGCACAGGTCTATAGTGTCGTCCCCTTCTGCTCTGTCAGCTCGAATCTGTCACTGACTATGTCAGCTGACCCTCAAAGAGCACCTTTCTCTGAGACTACATTTCCCTTTCACAGGCTGATCACTCCAGGACTGCACAACCAAGAGGTAGATGCTCTCTATGGGCAGCGGTGGGTGATCCGTGTACAATGTTCTCTTCCTAATTGGCCTATTATTCTTTAACCTTTCACTGGGCTCAGTAACACTTACATGAGCTCTTGGAAAAAAAAAGCACAAGCTATATAAAACATGCCGAGATACAATAATATTTTATAATGTGTTTTGGCAACTTCATCTAGATGTCTGGCATCACCATCCACTTGTTTATTAAATGTGTGTTGAGTCCTGCTACTTACTAAGCATCATGGTAGACACCTGAGATCCAGCAGTGAACAGAAGGCTGTGACGGCAAAAAGCTGAAAGTCTCACTGGGAGAGACCAGCAGTAAACAAATGCACAGAGCATACGTCGGGTGCCAAGTGCTATGAAAAGCTAAAAGGAGACAGCCTTGTGCAGGAGGCCTGTGACACGGACTTAACGCTCATCCCATTTCCAGTGTGCCCCACGCATGATGATGGGCAGAGTGGTTACTAATTCTGGCCAATGAACCGTGAGATAGAGTGGCAGGTGTTCTTCCCAGGTAGCGGCTTGTCAGAGCTGGTGTGCACCTGGAGCTCTCGTGCCCCTTGGTTTGGGGACCTGAAATGTCCTTAATCTGTTGATATTCAGCAGCAGGGGAGGGAGGCAGCTTAGATCCCTTGTAACCAAACAAAGGGAAGCCCCCACCAACTAACATGAGGCTTCTGGGGGAGCTAAAAATAAATGCTTGTTGAGTAGGTGAGATTTGGGGGTGTGTTACTGCAGTATGCTGTGAGGAACAGAGCTCACAGAATGCCTGCACTGAGAAGGGACAGCAAATGGAGCTGTAGGTACCAAGAGCACCCGGATAACACATGGGGTGAACTCGGTGGTGGCCAACCCTGGATGGATGTTTGGGGGCTACAAAGAAAGAAAAATTGATTTACAGACATTACGGCGAAAAATTATATTTTGGGATATTTAGAGTTGGGCCAAGACATCTATACACTGAAAACAACACTCTACAGAAGGTGGCAAATTGGGTGAACTGGCTTTAGGGAAGCTCCCCAGTGCCAATCTGTTCCTCAATATGCTTGGGAAAGAATTTATTCATAAGATCAAGTACACTTCCTAAAACTGTGACATAGAAACTGTAAACTTACTGAAATCTGATTAATGTATATGAGGAGGCTTTAAAAGTTCCATAAAATGCATATTATGGAAAAATTATGCACAGATATCAAAAATGTTTGCATCAAAATAAATTTATCTTTTAACTCCATCTCCTGCATACTTTTTGTATGTTGTCATGTTGCAGGAAATATTCCTGCAATAAATGAGTAACTGAATTAGATTCTTCCAGAGCCCCATTTCATTGTATAACTATTGTTAACACAAATACTTAAATAGCAGTCAAATGAGAGGGTAGGTTCTTAACCCAAATTGTCTCAGTTAACCCTATTAAGAATCCTATGGCCGGCGCCGCGGCTCACTAGGCTAATCCTCCGCCTTGTGGCGCCGGCACACCGGGTTCTAGTCCTGGTCGGGGCGCCGGATTCTGTCTCAGTTGCCCCTCTTCCAGGCCAGCTCTCTGCTGTGGACCGGGAGTGCAGTGGAGGATGGCCCACGTGCTTGGGCCCTGCACCCCATGGGAGACCAGGAGAAGCACCTGGCTCCTGCCATCGGATCAGCGCGGTGCACTGGCTGCGGCGGCCATTGGAGGATGAACCAACGGCAAAGGAAGACCCTCTCTGTCTCTCTCTCTCACTGTCTACTCTGCCGGTCAAAGAAAAAAAAAAAAAAAAAAAAGAATCCTATGCTGTAGGTACTGTTACCCTCTTGGAAGCGATCGAAAAATTGAAACACAGGTTAACTTGCCCAAAGTCTCACAGCTAGTAATAACTGGGGAGCTAAGATCCCAAATCCAGTTGACCCATGATGTGTCTCAGTAGAACGGGGAATGTGCAGCCAAAAGCACACTCAGAAATCCAGACAAGGGGCTGCTGAGGGGGTGAGGACCTTGGGCACAGGTTCAGGTTGCAGCTGCTCCGATTCTCATTGTAGACCCCAGTCCTTTGAGAACAGAGCAGGTCACAGGCCACCGAAGCACGGTGGAAAGTTCCAATGAGAACAGCTCCATTCTATGCTGCCCGCGTAACAGTGAGCCTTGTCTCCCCCACTAGGATGGAGCCCCCCTCGTACATCTCTGGTTGGAATTTATAACTGAGCAATCTGGCTCAGACGAGGTTCGGGAGAGTTTCCTGATACTTAACTGTCGAGGATATTCTGAATAAAGCAATGGGCTTTGCTCCTGACCACCTAGGATCTAGCCCTGCTGTGGGGGGAAGATTAACACACTGGCTCACACACCCACAACAAAGAACTGGTTTGTCAAACGAAGCCTGCACTGGACGCTCAGAAAAATGGAGAGCATGAGGCACCCCAAAGAAACAGGATATAGGACATGTGTGTTTCAAAGGGGAAGCAGAAATACCCAGGGGCACTGGGGTCCCAAGTGGGGCCTTGAGTGGCTAAGGGACAGCGTGTAGGCTTGGGAATACCTTAGTTGGGGAGCCAGGAGTGGGATCTGAAGACACCTGACCTGTTTCCTACTTTTGCCTGGGGCTAGCCCTAGACAGAGGGCCATCTCCAGTTCTCCCAGGGATTGCTCTGGTTTCCAACAGGCACCAACCAGCTCCTCATCTCGTGGCTATTAAAGAGTTGTACGGTTTTATGAGACCATTTCACAGAGTATCAGTAAAATATCTTGAGGGCAAGACTGTCATTTACAAAATCTGCTTAGAATTACTACACCAGTATCGCTAGCAGCAGGGCTGATCAGCACCAGCAAAGGAGAAAGTTGTCGAGATAAGAAGAAGTCTATGAAATGATGCCACAGCAGGTCAGAGGCCCCTGCAGACATTCCAACTACAGCTCTTCCCTCTCAACCTCACATTCCAGCATCCTGATGATGCTGGCTACAGCAGCATGGGACCCAAGTTCCGGTGGCTGCTGTGGGAAGGATTGACTTCGGGCTAACTGTGGGAGTCCTGCTGCGCAGGCAGTGAGCACCAGGCTCCTGTCCCTTTGCCAGCCCCTTGCTCTAGGACCGTGAAGGAGGAAAAGGCACAAGAACACCTATCTCCCCACTGCATCTCAGACGTGACGTGCGTCACCACCACTCGCTTCTACTGGTCAGAATTAGCCCTCCCAGGTGTGGGGAGGGCTGGGAGACACATCACTGACAGTGTAACCTCTTCCAGCAACAACTCAACACCGTGGGCGAGCCAGTATTATCTTTCCCAGTTACAGAATGGGCTTCACACGGACTGCAGGGACCGTTCCCATATTACACTTGGCGAAAGACAGAAAACTTACAGTTCAGCTGAATGATCTTATGTGCCTCAGTGCAGATGTGACAGGAGAAGTAAAGCTGAAACGCAAAAGGTGACTTTCCCGAAGGACTCTGGCTCCCAGACTGCCCCACCAACAAGGCCTTCTGTACTTTTAATGCTCGGAGGGAAAGATGCGGCCTCCTCCAGACCCAGAATGTAAACATGGGAGGCCTGAGGAATCAAGGTCAAAGTCAGGACTTTTGGCTTTGCGAGTATGGCACATACTAGTAGAATACACAAAATCTATTCAAAATGTTAGGATTCTGTTTTCAGAGGACTAAGAAAAGGCATAAAAATATGGATCCCACAGAGAAAAAAGATGAAGAAAATAGGAGAAGCAAATTGACAGTGACATTATTTTAATTCTATCACAATTACCTAGAATCCATTGTTTATTTCTAGTATTTGAGAAAAATATAATTCTATATAAAATTAATTCAACTATCAATTGACTGAGCTGAATTTTTTTTTTTAATTAAAAGCTTTGCAGGAGACTGGACTGAATTTCTAGCTGATTGGCTATGACCCAGCTGCACATGATGTGTACTTTTATTAAACTAATTTTTTAAAATTTTTTGACAGGCAGAGTTAGTGAGAAAGAGACAGAGATAAAGGTCTTCCTTGCATTGATTCACCGCCCAAATGGCCGCTACGGCCGGCGCTGCGCCGATCCAAAGCCAGGAGCCGGGTGCTTCTCCTGGTCTCCCATGGGGTGCAGGGGCCCAAGCACTTGGGCCATCCTCCACTGCACTCCCTGGCCACAGCAGAGAGCTGGCCTGGAAGAGGGGCAACCGGGACAGAATCCGGTGCCCTGACCGGGACTAGAACCGGGGGTGCCAGCGTGCTGCGGGCGGAGGATTAGCCTAGTGAGCTGCAGCGGCAGCCTATTAAACTATTTTCATGCACACACATTCACGATACTTCATCTTAAATCTCCAAATTCTAAATAAACTAGCTACAGAAAAGTGCTCTGAAATTGGTTTGTCTGTTGAAGGTAGCAGTTAAGAGACTGGAGCACCGGGGTTTGATTCCTACCTCTGGTTTCTGACTCCAGCTCTCTGTGGGGAAGACCTTGGGAGGCAGTGACGATGGCTCAAGTAATTGGGCTCCTGCTGTCCAGCTGGAAGCCCTAGACTGCATCCCCATTCTGGCTTTGGAACTGGCACAGTCCAGGCCATTGTTAGTGCTTGGAGAATGAACCACAGCAGACAGGAGCACCTCCCCATCCCTCTGTGTGTGTGTGTGTGTATGTGTGTGTGTGTCTTCCTCTCCAAGATAAAACAAAAAGTTTATGCGCCAGAAGTTTGATTTTCAGTGTGGCAGTATTGAGGTGAGGTGATAGAATATTTAAGAAGTGGGTCTCTGAATGTCACTAAGTCACTGGAGAGTGCTACCTTAAGAAGGGACTAATGTAGTTCTTATAATGGGGCCGCAAAGTTAAAGCTCCAGCCTGCAGTCCTGGCATCCCATAGAGGCGCTGGTTTGAGTCCCAGAGGCTCTACTTCCCATCCAGCTCTCTGCTGTGGCCTGGGAAAGCAGTAGAAGATGACCCAACTCCTTGGGCCCCTGCAACCGTGTGGGAGACCCAGAAGAAGCTCCTGGCTCCTGGCTCCTGGCTTCAGATCAGCTCAGCTCTGGCCATTGTGGCCACTTGGGGAGTGAACCAGCAGATGAAAGACCTCTCTCTGTGTCTCTCTCTCTCTGTAACTCTTTCAAATAAAACAAATCTTTTTTAAAAAGCCTGGTTAGCTCATGTGAGAATGAGTTGCAATAAGGGAGCCTGGCCCCTCTCCTGAATCTCTCTTCCACATATACCACTTATGGTTCCTGCATAGGCCCTCACCAGATCTCAGCGAATATTGGTGCCATGCTCTTGAACCGCCAGAACTGTGAGCTATGTAGACTTCTTTTCTTTTTAAAGTACCCAGCCTCAGATATTTTGCTACAGCAACAGAAAACAGGCCAAGATAAGCATTTAAGTTTTCTGAAAAGCAAGTCAACTACTTGGAAATCAATTTAGTTGGGAAAGGACACTGTGTGAGTTGGGAGATGTCGAATCCTGGGTCTTGGTATCACCAGTAACAACTAACTGACTGCACCTCAACCTTCAACTTCAACTTGAAAGGAACTGTTGACTCCCCACACCCCAAGCAGTAGGAAACTACAGTTCAAAAATTCTACTTGGGATTACATTCTATATTTTGGTAGATGTCAAGTGGTCTACTTAAAATGAATTCTGGGGGCCGGTGCTGTGGCTTAGCAGGTAAAGCTGCTGCCTGCACTGCTGGCATCCCATATGGGCATGGGTTTGAGTGCCGGCTGCTCCACTTCCTATCCAGCTCTCTGCTATGGCCTGGGAAAGCAGAAGATGCCCAAGTCCTTGGGCCCCTGCACCCATGTGAGAGACCTGGACGAAACTCCTGGCTCCTGGCTTCAGGTTGGCTCAGCTCCAGCTGTTGTGGCCAACTGGGGAGAGAACCAGCAGGTGGAAGATCTCTCTCTCTCTCTCTCTCTCTCTCTTTGCCCTCTCCTTCTCTCTCTGTGTAACTCTGACTTTCAAATAAATAAATAAATAAATCTTAAAAAAATAAAAAAATGAATTCTGGTCAAAACTAAGCTATGCATTTACAGGTATTTTTGAAACTCCATCCTTGTGATTGTCCAAGGAAAACATGAATGGCAAGTTAATACATTTTTCTTACATCAAAATCCAAGGGCCTTACTTTTAACTTTCAAATCATGCGGATTGAGAAGGGGTTAAGAAGTAGAGGCTGGATATTTTCATCATAACCACTGGATGGCAACAGACATCAACAGTGAGAGGAGACAGTCAATGCAAAGCCACCTTTACGCTTTCCTTGAGCTCCTCTGCATTTTTAGATATAAAATTAAACAATCTAAAGATAATGGGGGGAAGTAAATAAGAGTGAATTGGGAAGTAGAACAATGACGTTCTGAAACACATATTTGGCTTTTCCAAGTGCTTTGTGTGCTCAGATAAATCCCGCAAGAGTTCAGGACTCAGCCAAGAGCTGTAAGAAAATGAAGTGAAGAGGTGAGCCAGAATGCTGTATTTCCCCGAATACGTAACTCTGAACCAGATTAGTAGTGGCAGGGAAGTTTCTGACCCTATGTGATAAAACCATGCTGGCTACTCACTTGACAGCCTACAGAGCTCAACCCCACCCTTGGGCCTCCTTCCTCTCCTGTGGACTTCCCAATCTGCGGACAGAGACCACCTGGAGGCTTCCTCCGACCAAGGTGCCACCAAGGACACCAGGACAGTGAACAGACAGCTTCTTGGGGTCCCCAACACATTCCTTTGGGGTCCTTGCTCTGGAGGAATTATGGGATGGGGAGATGTAAGATAGCATCCTCCAGGGAGGGCTGGTCAGCACATACTTAACGTGATCTCCCGTCCACCCTCCCATTCATTCTCACAATGAATGGTCTTCGAACACCTTAGTGTCTAACCAGGAACCACCCACCTCCAGGGTATCCCCTCACACAGCACTCTGCTGGCTTCCGTTTCAATACCTGCCCCTTCCCCACCTATGTGCAAACCCCATGAAGGTGGATTCATGTCTGTCTTGGCTGCCACTACCTTGCTAGTGTCAGGTATGTACTACAAAAAGTTCGTGGGAAGTGGAATTCAAAGATAAGTCTATTTTGTTGCCAGAAAATTTAGAAATGCATGCATAGTTCTTTCATAATATGCATTTTCCAAGAACTTTTTAATGAACCCCCATATCCAGAGATTTCAATTTTTTTGCATCAAAAATAAACTCATCCTGTAATTCTTTGACATGAACTTTTCTGAAGTTTCTTCATAGTTGCCATACTGACCTGCGTGAAGGAGGAAGGCCTGGCCTCTGGTGGGGCTGACACGGCTTCGAGTGAAATGTTTGCAGCTTGTATTAGTGAAGTGTGCATAGGATCAGGCAGAAAGGACCTGGAAGTCCTGAGACCACGTGCATGAATGTTCCACCCAAACTTCTGAGGCAGCTGAAGATAGCATTTGAAAGAGAGAGAGTATCCCGTAGAACTCACAGTCCATGAATCATATCCTCTAAGTTTCATTATTGGAAGGGATGATGATTTCTGTGAGGCATAAGGGGCCTGGACAGGGAGTCAGAAACACTATCTAGGGATGGTCATTATTTCTTGGGCACACCGAAATACTTGCCAGCTGTGAACTCCCTCTACAGGCAAGTTCAAGGTTGACTGGAATCCATCTTAGCAGATAATCTGCACCCCACTCAGTGACCAGATCAAGTTTACTAGGCAGTTGGCATTAAAATATTAGAGGTATAACAACTGTTTCAGATCATCATATGCACCCTGGAGGTGAAGGGTCAAGAATATCCACTCCTGGAAATACTAGGTGCTAAAAGTCACCATTACTTGGAACAACTCTATCCAAGGCTGACTGTCCAAACCCATCTTTTTTTTTTTTTTTTTTTTTTTTTTTACAGGCAGAGTGGACAGTGAGAGAGAGAGACAGAGAGAAAGGTCTTCCTTTGCCGTTGGTTCACCCTCCAATGGTTGCCGCGGCTGGCGTGCTGCGACCAGCGCCGCACTGATCCGAAGGCAGGAGCCAGGTGCTTCTCCTGGTCTCCCATGGGGTGCAGGACCCAAGCACTTGGGCCATCCTCCACTGCTCTCCCCGGCCACAGCAGAGAGCTGGCCTGGAAGAGGGGCAACCGAGACAGAATCCGGTGCCTCGACCAGGACTAGAACCCGGTGTGCCGGCGCCGCAAGGTGGAGGATTAGCCTACTGAGCCATGGCGCCGGCCCAAAGCCATCATTTTTAAAAACAGAATAACATGCAACCTTGTGACTGCTTTAACACCAACACAAACTTATCTTTTTTTTTTTTTTTTTTTTTGACAGGCAGAGTGGACAGTGAGAGAGAGAGACAGAGAGAAAGATTTTCCTTTTCTGTTGGTTCACCCCCCAATGGCTGCTGTGGCGGGCACACTACGCTGATCCGAAGCCAGCAGCCAGGTGCTTCTCCTGGTCTCCTATGCGGGTGTAGGGCCCAAGCACTTGGGCCATCCTCCACTGCACTCCCACTGCACTCCCAAGCTGGACTGGAAGAGGAGCAACCGGGACAGAATCTGGCGCCCCGACCGGGACTAGAACCCAGGGTGCTGGCGCCGCAGGCGGAGGATTAGCCTAGTGAGCCATGGTGCTGGCCATCAAGAATCTTTATCAACTAATTTATCAACTCAGAATCATAGAAGCAAATAAATATAGGACTAGCATATAACAATTTTTTTTTTAGAATGACAGGAGAAAAAGTAAGTGGTGGCACATTTTTGGTTCCTAAACATTTGAGGACAGAAACAGTGAAAAGTAATAACCGGAGAAGACCTCTACCTGACAGCCTTCCTGCGAGTCCCTCCCCCAAGGAAGACTCGGGCTTTTCCCCGCCCACAGGGGCTGCGACCTCCAGAGGTGCCCGGTGAGGAGGGTGGAGAGCCCCGTGACCCTCAGCACAGGACAGAGCTGACACCTCTCTAACAGGGAGATACAGAAACAGCGGACTCCCCCTCAGTTTCCTTAATTAAAAAACAGGCTAAGCCGGGGGCATGCTCATCAAGGTGATTTTCACGCAGCTCTGACCTGCTTAGCTCATCTGCTGACACAGAAACCCTCAAGCTTCTGTGTGCTTGTTACAGTGTAGCTTTACGCTCCCACCCATCCTCATCCGGGGGGTTTCAGGGTCAGGCTAAGGCAGGAACCTGATTTTCTGACAAGCACTCCAGGCAACATTTAGCCACTGGCTTAAAGCAACAGTCCCCAAAGTGGGTCACTGCACGCATGCTTGAGGGTTCCACAGAGAGAATTTTCACTTTGTAATTTTAGTTTTATAATAATTTTTCCAATACTAAGAACACTCTGGATCATTTGGATGATCGTTTTATAACCAAATGCTACTTCAAGAAGGGTTTACACTCAGGGCTGCACTGAGCACCTTAACTTTTTTTTTTTTTTTTTTTTTGACAGGCAGAGTGGACAGTGAGAGAGAGAGACAGAGAGAAAGGTCTTCCTTTTGCCGTTGGTTCACCCTTCAATGGCCGCCGCGGCCAGCGCGCTGCGGCCGGCACACTGCGCTGATCCGATGGCAGGAGCCAGGAGCCAGGTGCTTTTCCTGGTCTCCCATGGGGTGCAGGGCCCAAGCACCTGGGCCATCCTCCACTGCACTCCCTGGCCACAGCAGAGGGCTGGCCTGGAAGAGGGGCAACCGGGACAGAATCCGGTGCCCCGACCGGGACTAGAACCCGGTGAGCACCTTAACTTTGTCCCAGGCTACGGAGTTTTGTCTCCAGACTTAATTCTTTTAAATCACTTCACAGAGTTTGTAGAAAATGGAAGTAAAGATACATATTTTAATGCAAATAATTTGAAATCCCTGCATAGATTTTGCATAAAATGAATAGTCCATTAAATTTTTGAAGATCCTGTATATGCATGGATTTCAAATTTCTTTTTTTTTTTTTTTTTGACAGGCAGAGTGGACAGTGAGAGAAAGAGACAGAGAGAAAGGTCTTCCTTTGCCGTTGGTTCACCCTCCAATGGCCGCCACGGCTGGCGTGCTGTGGCTGGCGCACCGCGCTGATCTGATGGCAGGAGCCAGGTGCTTCTCCTGGTCTCCCATGGGGTGCAGGGCCCAAGCACTTGGGCCATCCTCCACTGCACTCCCTGGCCACAGCAGAGAGCTGGCCTGGAAGAGGGGCAACCGAGACAGAATCCGGCGCCCCGACTGGGACTAGAACCCGGTGTGCCGGCGCCGCAAGGCGGAGGATTAGCCTAGTGAGCCGCGGCGCTGGCCGGATTTCAAATTTCTTTGCCCTAGAGACCTGCCTGGTGACACAGTGAGTTAAGCCACTGCTTCAGAAGCCTGCATCCCATATTGGAATGCTGGGTCAAGTCCCAGGCGCCCTGTTTCCAATCCAGCATCCTGCTAATGCTCCCAGGAATGCAGCAGAAGATGGCCCAAGTCTTTGGATCCTTGCCAACTATTTAGAAAACCTGGATGGAGTTCCAGGCTTCTGGCTTTGGCCTGACCCAGACCTGGCTATCAGAGCCATCTGTGGTGTGAACCAGGGGATGGAAGAGATCTTCCTCTTTGTCTCCGCCTGTTTCTCTGTTGCTCTGCCTTTTAAAAATCTTTTTCTTTTGCACCAAAGTAAAGATATCTTATTCCATTTTCCATGAAATTTTTGAAGCACCCTTGTACTACATCAGAAGGATGAAAACAATTTATCTACTCAACTCCATGTTGATGGAGTGTGGTTTCCAATTTTTTCATTATTATTAACAATGCTATAGGAAAAATATGTAGATGTTTGTTGTTAAACTTATCTATTTTATTTTATTTGAATGGCAGAGAGATAAAGATAGATCTGGGCTAGGCGGAAGCCAGGAGCCAGGAACTCAATCCAGATCTCCACAAGGGTAGCAAGGACCAACTACCTGAGCCACCACTGCTGCCCACTGGGGTGTGTGTGAACAGAAAGCTGGCATCAGGAGCAGAGCAGGACTGGAACCCAGGCACTCTAACATGGGATATAAGTATCCCAAGCAGCATCTTTAGAAAAATGATTTATTTATTTGAAAGGCAGAGTTACAGGGAGAGGGAGAGGGAGAGGGAGAGAGAGAGAGAGAGAGAGATGTCTTCCACCCACTGGTTCACTCCTCAAATGTCTGCAATGGCTGGAGCTGGGCTGATACGAAGCCAGGAGCTTCTTCCAGGTCTCCCGTGTGAGTGCAGGGGCCCAAGCACTTGGGACATCTTTCACTGCTTTCCCAGGCCACAGCAGAGAGCTGGATTGGAAGTGGAGCAGCCGGGACTTGAACTGGTGCCCATTCAGGACAGTGACACTGTAGGCTTTACCCGCTATGCCACAGTGTTGGCCCCCAAAGTAGCATCTTAACCACTGTGCTAAACACCCAGCCCTACTGATATGTATCTGTATATTTATACATGTATGAGATATATATATATATTTATACTATTTGCTGTTGCATTTCTGTGGCATAAATTCTCAATAGTACTTAATGGATATGGCCATTTAGAACATTAACAGCTATTATTAGAGTACTCAAATGTGTTTTGATTCTGAGAGCTAGGGTCATGAGTGTTCACAGCAAAGTGAGACTCGAATGACATCACTTCATTTGTTCAGGAATGGGACACAGAGAAAGCAGATTTGGACAAGTCGCAGGTCCCACCGCACCTGGGAAGGCTACAGGAAGTCCAATAAACAGACTTGCAGCTCAGGAGAGGACTTCTACAAAGTGACAGATCTGGAAAGTGCCGTGGCTTAGGCCGGCGCTGCGGCTCACTAGGCTAATCCTCTGCCTGCGGCGCTGGCACACAGGGTTCTAGTCCCGGCTGCCCCTCTTCCAGGCCAGCTCTCTGCTGTGGCCAGGGAGTGCAGTGGAGGATGGCCCAAGTGCTTGGGCCCTGCACCCGCATGGGGGACCAGGAGAAGCACCTGGCTCCTGCCATGGGATCAGCGCAGTGCGCCGGCTGCAGCAGCCCTTGGAGGGTGAACCAACGAAAAAGGAAGACCTTTCTCTCTGTCTGTCTCTCTCTCACTGTCCACTCTGCCTGTCAAAAAAAAAAAAAAAAAAAAAAAAAAAAAAGTGCCGTGGCTGAAAGTCTGCCACTGTGGGTGACAACAGCCAATACAGCTAGGAAATGAGGGAGGAAGAAAGGTAAGAACAGAACTCAGGGGGCAAGACAGGAACTGAAAAGGAGGCAAGACCTTTCTCTGTCTCTCCCTCTGTCTGTCCATGATTCTACCTCTCAAATAAATAAATAAAAATCTTTAAAACAATAAAACATACACATATAAGTACAATTTTTTAAACCCACCCAGTTTTGCTTCATAACACATTTTCCATGAAATTTTGGGAAAACCTTTGTATAGAGAATTTCAAAGTTTTTTTTGCCTCCAAATAAACTTATCTCTTCATTCTATTTTTCAAAAACTTTTTCAAGCATCCTCATACACTACTCTCTTAGGGATGTTTTAGGGATTGCTCAGCAGTATAACATCAAATAACCAGAGGGGATAAGAAAGATGAGACAAGAAGAGTCCTTGGTGACCTCTGGCAGAATGCCTCTGGGAGGGGCCACCGCTGTGGCGTAGCAGGTAAAGCTGCCGTATCCAGAGCCAGCTTCCCATATGGGCACTGGTTAGAGACCTGGCTGCTCCATTTCCGATCCAGCTCTCTGCTGTGGCCTGGGAAAGCAGCAGAAGATGGCCCAAGTCCTTGGGCCCCTGCACCCACGTGGGAGGCCCAGGAAAAGATCCTGGCTCCTGGCTTCGGATGGGCACAGCTTCGGATGGGCGCAGCTCCAGCCACTGCCGCCAACTGGGGAGCGAATCAGCAGATGGAAGACCTCTCTTCTCTCTGCTTCTCCTCTCTCTGTAACTCTGACTTTCAAAGAAATAAATAAATCTTTTCTTTTTAGAAAAAGAATGCTTCTGGGAGAGAATGTGACAGCTGAAGGCTCATGGCCTATAACTGCTGTTCAAGCTTTAATGTGATTGGAACCAGGAGAGGTCCTTATGAAAATGCAAATTCTGCTTCAGTGCATCGTAGATCTGCCCGAGATTCCCCCGGTCTAAGAGCCTCCCACATGGTATCCACCGGGTTCATCCAAACACCGCACAAGAGAATTTTGAAACGCCCATGGAAAATGAAGCTAAACGATGTTTATTTTGGTGCAGAAATTTTTTGAAATCCATGTGTAGTTTTTTCATAATATGCACTTATCATGAATTTTTTGAAGACTTCCTAAATGCATAGATTTCAAAATTTGTTGCACCAAAATAAATTTTTCTTTTTAATAATGTTTTATTTCTTTTACTTGAAAGGGATGGATAGGTAGGTATCTCCCATCCATTGGTTCAGTCTCCAAATGCCTGCAACATCTGGGGCTGTGCCAGGCCAAAGCTAGGAGCTGGGAACTCAGTCTGGATCTCCCACATGGGTGGCAGGGATCCAACCACTTGAGCCATCACCTGCCGCCTCCCAGAGTATGAATTAGCAGGAAGCAAGGGCATAGCTGGAAGCTGAACCCCAGCAATCCAGTGTGGGATTTGGGCAAAACAAACAGTGGCTTCACTGCTGAGCCAAAGCCCCACCTCTTAACTTATCTTTGAATTCCATTTCCTATGAACTCTTTGAAGTTCCTAAAGTACTGGAACGCAGGGAAGGGACACGAGAGCAGAGAGCACTGTTTATGGACTCTGAGGCACACTCCCAGGAGAACGTGTCTATGGGGAAACGGCTTTGGTAAGGACCACACACTCATCTTGACACGCCACATCGCATAGTAGTGTTCTGCTGAGTTTTGTATTGTCTTTTCACTTGGATGTTCCTTAAGCTAGGACGAATGTTGTGGAAATGAAAATGTATCAACTCCTTCAGAGTGTAATTTTCAGAGTAATCTGACCCAGAAGGTGTGGGGAGCTGGAACACAGGGCGACAGTGAGTCCTGAATGCACTCAGGTCTGAGACAGTGAGTCCTGAATGCACTCAGGTCTGAGACAGTGAGTCCTGAATGCACTCGGGTCTGAGACGTCTCCCCCACTCTTTCCTGGCGTCAGGAAAACAAAAACACAGAGGTGCCGAGCACCAGCAGAGCCTCATCGTTCCCCCAATTTGTCCCAGCTGCAAATCAGAGAAATCACCTGTGCCTCCTGGTCCCTATCACTGCCCAGTTATAAATGAGGCAGCCCTGGAGACTCTCTGTGTCTGGGAACCCCCTGTCTCTCAGTATCTGGTATCCTCTCCAGGTGCTCTAGCCCACATCCCACATCCCTTTGATCAACCGCTCCAACTCATCTCCCACTACCTCCCTCCTCCCTTGACACAGGTTCCCTATAAAGCCCCAGCATTACACACAAGCCCCAAGCTTCTCTCCCTCTGAGGCTGCTCCTGCCAGTTCTTTGCCCTAATAAAACTCTTACTTTGTGGCTGGCGCCGCGGCTCAATAGGCTAATCCTCTGCCTGCGGCCCGACCCGGGTTCTGGCCCCGGTCAGGGCGCCGGATTCTGTCCCGGTTGCTCCTCTTCCAGGCCAGCTCTCTGCTGTAGCCCGGGAGGGCAGTGGAGGATGGCCCAAGTTCTTGGGCCCTGCACCCGGATGGGAGACCAGGAGGAAGCACCTGGCTCCTGGCTTCAGATCTGCGCAGTGCGCCGGCCGCAATGCGCTGGCTGTAGCAGCCACTTGGGGGGTGAACCAACGGAAAAAGGGGGACCTTTCTCTCTGTCTCTCTCTCCCACTGTCTAACTCTGCCTGTCAAAAAAAAAAAAAAAAAAAAAAAAAAAGGGCCGGCACTGTGGCTCAATGGGTTAACGCCCTGGCCTGAAGTGCCCGAAGCCTATATCTGCGCTGGTTCTAGTCCTGGCTGCTCCTCTTCCGATCCAGCTCTCTGCTGTGGCCTGGGATAGCAGTAGAAGATGGCCCAAGTCCTTGGGCCCCTGCACCTGCATGGGAGAACCGGAGGAAGCTCCTGGCTTCAGATCGGCGCAGCTCTGGCCGGTTCGGCCATCTGGGGAGTGAACCAGCTGATGGAAGTCCTCTCTCTCTGGCTCTACCTCTCACTGTAACTCTGTCTTTCAAATAAAATAAAAATAAATCTTTAAAAAAACACAACTTTTTATTTGCTCAGCGTGATCTTGGTTGTCGTTCTTGGTCGCGGTTGAAAACCCTAACAAGGCCGGCGCCGCGGCTCACTAGGTTAATCCTCCACCTTGCGGCGCTGGCACACCAGGTTCTAGTCCCGGTCGGGGTGCCGGATTCTGTCCCGGTTGCCCCTCTTCCAGGCCAGCTCTCTGCTGTGGCCAGGGAGTGCAGTGGAGGATGGCCCACGTGCTTGGGCCCTGCACCCCATGGGAGACCAGGAAAAGCACCTGGCTCCTGGCTCCTGCCATCGGATCAGCGCGGTGCTCCGGCTGCAAAGCGCAGGCCGCGGTGGCCATTGGAGGGTGAACCAACGGCTAAAGGAAGACCTTTCTCTCTGTCTCTCTCTCTCACTGTCCACTCTGCCTGTCAAAAAACAAACAAACAAACAAACAAACAAAAACACCTTAACAGACAGGAGCTTGGGGGTGTTCAGCAGGAAACCGAACTGCATGTAGTTTCCTCCTCCTCCTCCTCCATCACCACCATCACCACCAACACCAATACCCCCCCACCCTCCACCCCCACCCCCCCCACCACCACAACAACAACAACAATGGCAGAGGTCTCTAAAAGGCAAGAAAGCAGCAAAAACAGACCTTGTTAGGGCACTGGCACCTGTAAGCCTGGTGCCCCCTGAGCCTATGATGCCATCAGCTCTCATTCTAAATATTCCTAGGTCTTTCTGAAGTTCAGCGCCCCATGAGCTCAACAGCACCCCCGCCAGGGGGATGGGCATCCTAGTGGGGGCATAAGTCTGCATGCATCTGCGCTTTTCAGAGGCTTCACTGGTCAAGAGCAGGACGCCTCCAGAGCTAACCGGATCTCCCTGCAGGAGGCAGTCACACGTGGCGGGAGTGCACAGCTACTGTCCACTGATGGCGATTAAGAACAGCCCGGAGGAGGCCGCGGCACCGATGCTTTCTCACCTGCAGAGATGGAGCAGTGAGACCACACGGAATCTCAGTGCTCCACTGACCTGCAGGAGGCACTGAGTCACTGCCCGAGGCCCCCAGCACTGGGCTGCCCCAGAACAGCCTTTCAGATGCTCTTCAGAGATAGTGCCCCTGAGCAGCACGTCTCAGCGGGAGACAGGGTTTCAAAGGAGCCCACAGAGCAAGGGGGAGCAGAGGTTACTCCCCCCAGCATGCTTTCGTCCTTTGAAAGACTGCAGCTCTCTCTTCCCTCACTTCTACACTGGGCTGCCCTATGGGGGAACTTGCACACATCCTGGCGACGTGGAACTGGGCGTGAAAGACAGCCAGAAGCCCTTGCATTCACGGCTTCCCAACCCTTCAGCTCTGCATCAGATTCCAGTGAGCCGGGCGCAGCTGCTGCACCTGGCTCTCAGAGCTCCCCAGGGAGGGAAATGGGCCTGCGGAATTCCCTTTCCTCCGTGGCTCTCACACCTGCTGACTTGGGAGACCAAGCCTATTCCAACAGCACTGTGCACGTGGCGGCTGCTCCTGGAACACCTGTAGGGGAGAACATGGAGATGCCTGCAGGTCCCAGGACAGCGACACAAGCACACACCCAGTGTGACTCCAGCTGGACCCCTGCGGGCCCCTGGGGACTGAGGTTGTTTACTTACTGCTGGTTCCTGGGGCTCCGCACAAGCTACGAGGTCCCTCCCCAGCGCTGTCAGAGTGGTGACAAAACACACCATGTCAGTGTCAATATTCACCTAACAAGTACGCATTCTCAGTTAAACCTGTCTTCACATATCCTCCCTAGCACACACACTAAATACACTTTAAACTCTCGGGAGAGTTATCTGGGAAATCAAGAGTCAATTATATCCACCCCCACAGGATGCCACGTGTCTGAGCCACCAGCAAGCAGGAAGCAGGGTTATTATCATTTGATTTCATTCCTCTAGGTTCCCCCATCCCACTGTGTTCATTTCAAGGAATGGAGAGGCTGGCTTCCAGTCTCTGACCAGAGAGACTGCGTGCTCTGTCTTTATAGGGAGCACTCGACCTGCTACCGACATCATTGAAGGAGGCACAGAGGCAGGAAAAGGGGGAACACCCTTTAGAACACACACTCCCAAAAGGCAAGATACTTCTAAAGAAGCAAGAAGTAGCGTGGGTGCGGGGGAGGTGACCCTGAATAGAACTGTGCTTCTAGGTTCTGGATTAAAGTCCCACCCGGGTGTGCTGTCCTGCGTGCGGGGCGTGGCTTCTGTCTTCACCCAAGTCACGCCTTTCACAAAGCTCTAGGCACGGGGGCCTCGTAGCTTCCTGTGACTCTTGGATTTCTTTCCTGGTTTCCATAATACAATTGCAGTCAGGTGTGGTGGACGATTTTTGAAGAGCGTGTAACATCTGAAGACCTCCCAAGTCAAAACCCTTCTCAGTCACACAGGACTTTAAAAATTAACCACTCGCACTTGCTTAGGGACAGGGGAAACCGCAGAATCCACTTTGGTTCCTGCCTTTCCCGTCTACCTGGAACACAAAATCTTGAACAAGGTCCGAATCTCTTGCTCCTTGGATAGAAGCAAAAGGACGGGGCTGAGGCTCCCGCGGCCCATTTTAGAAGACAGGTCTGGCTGCCAAATAGAGCCTGCTAACTAATGGCGGCCCCGGACTGCCCAGTGGGACTGCCCAGGTGAGAAACTGGAAAGGAGCCTGGACAACAGTAGTCACAGCATCCCTTTCAAGCAGGGAAACCCGGTCCTGAACAGAAGCAGGGGGCACTTAGTCCCTCCCGGAGGCCTGGGAGCGTGCACAAAGCCGCTCACTCCCAGCAGAGGCTCTGCGCGCCCGCCCTGCGCTAGGAACCGCGCTTCGGCCACCCTGGTTCCAGCCGCGGTTCCTCCCATCCCCTTGGAATCATTGGCCGGCAGTGTGCCACGCGCAGGTGGAGAACACGCCCCCAATCAACCCGCTGCAACCGGAGATGTCGGGACTTTACCTTTCTGCTTATCGAGAAAGAGCAGTGGGGGCGCGTCGCCAGGACCCCACAATCCAGGGCCTTTCGCCGCCGCGGGACCCGGGGACGAGCTCGCCGCCTCCGCAGGTGTGCGCTGCGCCGCGGGCCCCTCGGGCGCCGCCGGGGCGCCGTCTCCAGCGGGCAGCTCGGAGCCGGCTTGCGGAGCGGCCGAGGGCGGCTCCGGGAAGGGCTCCGGCTCGGCCAGGCCCCGCCGGCTGGGCGCGCGCTCCTCTTCGCGGATGGCGTCCAGGGCGCTCTGCCGCGCCGGGGGCGAGTCCTGCTCGCGCTTGGGGCTCTCCTCGGAGGCGGAGGAGGCGTCGCACGACTCGATGATGAGCTCGCTGTCCAGCTCGGCCTCGCGCTCCTCGCGCAGAATGCTGTACTGGATGGACGGTGAGGCGGGCGACGGCGGAGGGCCGCCCACGTGGCCGAAGCTCGCGTAGCCCGAGGGAAGTGCGTCCTCGGCGGCCATCGGGTCCTCGGATACCAGCTCGATCTCCGAGTCCCCGGACTCGGCGCTGCTGGCCTCGTGGTCCAGGGGGCTGGGGATGGTGGGCAGCCCGGCTCTGGCCTTGGCCTCGGGCCGGTCGGCCACGTGGGCCGGCGGCCGGGGACTCTCGGCGGTTTCGTAGGATAACCCCTTGGCCTCCTTGATAGCCGTGATGAGCTCGTCCTCGGAGAGGCTGCCCTTCCCCTGGGATTCCGCAGCAGATGGTTCTGGCGTCCCAACAGAGCGACCAAGATGAGTCCAGGAGGCACACACGCGGACGGACAGATGGACAGGGAGTGGAGAAAGAAAACACAATTCCATTAGGGGCATGTTTTCTCCTTGGCTTGAGAAACACATATCTCATTAGCACAGAAACAGGCTGTTAAGAGCGCGCGGCTGGAGACACAGGCCACCTGCGTGTGTTTTACATACCTATCTATCTGAAGCTAGCTGCTTAACGAAGATGAAGCCCAGCGATGTCTTAGCCCCAGAAGCTGGGCCGGTTTTTCCCTTTGCGTTTCCGATTCATTTCCCGATTTCTCAGATTTCATCAGATCATCTGATGTTCACAACTCTTTCATTGGGCCCCCCAGCAGCCACAAGTCCCAGAGTCACCCATCAGGCCTTGCCCTTGGCTGGTCACGTTCTCTTTTCTAATTATCAAGACAGGTCATTTGGAGTCTTGGATACCACCTGACTTCAGCACTTTACACTTCCGGGAAGAACTGATAGTCTTACAGTCTGTGGTGGGAAGAACAACTAAGAGGTGTTTTTTGTTTGTTTTTGTTTTTGTTTTGCCAACTGCACCAGAGGGGCGGTGCCACTGCACAATCCCACAGGGCTCGCAAACGTGGCAGCCTACTGCCAGCTTTCCCCCACTCTCCTCACCTCTCTTGTGAAGAATAAAACCCCAGAGCCAACCCAGCTCCCTGAACCAGTGCCCTCCCTGCGCCTGGTGCTTGTGCAGATGGTCTCAAGGATGCACCTGCAATCTTGCTGAGCCTCCCCGCCCTGGAGGAGGACCTGCTGTCACCATGGCAACAGGGTTACCAGGGAGGTCTCCCCTGCCACCCAGCAGGGCCTCCACTCGCAAGGAAGGAATTACACAGTGATGTCTGGTCCCTTGGCGAGCAAGAACCAGCTGTCTTTCCTGCAAGCTTGGAGGTCGCTGTGGGGATTTGGGGAGGTGGGAGGAGTGGGTCATCTGTTGCTTTGAAATGGTGGGAGCCCCCCCCCCCCATAACAGTTCAGTTATTCTAATTCTTTAGAAAACAGAACTGACTCCATTCTTCACCCGTTTGTCATTCATTCATCTATTATCTGGAACCTACTGTGTGTTAAGCCCACTCATAGGCACCTGTGATATATTAGTGAATGAGAGAGAAAAAGTCCCCGCTTATATTCTTGTCTAAGGGGAACACAATGCATAAACAACATACATATAATGAAGAAGCAGGCATGAGCTTCAAAACTTTTGTACCAAAATAAGCTTATCTTTTGACTTCATTTTCCATATACTTTTTCATATATATAGTATGTTAGAATTATATATAGTACATATGAAATATATAGTATATAAATAAAATATAAATATATAATTTTCATATATGATATAGTATGTTAGAAGTTAAGTGTTATGGATCAAAGTGGAGCAGAGTAAGGGGTGCTGGGATTGGGTAGGGGTGAGTCTGACTCCTAGAATGACATCCGCAGTAAATAACACTTTGACCTCAGAATCAACCCTTAAGGCTTCCTGGTCGGGCTGAAAGGCCTGTGAGAGCATTTCAGGCAAGGAAAGCCAAGACTGACAAAAAATATCCTACACAGAGGATCTCTTTGCAATCTCAGAGGAAAGAAAGGGTCATCAAAGAAGGATACACTCTTCTCTGAAAGGAGGCAAGAACATCTATACCAATAGAGTCTGTGGTCACAAAAAGCTTCCATAGCCTTGGCAGCCCATGGCAAGAGCCTCAGATGATCACTGACGTCATAAAAAGAGTGTTAATTGTTAAAGGAACAACAGTAGTCACTGTGCACTTGCTCCCCAGGCAGGACTTCTGTCCCTTATGAATTGTAATATGAGAATCAACTGTAAATTTTCTCCCCAAACTGTACTCTGTATGTTTTGTGGATGCAAATTGTTGAAGTCTATGATTACATAAAGTTGGTCCTTTGTATATAGTCATACTAAAAATGAAGCATAATGAAGGAGATGGGAGAGGGAGAGGGATGAGAGCAGGGGAGCGGGGGCGGTAAGGGGGAAAGAACCACTATATTCCTAAAGTTGTATCTATGATTAAATGCATTCATTAAATAAAAATTCAAAAAAAATTTACTATTTGAGAGACAGAAGAGAGAGAGCTCCTATCAGCTGGTTCACTCCTCCAATACCCACAACAGTTGGGAATACAATCCAAGTCTCCCACGTGGTGACAGGAGTCCAATTACATGAGCCATCACCCCTGCCTCCCAGGCTCGGCATTAGCTGGAAGCTGGAATCATGAGCAGCGAGGCAGGCATCAGACTTGAGCGTTTTTAACTGCTAGGCTAAATGTCTGCTCCTGAGTTTGCAATTTTAAGTAATGGAGTCAAGACAGGCCTCCGTGAGAAAGTGAAGTGTTTTTAACACATGAGTGTCACTCAGGAAGACACCCAGAGGACAAGTATGCTGGGCAGGAGGCAACCCAGGGCAGCGGCCGGGGGTGGGAGCTGCACTGATTTCCAAGCATCAGAAGGAAACATAAGTCTGGGTGAGGTGAATAGGGGGGGCACAATAGAAGAAGCCAGTGCCGGCTGGCGCCACGGCTCACTAGGCTAATCCTCCGCCTTGCGGCGCTGGCACACCGGGTTCTAGTCCTGGTTGGGGCGCCGGATTCTGTCCCGGTTGCCCCTCTTCCAGGTCAGCTCTCTGCTGTGGCCAGGGAGCGCAGTGGAGGATGGCCCAAGTATTTGGGTCCTGCACCCCATGGGAGACCAGGATAAGTACCTGGCTCCTACCATCGGATCAGTGCGGTGCACCGGCCGCAGCGGCCACTGGAGGGTGAACCAACAGCAAAGGAAGACCTTTCTCTCTGTCTCTCTCTCTCTCACTGTCCACTCTGCCTGTAAAAAAATAAAAATAAAAAAATAAAAAAGCCAGTGCCATGTCGGGAGTGGGGGTCAGATCATGGAGGATCTGTCTCATGGGGCTTTTTTTTTTTTTTTTTTTTTGACAGGCAGAGTGGACAGTGAGAGAGAGAGACAGAGAGAAAGGTCTTCCTTTGCTGTTGGTTCACCCTCCAATGGCCACTGCAGCCGGCGCACTGCGCTGATCCGATGGCAGGAGCCAGGTGCTTCTCCTGGTCTCCCTTGGGGTGCAGGGCCCAAGCACTTGGGCCATCCTCCACTGCACTCCCTGGCCACAGCAGAGAGCTGGCCTGGAAGAGGGGCAACCGGGACAGAATCCGGCGCCCCGACTGGGACTAGAACCTGGTGTGCCGGTGCCGCAAGGCGGAGGATTAGCCTAGTGAGCCGCGGCGCCGGCCCTCATGGGGCTTTAACTCTGGGTGAAAGGAGAAGCCGTTGGAGGGTTTTCAGCAGAGATAGTATACCTACTTATTCTCAGTAACTGAAAACCACCACTTCATTATATCTTCATGCTTTATGCTTTTCAAATTTTATTGTGTGATTTCAAACTCTGTTTTTCTAGCAGGTTCCTTAAGAGGTTGTACACATATTTCCTTGCTATGATTTCAAGAGGCACAGAGTGTAAAGTTACAGCAGCCCACTTCTGATCTGTGGGCTGGGGCACGGAAGGGTGCGCTCAGTGGCCCCATCCTCACAGCTCTGTTGTTGAGTATCTGCTGGGTGCCAGGTACTCTGCTTAGGGAGCTGGAAGTCTAGTGGCAAAAGGCTAAGAGACCTGTTCAGGGTCACTACCCTGGATTTCCCTCTTCTCCCCGTCTATCTGTTCTTTCTCTGCCCTGTCCTGGGATCAGATGGGCTGATTTACATAGAGCGGGGAGCCCTCTGGTTTCTGGTTGTTTGCCACCAGGAGGAAGCTCTTTTTACAAACATGATTCGAGGATTTATCTGAATCCAAGTGAATACATCATTTTATCTAGATTCCCGTTTGCTTCAGTTTGCTGAAAATTTCCCTCATTGGGTTCTCTGGACACGCTGTCCACCTCGTTGGCTTCTGGGCCACTGCCCTCTCCAGGTTCCCCTGCAGGCTTTCCTGACCTCAGGGGCCTCCCTGGAGGACACATCACTCTTCCCTTGCACCAAGAGAGCTCAGCGCTTGGGTCTCGCTCACTCTGCTCCGCCTCATCCACTCCTGCTTTCTCTTTTCCAGACAACAGGAAAATAGCCAAGACACAATGGGTTAAGTACAAAGTGTCCTACAAAGTTCCAGAAGAACTCAGAGGAGGTCACTGAGAAAGTTGTATTTTTTTTCTTTCTTTTTTTCTTTTTTTGGACAGACAGAATTAGACAGTGAGAGAGAGAGACAGAGAGAAAGGTCTTCCTTTTTCAGTTGGTTCACCCCCCAAGTGGCCACTACGGCCAGCGTGCTGTGGCCAGCGCTGTGCAGATCTGAAGCCAGGAGCCAGGTGCTTCCTCCTGGTCTCCCATGCGGGTGCAGGGCCCAAGGACCTGGGCCATCCTCCACTGCCCTCCTGGGCCACAGCAGAGAGCTGGCCTGGAAGAGGGGCAACCGGGACAGAATCTGGCGCCCCGACTAGGACTAGAACCAGTGTGCTGACGCTGCAGGCGAAGGATTAGCCAAGTGCACCGTGGCGCCGGCAGAAAGTTGTATTTTAATTGGTCTTGGAATACAAATAGAGCCTTCAAAGGCAGGCACAGTCCAAGAGTGGACTCCACGAGAACAGGTATGGAGGTGAAAAAGGAAGAAATGCGTTCCAAGAATGGCACAATCAAGGTCAAACTGGAATATTATGGGGGTGATACAGGGTGAGGTGGCCGGCAAGGCGAGTGGGCCCCTGGTCTCGGAAAGGCCCTGGAAACTCGTTTAAAAGTCAGTACCTTGTTAGGCAGATGTTGGTGCATTCTGGAAGTATTAGGATGAACTTAGGAGGGAAAGTAGTAGAAAGAGGATGACCCGTGAAGAGGAGACTGCAACAGCTGAGGGAAGAATCATGACAACTTAGTGAGCTGTGGTGGCCACAGGGTGGAAAGGAAAGGAAAATTCAAGACATTGAGGAGAGAAATCACAGGCTTGGGTTCTAAGTCATATGGTGAATGAGACACAGAGGAGTGTTTAAGATCGCTCAGAAACGGTGAGCCTAGACAAAGTAAATGAACAGGGATTTCATTCTCAAAGTGAAGGGAGTCAGAACAATGAGCTGGTTTGACGGGACACACAAAGAAAATTCTTCTGTTGCATGTTCGTTCCATTCCTGTGGCACCATCCTTGCACTTTTCTCATGCAGGAAGCCTCTGTGTAACCATTCGAACTGCTCACCCTGACCACACTTCTGCGCTGGAACATTCTTGGGAGACCCACATCGCAGGGCGACCCACCCACGTGTGATCCCACCATCACCTCCAGGAAGAGTTGGCAGATTTAGCAAATAAAAACACAGGACACCCAGTTAAATTTGAATCTCGGCTAAACAATGAATATGTGTTTTAGCATAATTGTATCCAATGAAATATTTGTATTTTATCTTACAACTCTATCTCCAGTTGAGAACCACTGAGCTAAAGCATTCAGGAAAGAAGGCTCCATGATCTGATTTTATTTACTCAAGAGTAAGAATGGGGCTGGTGCTGTGGCATAGTGGATAAAGCCACCACCTGCAGTGCCAGCATCCCATATGGGTGCCGGTTCAAGTCCTGGCTGCTTCACTTCTGATCCAGCTCTCTGCTATGGCCTGGGGAAGCAGTAGAAGATGGCCCAAGTCCTTGGGCCCCTGCACCCACATGGGAGACCCAGAAGAAGCTCCTGGCTCCTGGCTTCAGATCGGTGCAGCACCAGCTGTTGCGGCCAACTGGGGAGTGAACCAGCAGACGGAAGACCTCTCTCTCTCTGCCTCTCCTTCTCTCTCTGTGTCACTCTGACTTTCAAATAAATAAATAAATAAATAAATCTTTTAAAAAAAAGGAGTAAGGTTATCAGGCAGCTGTGGGTTGTGAGAGAAAAGGGCCGGATGAGGTCCCTCTTAGGCAAGTGAAGCTGCTGCCATGGTAACAATCCATCCTTATAAGTTAGAAGGGACTTGGCAGCTTGTGTAGACATACATTGTCCTGCATTCCTAACAGAAACTAAAAGCTAACAACAATTAACAAAATGCTAGGAGGAATCATGGAAATTTTGGGAACGAAATATAAGTTTTCTTCCCTTCATAAAAAGCTTTATTGATCTTTAGCTAAAATATTGGTTATTACGTGGACACAGTCAACTAAACTAATCAGATAGCTTGATGACTGAGGCTAGAACCACCCCACTCTGGGGCGGCAGTCTGGTGCTGCTTTGTTAAGTCGAATGCTATAACTGAGGGGGAGAAGAGGAAAGGTGAACGGGGGCTCTTTAGTCACAGATGCTGGAGTCCTAGGGTGAACGATGCTGCATTTAGGTCTCCCCCAAGTTCCTGGGTCTTCTCCATGAAGTGGTTCCCTGAGTACCCAAGGCTTCCCCTGCCCCGGGCCCGTGCACTGGCCATCTCCTCAGCCCCGCACCTGTTCCCTGGCTGTCCACCTGGCTTGTTCCCTCCCTCTATTCAGAGCTCTGCTCTAAGCAGTCAGCTCGGAGAAGCCTTTGCTTACCTGACACACCACCACCCTTACCACTCCTTTATATATTACCTGGCTTCGTTTATCTGCATAATCATTATAACTACCTTATATCACGTATGTATCTACATGTTTGTATGAGCATTCTTCAAGAAGCTCAAGAAACATGGAATTAAAAGATAAATTTATTTTGGTGCAAAATATTTTTAAATCCATGCATTTTTTTTTCTATAACACGCATTTCCCATGAACACTGTGAAGACCCCATGGGTAGGATATAAGCTGCATGTAGGCGGAGATTTTTCTGTGATTCCATCCTGTGCCCCTTCAGGGTAATAGAACAATGCCTGGCCAGGAGCAGATGACCGATATGTATCTGTTAAATGAATGGATGAATGAAAGCATGAACAATGTCACTTTCCAGCTCCAGGTCCTCCAGTGGTCTCCCACTGCGATGGAACAAAATTCAGAATCCTTTATGCAAGCTCTGAGCCCTGCCTACCTCCCCAGCTGTGCTCTGTGCAGCACTTCTCCCTCGCTCCTCTGAGCCATTGGCCTTCTTTCAGTCCCCAAAGCGCACGGCCTTCGGCCTAGGGATCTGCTGTCCTTGTACCCGAGATCTCTCTGAGCCCCTTTCTCAAGGGTGGACTCCTCCTCACTGTACTCTGGTCTGGCCCCTCACACCCAACACTCCAGCATTCTACAGAAGCACTCACACTTAGTGAAATCACACTATTTACTGTGTGTTGGTTTCTTATTGTCTGTCTCCTCCGACCAGCAGGCCATCTCCACAAGGACAGCGCCCTTCAGCGTCTGAATTACTGCAGTGTCCCTGGTGCCTAGCACGGGTCCGCAGATGAAGTCAGTGAATTAAGTATTTTTTTTTTTTTGGATAACAGAATGGATTTTCACAATGGGTAGGACAGTCATTCAACACAAGGAAATAGTAACCATAGTCTTGAAAGAGTTAAATCTAGTTATTTACTTATTTATTTATTTATTTTTGCTTTTTGCTTATTTCCATTAAGGGGAGCAAGAGGGGCTTGGCCATAACCTCCTGATTGCTGTGGCTTTTTTTTTTTTTTGACTGGTCATAAGATGCCTCTTGGTGTTTGTGTCTACACAAGGTGTGCTGATCTGTCAATGGTCTGGAGCATGAGGGCATTCTACGTTTTCCTAAAATGCATCACTTTTTTTTCATAATGATTTTTGCTGAAAAGAAATTTCCAGCACTTACACTTGCAAGCATTATTGCCTCTCCACCTCAGGCTATATTAATAGGATGAACATATTTAAGTAAGTTGGAAAAGGTCACAAAATGGAATAACCTCTTGGAATTGAAAGACGTATGGTAGACTCGGGGCTTACACATCAGGAACTATGGACAAAATGATGCCATATTAGAATTTCTCTTGAATTATTTCTCATTTCTTATTTCTCATTTCTTATTTATTAGGCAATGCCTCACTGAGCTCCTTTTGCTTAGAATGTTTTCTTTTTCCTCAGTTCTGTGTTTTTGCTGTGTGCCAATGTGGGATGCATGTGGACAGAGGAGCTCAACGTGGGAGAGCGCTGTGTCAGGCAACTTTCTCTTTCTTGAACAAACATTTCTTTGAATTTTTGGTGCAACTGCAGAAAAATGCTGTCAAATGGGCAACCCAAGGTCAAGTGAGTCAGACCTGTCTTTGTCTTTGTTGTTCCAGGCCCCCATGAGTCAGGGCTAATGGAAAAAATAAATAAATAAGGAAGTCCTCTAATAATGAATGGAATGGAGCCTGTCCTTGTAGACTGTGGTGTTTAGGTGAGGGATGTGCCATGGACATGGAATACATGTGCCCGGGCACTTGACTCTTCTTGAAGATTGACTGGTCTGGGCTGACCACCAACCAGCTCTGGAGCTCTGTGAAGCGTAGCAGATTATAGAGCTTACAGGAAGGGTTTCACTGTGCATTGCCACAGAGAGGACACGGAGTCTTGGAGACACAGCTATGTCCCCACCTCATGCTGCAAGCAGGGACAAGTCTCGCCTAATGCACTCGGCGCCTGTTTCCTTATTTGTCATCACTACCCAAATCTCCATGAACCTCTTGTGTGGAGGTCACTGTGCCTTGCACCTGCATGTCCCTCCACCTCCTGAGACTCATAGGCCACCCTCCCCCTCACCTGCCTATTTCCTATTGTTCGTTGGGCAGTCCCCTCGGGTCTCAGTTCACCTGGAGGGTCACTTTTGACTTTAGGACTCTGTGCTCCTGTTTCTCAAGACACGAATCGTGCTGGGGTCGGGCTGTTTATTTGGTCATTTGTCCCAAGGGAGGGCAGGGACCCGTCCATCACCAGGGCCTCACGGCACACCTAACCAGAAGAAGATGTGTGGGAAGTATCTGCTGAGTGAATGAGGAAATCTGCAGGCCAGGAATTTGGTGCAGTGGCTCTTGAAGATACTTGGAGCTTTCTGATTGAGTGACTTGTTAGGCAAGGGGAGAAATTAATGCTCCATCCTTAGGGAAACAGCATGGGGGACCACTGCTGTTCTTAAACTTGGACTTGTGCTCAGCACTGGGTTTAGAGCAATGGCTCTTCCGCGTGAGGCGCTGGATCCATTTGTGAGTTAGGGGAGGCCCTTTCCCCTAAGATGCTGGTCGGGGCCCTCTTGGGTCCAGATGGAACGGCAGCCACCAGACCTCTCACTGTTCTCTGCATCCCGATGCCTCATGGGTATTCAGGAGAGGGAGTGACGCAAAGGCTGGAGAGAGGGTGGTGGGTGATGTCAGAGAGAGCTGTGCGTGGTGCGGCCCGGGGAGGCAGTGGCGGGGTGGGGGGCTCCGGGCAGATGAGAGCCCCTTTGTGTGCATGACAGAATGTGTCCCCGTGTGGTTGCACATCCTGCCTTTAGGAGAACGTTCAAGCTGAAAAAGCTCATAGCCTGGAGAATTCTCAACATCTTTACTTTCACTCAGTACTCAAAGGATCCTCAAAAAGTTGAGGGAAAACACACCCTGTGAATAAGTTAGGCACGGATTTCAAGATTTCTTGCACTGGAGTAAATGTATGTGTTAATTCCACTTTCTGTGAACTTTTTGAAGCCCCCCCCCCCATTTTTTAGTTTTGAAAATAAAATTGTAGCAAGAACTTCAATCAGCCAAAGAGAGAGAGAGAGAGAAAGGCAGTGCTGAAATGGAAGGGGGAGGGGAGGAGTGCCCTTTGTTTAGGTTTTGTTCTCACTTCACAGGTTCGGGCCAGAACACCCTGAGGGCCACTCCCTCCCTCCCACCTCATTTTGCAGGCTCAGAGCTGGGACCAGCAATGTTAACTGGCCTGGCCAAGGTGGCCCATCGGAGAACATCCTGGGTGCTCTCCCCAGAACACCTGCAGCACACCTGGACCACCTGGGCTGGGGAGATGGGGGAGGGCCAACCTAAAGTGGGCGGCTCCTCCCTCTGCCCTGAACCCCAGGGGCCACAGGGCGACTTCCATGTTCCTGGGGTGTCATCCTGGGCTTCCCCATAGAATGAAGAAACATTTCACATAGAGTATCTGACGGGACCAGATCTCAATCCTGGTAAAATAGCGCAGGACCGGAAAGCAGCTGCTGGTTCATTCACCTATGCTAAAGTTAAAGTTATTTTGAATGCGAATCCTCATTGCCTAATACATGCCCTAGGAGTTCAGAGCCCCCTAAGCTGGGTTTGCCCAGTGCTCCTACCTGTTCCGGAAGATGGCGGGGTGACAGACCCGGGGCTGTCATCCTCAGGCTCTGACACGGTGACCATGGGGACTGTGTCGGGACTCGGCTTCAGACATACGTCTTGCTTCTCGGGGCTCTGGACTCGGGGCGCAGCCTCCACCTCCGTGAGCGTGATCTTGACAGGTGCGCTGACCACAGCGGCACGGTGCGGTTCTTCAGAGAGGTCATCCACGTAGGGAGCAAACGTGGACGCTTCAAATAAGTGGTCCTTGAGGATCTTTCCCTCCACGGGAGCTGGCGTGTCGGGCTCACGGGCCCCTTCAGGTCTGGGCGAGACACCAGTGTCCTGATCCTTAAGATCCCAGTCTTTGTGTGGCAACTCCGGGGACGGCTGCTCCCGACACGTCGGCTCCTCGGGCCTGGTTATGTCAATGTACTTGTAGGCCTCGGCTTTCATCTGGTCCAGGGGGTCTGCCAAGATCTTGTTCACTTCTGCCAACTCTGCCGGAGTCATCTCTATGCCCGAATCAGAGCTAAACAGGCCACGAGGCTCCGTTGCAGGCACATCGGGTAAGGAGGGCCCGGGGCTGGCCAAGTCCTCGGGGCTCTCAGAAGCGGTGACACGGCCGTCGTCCTTCTGCAGGATGCCAGTGAAGTACGTGGAATCCTCCCGAGGCGGGGAACAGATGTCAGATATCAGAGATGTGTAACACGCCCCTGCCCTGTCTTCTGGTGTGGCGGGAGAGGCGCGATCCGGGGCGGCGCTGGCAAAGCCTGCTGCACCTGGGAGGCAGAACAGCAGCGGGCAGTGAGTGCTCACCTGGCTTCCGTTCTCTCCTGCCCCAGCCACCGCCCACCCCATCCGGGGGGAGACAGCATCCGCCCTCCTCCAGGCCTCGGGGGCCCTTGGAGCCTTGCGGGTCCTGTCTTCCCAGGGCCCAGAGCTCCAGTATCCTCCTGAGGGCTGGCCGCAGAGGCTCAGAGGGGCTGCCAGGCCCCCACCCATTGGTGGTATTTCCCAGTGAACTGGAAAATTGGTTTTCCACCTTGCCTGCTTAGACATGCAGTGTGTGATCCAACTCGGTATCATTAAAAAGACACCCTCTCTCGGTCTGCAGTACTAACGGCTACCTAAGAGGAGGTGGGAATGCGACCTAATTCAGCTTTGTAAATGCAATGATAGGATGGAGGAGGGGGGAGAGGAGCTACTCTTGGGAACTCACAGAATAGGGAGAGGCCCCAAGGAGCCCCCAGGCCAGCCCTCCATTCCTGGACTCCTGCTTCTCCGGGATTGACATTACCCCCCTCCCCTTTTTTTGGAGGGGGTTTTATTTGGGGAAGAGGGAGATATTTCCCCTTTAAAATTTTTTTAATTAACACATAATAACTGTATGTATGAAGTGCAGTGTGATGTTTTAAATAATTATGCAATGATCAACTAGAGTGATTAGCATATCCATCACCTCAAACATTTGTGGTAAGAACATTCAAAGCGCTCTTTTGTAATTATCGTTAACCACAGCCGCCTTCCTGTGCAATAAACACCAGAACTTACTCCTCCTATCCAATTATAAGTTTGTGCCCACTGACCAGCCTCTTCTCACTCCCCCCCACCTTCATTCTCTTGTTTCTTTTTGGGGGGTGGGGATGGGGTGAGGGGAGACCTCCTGTTTGCTGGTTCATTCCTGAGATACCCACAAGAGCCTGGTGGCTGGCGCCGCGGCTCAACAGGCTAATCCTCCGCCTAGCGGTGCCGGCACACCGGGTTCTAGTCCCGGTCAGGGTGCCGGATTCTGTCCCGGTTGCCCCTCTTCCAGGCCAGCTCTCTGCTGTGGCCCGGGAGTGCAGTGGAGGATGGTCCAAGTGCTTGGGCCCTGCACCCCATGGGAGACCAGGAGAAGCACCTGGCTCCTGCCTTTGGATCAGCACAGTGCGCTGGCTGCAGCGCACGGGCCGCAGCAGCCATTGGAGGGTGAACCAACGGCAAAGGAAGACCTTTCTCTCTGTCTCTCACTGTCCACTCTGTCTGAAAAAAAAAAAAAAAAAAAAAAAAAGCCTGGCAGGGCTAAACTGAAGCCAGGAGCCAGGAAATCCGTGCCAGTCTCTCATGCAGGTGGGAGGGACTCTAGCAGCTGAGCCATCACTTGCTGCCTCTCAGGGTGAGTATTCAGAAGGAGCCGGAATTCAGAGCAGAGCCGTGGCCCAAGTGCAGGCACATCAGCACAGGACGAGGCGCTCCCTCTTGACAGCTCAAACTCGCAGCCAAACTCCTGCCCCTGCCCTCTTTTTTTTCTTTCAAGACTTATTTATTTATTTGAAAGGTAGAGTTGCAGAGAGAGGGAAAGAGACAGGGGGGTGGATCTTCTATCCACTGGTTCACTCCCCAAATGGCCACAGCAGCTGGGGCTGGGTCAGGCAGAGTCTAGGAGCCAGCAGCTTCTTCTGGGTCTCCTACGTGGCTGCAGGGTCATCCTCCCCTGCCTACAGCAGAGAGCTGGATAGGAAGTGGAGCAGCCGGGACTTGAACCGGCGTCCATACGGGATGCTGGTGTTGCAGGCAGCAGCTTCACCTGCTACGCCACAAGGCTGGCCTCACTCATTCTCTTTGTAAAGGTCTTTAGAGAAGGGGACTCCTGGTTCTCCAATGGCCTCACCCCTAAGTGGTGCACTTCTCTGTCCCTTCAGTTTTCCCTCTCATTTTGTTTCATTCCCTCCTCGACTGCCCATTCTTTGCTTCGCAGTGTTGCTCAGAGTCATCCGCTGGGAATGACTTCACTCCTCTGGACACGTTAGCCGCAAAACGAGCTTCCAAGGTTGAGTCTGCAGCATGTTTTCAACTGGACTTTGCTCTGTGTAAAACACAGCTAATACATGCACACAAAGTGAGCAGAAAAGGAAGACAAAGGCCATTGCCGTGGCTCACTGGGCTAATCCTCCGCCTGCGGTGCCAGCACCCCGGTTGCTCCTTTTCCAGTCCAGCTCTCTGCTGTGGCCCAGGAAGGTAGTGGAGGATGGCCCAAGTGCTTGGGCCCTGCACCCCATGGGAGACCAGGAGGAAGCACCACCTGGCTCCTGGCTTCGGATCAGCGCAGAGCACCAGCTGTAGCAACCATTTGGTTGTTACCTGATCCTTACAACAATTTTATGAAGTCCAAACTGCTCACATGCACACAAACACATCACACACACATATACACAAGCACACACTCAGCACGCACAGGTAAAAAACACGTGACATAGCAAAGAGTCATCCAGAGTAGAGCACCGACGCATGTAAAAGTCTTCAAAACAGTAGCAGTAACGCAATATCAGAGGCTAACATTTGAGTGCTTGCTGGGTGTCAGAAAGAGGTCCGAGCCAAGGGGTTGGTGCTGTGGTGCACTGGGTAAAATAAGCTACCCTTGTGATACTGCCGTCCCGTATCCGAGCACGGGTTCCAGTTCTGACTGCTCTGCAGCAGACCCAGCTTCCTGCTAATGTGTGGGAAGGCAGCAGATGACGGCCTGAATGCTTGGCCCCTGCCACCCACACGGGAGACCTGGATGGAGCTCTTGGCTCCTGACTTCGGCCTGGCCCAGCCCTGGCTTTTACAGTCATTTGGGGAGTGAACCAGTGGATGGAAGACCTCGCTCTCTCTCTCCCTCTCTCCCTCTTTTACTCTACCTTGCAAATAAATAAATAAATCTTTTAAGAAAGAAGTGATTTTTTAAAATAGATATTGCCTCATTAAAGTAATTAATTAAAGCATTAGTCATTAAAGCGATCCTAGATAACCTTTTTATAGCCGAGAAAAGGGGCTGAATAACTCGCCCAAGACATCACAGGCATAAGTGGTACAGCCAGGAAGTTAACGCCCCCATCCAAAAAAAAAAAAAAAAAAAAGCTTAATAGTAACAATTAATAGTAACAATGAGCCTTATTGCCTAATACACAGACCACCAAAGGGAAAATTATTAAATTTCAATCTGTAAGGGCACACACCCCTTTACGTAAAAAAAAAATTCTGAAAGCTTCTTTATGATATAGGCCTACCCCACAAAAAGAACTCCCTGGAGGAGGGGACGTGGGCCTGCAATGTTTCTCCAGAGATTATTTGGTTTGGGGTTCTCTACCACCATCATTGGGAGCCACTTGCACGGGGTGGTAAGTACAAGTACGTGTTCACCAGAGAGTAAAGGGGGATTTTTCCATGGACGTGAGTGATCTGGAAGTGCAGAGAGTGGCCATGGGGATGCCATGGGCTCCTGGTGGAAACGTAGTGGGTGGTTGGTAGGGCTGTGTCACAGTCATTGTCATCCAACTGTCACTCAAGGCTTCCCTTGCAGGTGCCAGCACAGGGCTCTTGGCCCTCATCATCTATCACCAGCATGTAGCATAGCCCTCCAGCCCACTGTCTCCCGCCACCAGCCGTTATCACAGCAAACACAAGTGTCGCTTGTGCAGTGCTTGGCCCCAGGGCTCTGCCCTGCCTCACTGGGGAATCTTTACACTCTGCACCCTGGCCCTGCAGATGGTGTGCCTTCCCCGTGGCGTGGTCAGCCTCACTGCTCCTGCCACCAGCCTCCCCTCCCGGCACAGCCCCGCCTTGCCCTCTCTGACTGAGATCACTCAGCAGTCCTGCCCATCTCCATACCCAGATCTCCGCCCTTCAACCTCAAGAGGTGAAAGAGAAGAAGCTGTACGTGCCGCCTTCTCCCTGACGAATCTGCCGACCACCTGCCCCCAGGCAGGCTCCGTAAGACACCTGCCGTCATCTGGGTGCTTGTAAACCACGAAACTTATTTTGGAGGCTGGAATTGCAAGGTCAAGGTGCTAATGGATTTGGAGTGTGCCGAGGGCCTGCTTCCTAGATGACCTTTATGCTGTAACAACATGTGGTAGAGGGGCTGGGGAAACTCTGAGCTCCCTATGGGCACTAATCCCAATCACGGGGGCTCTCTGCCTTCATGACCTCATCACCTCCCAAAGACCCCCCCCTTCCATCATCTTGTGGGTCAGAAGTTCAACATGGGAACGCTGCAAGGGACACAAACATTCAGACCGTGGGACTGATCTTGTCCCACATCCGTCAGGACCTGACCCCTTCATATTGTTCTCCCTCCTCATTCTCATAGCACTGGACTTCTACTGCTCACACGGCTGTATGACTTCTGACCTATGTATGTCCGTGGTATTTCTACTTATCTGTCAGCTCCTGGGGCTTCAGCCTTGTGTCTGGTACATTATAATGTACACAGTAGGTATCCAATAAAAAAATGAAGAAGTGAATGAATGGACCGATGAATCAATCAATGTGTGGATTTATTCTAGACATCTATGGAGAACAAAATAGGACAAATTAATGCTAGTCGCTAAGAGGACATGTTAATCTGTCATGTGAAAATCACTCTAAGAATGTGAGTTACCTAACAAGGGACAGGGGCTGTATTTCCAGACAGGAGTGCTCTCATCCTGGCAGACAGGGGCCTGGCACCTGGATCGGCAGGAGTTGGCATCCTGTGGAAAGTTGGGTGAGACACCATAGAAGTCCCTCCCTGCTCTCCATGAGCTTGTACTGATTGGCGCTGCTGCAATCTGACACAACTTCTTTACCCTCTTGCTTTCCTGTAAAACAGAGTCAAGGCCGGCGCCGCGGCTCACTAGGCTAATCCTCCGCCTTGCGGCGCCGGCACACCGGGTTCTAGTTCTGGTCGGGGCGCCGGATTCTGTCCCGGTTGCCCCTCTTCCAGGCCAGCTCTCTGCTGTGGCCCGGGAGTGCAGTGGAGGATGGCCCAAGTGCTTGGGTCCTGCACCTGCATGGGAGACCAGGAGAAGCACCTGGCTCCTAGCTTCTGATCAGCGCAATGCGCCGGCCGCGGCGGCCATTAGAGAGTGAACCAACGGTAAAGGAAGACCTTTCTCTCTGTCTCTCTCTCTCTCACTGTCCACTCTGCCTGTCAAAACAAACAAACAAACAAACAAAAAACCAGAGTCAACGTGATTTTCCTTGAGGTGACGCCTTAAAGAACGGGGACTGTCTAGATGCACAGAACAATGGAGGGTACAAACTCTAGACTGTAGCCACATTATTTGAGAGACTGCAACCAGAATCAACCATTGGGAAGAATTCTCATCCCCGACACTCATACCCTGCTAGCTCTGCCCTGCCCAGCATGAACCTGGGAGGACTTCCTCACTCCACTCCACAAATATTGCCAACTGGAGGGTAAGAAGACGACGCAGAAAGTCATGTGTGTGCGCATAGCATATTTCATTTTTTTTCCACACATTTTAGATGGCACCATGTTGGAACCATCATAAAAACAATGAATAATCCAAATACTTTGAATGTCCCATTTTCTTAAATTGAGCTAAATACCCCAAAAGATTCTCAAGGTTCCAACTTATTCAGGTTGGAAATGGATGTATATCACATTAGATAGTGCCAACTACATAAAATCTTTGTAAACAGAAAATCCTATCCTAGACGATAAATTATGTGAGAGCAGAGCCCTGTGGGGATTGCTGGAACTGAGAAGCAGAATTGAGCCTGAAGGTTCAGGAACGGCAATTAATTCTTGTCAGTGCTCCTGCAGGGCTGGCAGATGTGGGAACTGAGGCAGAGCACAAAAGCCAGTTGCCTCGGGGAGCAGCCATACTGTTATATTGTTAAATACAGACCCACTCAATGACAGCACTCTCCTTATCTAGACTAGAAATTACTATTACACATAATATGACATATAGAATATACATAGATATCCTGCTATTATACGCATGTGTGGCTTCCAAAAGCTCATGAAAAAATGGAATTAAAAGATAAAAATAAAAACTATTTCTCAACATACACTCTATGGGTTCAGGATACCTTTGTAAATGACAACACCTGCCATTTAACCCCTCTCTAAAGAACTGAGTGTTCTGGGAATTTCACCACATGAATGCAGTCTTTTCACATTAAAAATATAGGTGCCCCTTTACATATTTTTTTTAATATTAGGAAATAAAAAGAACTCGGAAGGAGCCAAATTGGCACCATAGGGTAGATACCCAATGATTTCCCATCAAAACTCTCACAAAATTGCCCTTGTTTGGTAAGAGGATGATCAGGAGCATCCTTGTGATGCAGAAGGGCGCTGGTGAGTCTTTCCTGGGTGTTCTTCTGCTAACACATCGGTCAACTTTCTGAAAACACTCTCCCAGGTTAAGTTGCTGCTTGCAATGCTGGCATCCTATATGGAGGGGCCAGTTCAAGGCCCCACCGCTCTGCTTCTGATCCAGCTCCCTGCTAATGCACCTGGGAAGACAGCAGAAGATGACATGTGGGAGAACAGGATGGAGGTCCTGGATCCTGGCTTCAGCCCAGCCCAGCCCAGCCCAGCCCTGGCTGTTGTGGTCATTTGGGGAGTGAACTAAAAGATGGAAGATCTGTGTCTCTCTCTCTCCCTCTACCTCTTTCTGTCACTCTGCCTTCCAAATAAATAAGTAAATCTATCTTAGTAGCAACAAAAACTCTCCTAATAAGAAGACCTAGTCGTTCTTGGGCCCTCCAGAAAGTCAACGAGCAAAATGTTTTGAGCATCCAGAAAAACTTCTGCCGTGGCCTTTCTTCTTGATCAATGCATTTTTGCTTTGACTGGACCTTTCCAACTCTTGGTAGCCATTGCTTTGATTGTGATTTATATTCAAGATCATACTGTCAAAATCACACTTGATTTCTGGTTACAATTCTTCAAAGAAATGCTTCAAGATCTTGATCCTACTTGTTTAAAATTTCCATCGAAACCTCTGTTCTTGTCTACAGCTAATTTGAGTACAAAAGGTTTGGCTCCCATAAAGCATAAAGTCTGCTCCACTTTAATTAATTAATTAGTTGATTAATTTATTTGAAAGGCAGAAAGAGAGAGACAGAGATCTCCCACCTGTGGGTTCACTCCCAAGTGCCCATGATACTAGCAGGCAGGAGGAAAACAAGCTGAAGCTGGGATCCTGGAACTCAACCCAGGTCTCCAAAATGGGAGGCAGGAACTTACAGACTTGAGCCCATATCACTGCTTCCCAGGGTGCACGTTCGCAGAAGCTAAGATCAGGAGAGAAGCTGGGACTCACACCCAGGCACTGTGACACGGGATGTAGACATCCTAAGTAGCATGTTAACTCCTGTGCCAAATGCTTGCCCTGGTTTGTTCCACTTTAATTTTTTTAAAGATTTATTTATTTGAAAGAGTTACACAGAGAGAGAAGGAGAGGCAGAGAGAGAGAGAGAGAGAGAGAGAGATGTCTTTTATCCGCTGGCTCATTCCATAGATGCCTGCAATGGGTGGAGCTGCGCCAATCCAAAGCCAGGAGCCAGGAGCCAGGAGCTTCTTCCAGGTCTCCCACGTGGGTGCAGGGGCCCAAGGACTTGGGCCATCTTCCACTGCTATCCCAGGCCATAGCAGAGAGCTGTATTGGAAGTAGAGCAGCCAGGTCTTGAACTGGTGCCCATATGGGATGCCAGCACTGCAGGCAGCTGCTTTACTTGCTACGCCACAGTGCCGGCCTCTCCACTTTAATTTTGCAGTCAGAATTTTGTAGGTGGAACCAACTGAGATATCTATGGTATTGGCTATTGCTTCTGTGTTAAACTCTTTTAAACACAGTCTTTTTAAATTAGGGCACGAATAAAGTTAATGTTCTCCTGGCAAACTGATGTGGATGGCCTGCCACCATTGATTTCTTTGGGAGCATTTTCCCCATTAACTACTCATAAAGCATCGATAATTTCACCTTTCTTCCACCCATGGTTCACTATAAATATGATGTTTGTTTTTAGCAGAATTCATGTTGCTCTGATAGGGGGTATTTTCAAATTGATGTCTTGTCTTCCCTAGTGTCTATAACTAGATCCTGTTCAGATCTGTTATAACTAGTTAGTACAATTTTGATACAAAAACTCTGAAATTCAGGCAGATAAATTCATAGTTTTTCATAATTAAAATCCATGCAAATGAAAAGACCACATGTATTTCAAAATTTCTCATACCAAAATAAACTTACCATTTAATTTCAGATTCCATAAACTTTTTTTTAAAGATTGATTTATTTGAAAGGCAGAAAGAGGGGAGAGGAGGCAAACAGAGCTCATCCGTCTACTGGTTCCCTCTCCAGATGGTCACAATAGCCAGGATGGGCCAGGCTGAAGCCAGCACCAGGAGCTCCATTCAGGTCACCTGCATGGGTGGCGGGGGTCGAAGTGCTTCCGCCTTCCCAGGGGCATTAGCAGAGAGCTGGACTGGAAGAGGAGCAGCTGGGACTCGAACTCACACTCCAATAGGAGATGCCACCGTTGCAAGCCTCAACTTAGCCCACCGCACCATGACAGAGGCCCTTTTCCACAGACTTTTTGAAGTCCTCCCATAATAAAACCTGAAGGATCCAAAGGTCCCTATTTCTAGTCAAAAGCTAGGTAAAAGAGAGATGAAAGAAAGCTGGAACTACTGCCATGAGGTCACAAGATATGCTAAGAAAGGCAGGCTTTTGTATCCCCTGGTGTCATGGATCAGACAGTTTCAGAATTTTCATAAAGGGTAGGCGTTTTATTTTTTAAATCCTCTGGCAATACTAAGGAGTGGGATGACAAAGATGACTTGCTGAGGATGGTTTTACTTTTCCCATGATGATGAAAACTTCCATCTCCAGATTCTTAATGCTGACTCATCCCCACAGCATGGAGTTCATGCCAGGCGGCCCCAGCTCGCATGCGGGCTCCACCACTGACCAGCAGCTGGGAGACTCCAGGCCAGCTAGCCTCAAGAGTCTCTGTTTACCCATCTTTAACGTGGGGGCAGTAACAGTTCCCACAGGATCGGGCTATCATAGGATTAAATAAATAATACTCTCAGATCTTGGTCTGACTCATACTAACCACTGGATGAATGAGAGCTGGTGATTTTACCTACTGTCTCCTGTGCAGGAAAGATTTAAGTCACTTGCAAGGTACTACCATCTGCCCACTAGTTTGCTCCTTGATCTCCACGTGATTAGGGTCTGAAGAACTTCAAAACAGCCAATCCACACTCCTGTGGCTCTCTAGGTCTGCCCTGGACACTCACGTCACGAGAATGCAAGGTAATGTCTTCCCGCACAGCTCCACCAGCAGGTGGTCGTTCATGAAGTCCTTGTGAGTGGTGCCACTGACACAGATCCTGTCATGGGCCTGATGAGGACTGACTTGGGCACTAAAAGCTGAGATTTACCAAGACAATAGACAGAAAAAGAAAGGGAGGGTCAGCGCCCATGGATGGGCTTTGTGCCTTGCAAACAGAGCCCATGCTGACCCACTACGGTAGACCCAGAGGATCCAGTTTGAGACCACACTTCTATCCTCAGTAAGACCTTTTGTTGCTTGGAAATGGGAACACAGAGAAGACCAGAAAAGAAAGACCGACTATATCCAAAGGTTGTCGGAGAACAGATAGAAATGCTCTAGGAGAGAAATATCTGGTTTACCCTTCCCCCTGGAATTACAAAAACACAGACACCCATGATCTGAATAGCGCCAATATGAGTACTAACAGCTGGAGGGGACAGTGGTCCTGTAACACTGAGAAACATTTAAAAACAAGGACAGCATCAGAAAATGACAATGATGCAGTGACAGTGGGGAGAGAGGCACCGGGACGGGGAGTGAGTCTGCATTTACCACCCCCAGATGGCAAGGAACCTTCTCGGAAGGCTCCCACTCATCCTTTCCCGAGTGCGAGGAAATCAGCAGGCCCCGAGGATGGAGGCTGTGACACATCTGACAACGGAGCCCTCTGTGCGGGGCGGCCGTGCCAAGCAGGCTCGGGGAGCCTCCCCGTCACCGAAAGGCATTCTCTTTCTGCTGTTACGTGTCCTGTGATTTAACATGACAAATGGGCCCTGGAAGATGCAGGTGCACCCATGCTTTAGCAGTTTTATCTCTGTGACTTATTAATAGAATTTTAAAAATGAGTTTTGTATTCTCTAGCAAGAATTGAAGCTGAAGCCAATGACATGCTTGGGGTTTAAGAATATGAGTAATTACATTTTCGCCCCCAGCTCGCCGCCTTATTTAAAGCTTGTCTTAGCTTTCGGGACTGCAAATTAATGTTTAATAAAAAAATGAGTCAGCAACTTTGTTTTGTTTCTTCTATGAAGAGCCAGGGTTTACCTTGCCTGGGGAGTTTAGTAAAAAAATTTTACTTTAGTAAAGAATCTTGTTTGAGAAAAAAAAAAAAATCCTGGCCTAGCAGACGGATCACTGTCTGAGACTCTGAGAACTCACAGCTGTGCCTTGGAGAGCAGGAGGCTAGAGAGTGCAGGGATGCAATGAGAACAGCTCTGCAGGAGGCTTTTTGTGGGCTCCGGCCCATCGTCTAATCAATGCTAAGTACGACATGGAGAGTTGCAAAAATCTGTCATGAACTTGTGCTTTAATAGTTCTTTGGTTCCCGCTCCCACCGCATTATATAGCCAATTCCTATAATTTTTTAAAAATAGATGTAACTTTTTAGAGCAGTTTTAGGTTCACAGTGAAACCGAGAGGAAGGTACAGAGATTTCTCATAAACCCCATATCCTGTGCATGTTGCTATGGTCTGATTGCTTGTGCTCCCCCCACCCCCAATAATTTGTATGTTGCAACGCTAACCACCCTGGTGACAGCATGTGGGGGTGAGGCCTTGGGGAGGTGGCCAGATCATGAGGGCTTGGTGTACCTACAAAAGAGGTTCAAGGGCGCTCCCTCACCTCTCGACCGTGTGAGAAGGCAGTCAAAGGTGCCACCTATGACCCAGAAATGGGGCTCTCACCACACACCAAATCCTCCAGGGCTTTGATGCTGAGCTTCTCAATCTCCACCACTGTGAGAGATAAATGCTTCTGTTTCTAAGGCCCCACTTCGTGGGGTGCTTTGTCAGAGCAGCCCCGCCGAGGGAGGCAAATGCACCGCTTCCCCCGTATCAACGTGCCCCATCAGAGTAGCGACACCAATCCATCATGTAAGTCACAGATCCACAACTGCAGTGTCACACAGTGGATTTGCACTGCCCTAAAGACTCCTGTACCCTTTTATTCATCCCTCCCTCCCCTTAACCCCTGGCAACCACTGATCTCTTTACTGTCCCATGGTGTTGCCTCCTCCACAGTGTCTTGTAGCTAGAATCGTCCCTAATTCTTTACACATGACCTTCCTCCCTCCTTCCTTCCTTCCTTCCTTCCTTCCTTCCTTCCTTCCTTCCTTCCTCCTTCCTCCCTTCCTTCCTTCCTTCCTCCCTCTTTCTTTCCTTTTTCCATCCTTCCTTCCTCCTTCCTTCCTTCCTCCCTCCCTCCTTCCCTCCCTTCTCACACACTGGCTACTGCCCATGTCACCTCCTGCTGGGTTACTGTGAGTTTGCCACATGTTCTCTGGTTTCCAGCCTCCCCCGCTTTCCGCCTGCCCCACCCTGCAGACAGCTGACACGTATGTCTCCCGAGATACCACTCTGGCCATGCCACTTCTCTGTTCCCAAGCCTTTAGCCCTCTCTGCCCATTCCTCGGCCTTTGATTTCAGGGTCTTCTTCAAGGGCTCCCCATTTGCCTTTACAGCTCTTCCTCTGAGACCGCTTGGGAAACACATCTGCTCCACCCCACAGACCCACTAGGAGAATTTCCAAATCCTCCTCAACTGAAAGGCTCTTTCCCTGCCCCTCAAATACAGGCAAAGTCCCACCTCCCGGGGGTGTGTCTCCCTGCCCCCTTCCCTTCTCCCAGACCTCAGTGCCTTCTTCCACATTTCCATGCCAGGAGTCACACACTGGCCTTTCCTACTTTGCTGTGCGTTCCCTTTCTCTGCCGAGAAACATGGCTTACACGTTTTTCAATGCCTGTGCCGTGCAGAGTGTGTATGAAGCAATTTCTGATCACCTGGTTGCCATAATACCACGTAGCTGAGTCACATGCCAGAGCTTTGAGCATACGCTTTACCATCAATCCCGGACTCATTCAACAGAAAAGATTTAATAAATCCCTTGTATTTGTAAAGCACCAGAAGAAAGGACATTCTCACATATATGTACACTTAGTATAAAGTAAATAACAACAACAACAAACACCCTTCCTCTGGTGGACACAGACCTCACAGTCTTGGATTTTGTGTCAGTGTTGGGAACTGGACACAGGCCACTGGGTTTTAAAGCATGCCAGGCAATTTGTATACATAAGCAATGCCACGGCCGAGGAAGAACTGCTAAGATCAATCCCATTCACAATAGCCACAAAAACAATCAAATACTTTGGAATAAACTTAACCAAGGACGTTAAAGATCTCTACGATGAGAATTCCAAAATCTTTTTTTTTTTTTTTTTTTTGACAGGCAGAGTGGACAGTGAGAGAGAGAGACAGAGAGAAAGGTCTTCCTTTGCCGTTGGTTCACCCTCCAATGGCCGCCGCGACCGGCGCGCTGCAGCCAGCGCACTGCGCTGATCCGATGGCAGGACCCAGGAGCCAGGTGCTTTTCCTGGTCTCCCATGGGGTGCAGGGCCCAAGCACCTGGGCCATCCTCCACTGCACTCTCTGGCCACAGCAGAGGGCTGGCCTGGAAGAGGGGCAACCGGGACAGAATCCGGCGCCCCGACCGGGACTAGAACCCGGTGTGCTGGCGCTGCTAGGCGGAGGATTAGCCTAGTGAGCCGCAGCGCCGGCCTGAGAATTACAAAATCTTAAAGAAAGAAATAGAAGAGGATACCAAAAAATGGAAAAATCTTCCATGCTCATGGATTGGAAGAATCAACATCATCAAAATGTCCATTCTCCCAAAAGCAATTTATAGATTCAATGCAATACCAATCAAGATACCAAAGACATTCTTCTCAGATCTAGAAAAAAATGATGCTGAAATTCATATGGAGGCACAAGAGACCTCGAATAGCTAAAGCAATCTTGTACAACAAAAACAAAGCCGGAGGCATCACAATACCAGATTTCAGGACACACTACAGGGCAGTTGTAATCAAAACAGCATGGTACTGGTACAGAAACAGATGGATAGACCAGTGGAACAGAATTGAAACACCAGAAATCAACCCAAACATCTACAGCCAACTTATATTTGATCAAGGATCTAAAACCAATTCCTGGAGCAAGGACAGTCTATTCAATAAATGGTGCTGGGAAAACTGGATTTCCACGTGCAGAAGCATGAAGCAAGACCCCTACCTTACACCTTACACAAAAATCCACTCAACGTGGATTAAAGACCTAAATCTATGACCTGACACCATCAAGTTATTAGAGAACATTGGAGAAACCCTTCAAGATATTGGCACAGGCAAAGAGTTTCTGGAAAAGACCTGGGAGGCACAGGCAGTCAAATCCAAAATCAACTATTGGGATTGCATCAAATTGAGAAGTTTCTGTACTGCAAAAGAAACAGTCAGGAGAGTGAAGAGACAACCGACAGAATGGGAAAAAATATTTGCAAACTATGCAACAGATAAAGGGTTAATAACCAGAATCTACAAAGAGATCAAGAAACTCCACAAAAACAAAACCAACAACCCACTTAAGAGATGGGCCAAGGACCTCAATAGACATTTTTCAAAAGAGGAAATCCAAATGGCCAACAGGCACATGAAAAAATGTTCAAGGTCACTAGCAATCAGGGAAATGCAAATCAAAACCACAATGAGGTTTCACCTCACCCCGGTTAGAATGGCTCACATACAGAAATCTACCAACAACAGATGCTGGCGAGGATGTGGGGAAAAAGGGACACTGACCCACTGTTGGTGGGAATGCAAACTGGTCAAGCCACTATGGAAGTCAGTCTGGAGATTCCTCAGAAACCTGAAGATAACCCTACCGTTCGACCCAGCCATCCCACTCCTTGGAATTTACCCAAAGGAACTTAAATTGGCAAACAAAAAAGCGGTCTGCACCCTAATGTTTATTGCAGCACAATTCACAATAGCCAAGACCTGGAATCAACCTAAATGCCCATCAACGGTAGACTGGATAAAGAAATTATGGGATATGTACTCTTTAGAATACTATACCGCAGTAAGAAACAACGAAATCCAGTCATTTGCAACAAAATGGAGGAATCTGGAACACATCATGCTGAGTGAAATAAGCCAGTCCCAAAGGGACAAATACCATATGTTCTCCCTGATCGGTGACAACTGACTGAACACCAAAAAGGAAACCTCCTGAAGTGAAATGGACACTATGAGAAATGGTGACTTGATCAGCATAGCCCTGACTGTTAATGAACAACTTAATACATTATCCCTCTTAGTATTTTTTTTTGTCTGTTCTACTTAATACTACTGGTTTAATTCTGTAATTAATACACAGTTATTCTTAAGTGTTAAAATTTAACTGAAATGTTATCCCTGTTAAATATAAGAGTGGGAATAAGAGAGGGAAGAGATGTAGAATTTGGGACATGCTCAAGCTGACTTGCCCCAAATGGTAGAGTTAGAAACATACCAGGGGATTCCAATTCAATCCCATCAAGGTGGCATGTACCAATGCCATCTCACTAGGCCAAGTGATCAATTTCAGTTCACAATTGATCATAATGAAAGGACTAAGAGTCAAAGGGATCACATAAACAAGTCTAGTGCCTGCTAATACTAACCGATAGAATAAATAAAGGGGAGAGCGATCCAACATGGGAAGCGAGATAACCAGCAGACTCATAGAATGGCAGATGTCCTAAACAGCACTCTGGCCTCAGAATCAGCCCTAAAGGCATTTGGATCCGGCTGAAAAGCCCATGAGAGTATTTCAGGCATGGAAAGCCAAGACACTCTGGCAAAAAAAAAAAAAAAAAAAGAAAACAAACAAAAAAAAAACCAAAAAACAAACCTAAATGAAAGATCTCTGTGAGTGAGATCCCAGCGTCTTCAAAGAAGGAGGTACATTTCTCTGAAGGGAGGAGAGAACTTCCACTTTGACTATGACCTTGTCTAAACAAGATAAGAGTCGGAGAACTCAAAAGGCTTCCATAGCCTTGGAAACTTATGACTGGAGCATAGGGAGATTACTGATGCCATAAACAGGAGTGTCATTTTGTAAAGTCAACAACAGGAGTCACTGTGCACTTACTCCTCATGTAGGATCTCTGTCCTTGATGTGCTGTACATTGAGATTTAATGCTATAACGAGTACTCAAACAGTATTTTTCACTTTGTGTTTCTATGTGGGTGCAAATTACTTAATGTATACTAAACTGATCTTCTGTATATATAGAAAATTGAAAATGAATCTTGATATGAATGGAAGGAGAGAGAGAGCGGGAAAGGGGAGGGTTGCGGGTGGGAGGGAAGTCATGGGGGGGGGAGCCAATGAAGTCCATAAGCTGTACTTTGGAAATCTATATTCATTAAATAAAAGTTAAAAAAAAAGAATGCCAGGCAAAATGATATGCTTTGGGAGGCCTACAGGAAGGCCATGTGAGGGTGACAGCTGAGGGTTGCCGCTGTCAGGAAGGTGACATGGCAGGCGCCGTGGCAAAGTGTGATGGTGGGTACTGTGGTGTGGTATGATGTGGTGTGTTGTACAGAATGTGGGCTGTGCTGTGTTATGGCATGACCTGACAGGGTAGGACAAGACATGTCACTGTGTGTGGTGTGGTGAGCTCTGGGTTGTGGCATCTAGTTGTAGAAAAATCACAGGCATCAGGTAACCTGTGCTGGAATTCTAGCCCCATCAAATTACTTCCCTTCAATACTAGGGCACTTCCAAACATTGGTGAAAACATGGAACAAAAAGATTCATTTATTTTCAAATTGTGTATTCATCAAATTCTTTGGAATCACCAGTTCCTTCCCTTGCAAAAGAAAGGTAACAACTTTTAAAACACATGCTTCCCGCGGCGCCGCGGGTGAACCAACGGCAAAGGAAGACCTTTCTCTCTGTCTCTCTCTCTCACTGTCCACTCTGCCTGTCAAAAAATAAAAAATAAAAAAAACATGCTTCCATGAATACATGGATTATCTCGTTCCATCCTTAATCCACTTCCATCCCATCAACGAGGAAACCGGGGCTTAGAGAGGCTAGGGAACTTACTATTAGGAGTGCAGACAGACACGGCACAGCCAGGACTTGCTTTAGGGCAATCCAACTCTCAGCACTATTCCTGGAGTTGTTGAGAAGCACAAAAGAGACAGGCTGCTGTGTGGCAGGCTTCTTAAGCAATGCTGGATGGCTCTGAATCGCAGTCACATCACAGCTAATGAGGCAGGAAAGCAGGAGGAACCACCTCTCAACACCGACTTGGCTCGCTAGCTACCAACACTTGTTTCTTGTAGAAACTGTTAGGCGGCTGTGGTGAAGTGTGCGTACAGGACTCAGGTTTTTCTGAAAGTGAATCAAGGTGGATTTCAAGCACTTACAGGCGGAACACCTTTTTTCAGATGCCTGTGCATAGGAGATTACTTTTATTGGAAAATGTAACTCTCATTGGCTACCATTTTGCCTATAAATCATACATGCTTTGTCCGTTAAGCTTTTAAAATGTAACTCACATGTTCTGCTACTCATGAGCTATTTGAAATTTAACTTGTTTTTTTTTTTTAAGTTGTTTTTTATTTACTTGAAAGAGTAATAGAGAGAGAAGAGACAGAGAAAGAGAGATCTTCCATCTACCGATTCACTCCCCAATGGCTGCAAGGACTCCAGCCCTAGCCATTGCAAGCATTCGCAAAGTGAAACAGGGGATAGTTCATTTCTCTGTCTCTCTACTTTTTAAATAAATAAAAGCTTTAAAACTGTTACAAAAATAAGAAGACATATTACTTCATAGATAAAGGCAGTTCAACACTAAAGGAAACAAAACATCGGTGGGAGCCAAGGATCCAGTGATTGTTCCACAGCCTCGAAATTACTTGAGTGATTGATTAGTCCAATCCAATAATAACTCCCCACAATGGAAGCAACCAGGTTTGGGAGTCATGGCAATGAATTCGAGAGGTTTTAAAATCATAAGCACTATAATTTTTTTCTAACTAGAAGTGCACAGATTAAAAATCCTTATCCCTACCTCTCTTCCTCCAAAATGCGGATATACTGGGGGAGTCACAGCTATTTTATTCTCTATATGAATGGGATCATTATCTTCAAAACTTACTTTCCCATCTTCTTCACTATTCAATGTCCATACTCCCATTTAGGTGTATAGAGACTTATCTTCTATTTTTAAAAGTCAGTATTCTAACAAATGAATGTTCCCAAATTCACCTAAGCATTCCCTTTTAGTTTGACATTCATATTGTCGCTTGTTCTTTTGCTATTATAAACGATAATGCAATGGACATCCTTGTAGAACATGATTTTGATGAGACCACTGAGATTCAGAAATGTAAATATTTTAAGTGTTTTTGAATTTCCTATACAGTATTTTTTAAATGACCTAGCAAAATGATCTTCTTTGTATCAAACCTGAATGTCAAACTGGAAGAATTAGGAGAAACCATAGCAAAGAAAAAGCAGGATTCAACTGAACAGAACCTAAGCTTCAACAATACAGGAACTAAGAAAAAGAGTGAGTTGAACAAACAGTATAAAAAAGCGGTGACCACCCACCAGGACTGGATTTAAGTACAGCTTGGAGCACTGGGCTCCACGGTCAGGTTAACTCTCACATAGACTGGACAAGACAAGCTCAAAAGAAAGTCGTTTCACTGCGAAGCATCCGGTTAGGGGAGTTTCACAGACGTGAAGAGACTTCAGTTCAATGTTGAAAGACGTGGAGGATTTCTGTAGGCTAACGAACAGGGAATGCATTTCCAAAGACAGAGGGGTGATGGCTGTGATATTCAGCCAACCAATTTAGTTATCTGAATTGCTGTGTATTCCACCTACACTCAGAACATAATGTCACAGCCATCCTTTCTGAGTACGATTGAGTCTGTCAGGTTTGAGGGCAAAGCAAGCGTAACAAAAAAAGCTAGCATGTAAACAGTTAAAACAGCCTAGGCAAAACCATGAATAAGTACAACCATGGAAAGGGTACTGCATTTCTTCATTCTGTAAGATTTCATAAAACATTAGCAGGGGAGCTAGTGCCGTGGCTCACTAGGCTAATCCTCCGCCTTGCGGCGCCAGCACACCGGGTTCTAGTCCTGGTTGGGGCACCGGATTCTGTCCTGGTTGCCCCTCTTCCAGGCCAGCTCTCTGCTGTGGCCAGGGGGTGCAGTGGAGGATGGCCCAAGTGCTTGGGCCCTGCACCCCATGGGAGACCAGGATAAGTACCTGGCTCCTGCCATCGGATCAGCGCGGTGCGCCTGCTGCAGTGCACCGGCCGCGGCGGCCATTGGAGGGTGAACCAACGGCAAAGGAAGACCTTTCTCTCTGTTTCTCTCTCTCACTGTCACTCTGCCTGTCAAAAAAAAAAATAAAAAAAAAATTTAGCAGGGGGCTGGCTGACACTGTGGCATAGCAGGTAAAGCCGCCACCTACAGCGCCAGCATCCCATATAGGTGGCCAGTTCAAGCCCTGGCTGTTCCACTTCTGATACAACTCTCTGCCATGGCCTAGGAAAGCAGTAAAAGAAGATGGTACAAGTCCTTGGGCCCTTGTACTCGCGTGGGAGACCCAGAAGAAGCTCCTGGCTCCTGGCTTTGGATTGGCCCAGCTTTGGCTGTTGCAGCCAATTGGGGAGTGAATTAGCGGATGGAAAACCTCTCTCCGTCTCTCTGTCTCCACCTCTCGTAACTCTGCCTTTCAAATAAATAAATATTTTAAAAAAAGAACATCAGCAGAAGCCAAAACTAATTATGTTTTGGAAACAAACTGGCAACCAATTACCATGTCAATAATTCGATGTGAGCATTAAATTTTCATGGTTTCTAAAAACTCCTAAAATAATCCATAGGGCATTATCTCCTGCATCTGGTGTTTGAAGTCCTCTGATCCTGACTCCTAAGATTGTGGCTTGTTTTAGTTAAGGACTGAATGAACAGATTGGGCCACAAAAAAAATTGTCAATTCCATTTTTTCTTAATTTGGTTAACAATTATGTGGAATTTAATCTGTTCCGCAACACAAAGTGGCTTTCAAAATAAATGCTTCTTAAAAAGAGCAGTCAGAAAGAAGTCAGAGAATTAATCTTTTGTTCTTAAGTGTATACAAACAGGGGCCTGTGCTGTGGCTCAGCGGGTTAACGCCCTGGCCTGAAGCACTGGCATCCCATAAGGGTGCCGGTTCTAGTCCCGGCTGCTCCTCTTCTGATCCAGCTCTCAGCTATGGCCTGGGAAAGCAGTAGAAGATGGCCCAAGTCCTTGGGCCCCTGCACACAAGTAGGAGACCTGGAAGAAGCTCCTGGCTCCTGGCTTCAGATCGGTGCAGTTCCGGCCGTTGCGGCCAATTGGGGAGTGAACCAGCAGATGGAAGACCTCTCTCTCTGCCTCTCCTCTCTCTGTGTAACTCTGACTTTCAAGTAAATAAATAAATCTTTTAAAAAAAATCGGAATGTCTTTTTTTAAAAAAAGTGTATACAAACAGACCAGAGTCCAGGTATACCCTCTGTTTATCTTCATATTACTTCTGTCCACAGCTGATGTATATCATTCAACATATTATTTTATTTTTTATAGTAATTTGTTTTATTGTTACCTTAGTGCTTGAAATTCCAATTTCTTTCCATTTAATTTTGTAAGCTGTGCTGCTGTGGGCCCTCTTTTTTTTTTTTTTTTTTTTTTTAAAGATTTATTTATTTATCTGAAAGGAAGAGTTACAGAGAGGCAGAGGCGGAGAGAGAGGTCTTCCATCCACTGGTTCACTCCCCAAATGGCCTCAATGGCTGGAGCTGCACTGATCCAGAGCCAGGATCCAGGAGCTTTCGCTAGGTCTGCCACGTGGGTTAGGGGCCCAAAAACTTGGGCCATCTTGTATTGCCTTCCCAGACTATAGCAGAGAGCTGCATTGGAAGTGGAGCAGCCGGGTCTTGAACTGTCACCCATAGGGGATGCCGGCACTGCAGGTAGCAGCTTTACCCACTATGCCACAGTGCTGGCCCCTTTTTATGTACCCAGAAGCTGGTAAGGCAGGTGATCTATACACAGGTACTCTGTCCACGGAAAGGCCAGTGTTGTGACTCAGTGGGTTAAGCTACTGCTTGCAACTCCAAATCCAAATTGGAGTGCTGGTTCCAGTCCCAGCTGCTCTGCTTTCTATCAAAGATTCCTGCCAAGGCACTGGAAAGGCAGCAGATAATGGCCAAGTACCTGGGTTCCTGCCACCCTTATGGGAGACCAGGATGGAGTTCCTTGCTCCTAGCTTTGGCCTGGCCCAGCCATGGCTGTTGTGACCATTTGGGGAGTGAACCAGTGGATGAAGTTCTCTCTCTGTTCCCAACTGCAATCACTCTGCCTTCCAAAAAAACATATAAATCTAAACAGAAAAAAAAAAGTTCATGGAAAATGGAATTAAAAGATAATTTATTCTGGTGAAAAAGAATTTTGAAACCATTGCATAGTTTTTTCATAATTCTGTGTGTGTGTGTGTGTGTGTGTGCGTGCGGACCTGTCTGTCTCTCTGTTCATTTATTTCAGAGACAGAGACAGAGATAAAGAGTTCCCATCTTCTGGTTCACTCCCCAAAGACCCACAATGGCTGAAGCTGGGAGCCTGGAACTCAGTTCATGTCTCCCCCACGGATGGCAGGAACCCAAGCACTGGAGCCATTATTGCTGCCTCCCAGAATCTGCATTGGCAGGAAGCTGGAGTCTGGAGCCAGAGCCAAGTACCAAAGCCAGGCACTCCGATAGGGGATGCAGGCATCTTAACTGCTAAATCAAGTGCCTGCCCACATAATATGCATTTTCCATGAACTATCTGGAGCCCACTCTTAGCTCTGGAACGACAACTAAGAAACTTCCAACTTGAATGAACCACTCTGTTTTCATACCTCTTTGTAATAGCAGGATAGCCTTTACTCTAACCAATATAACAGGCATATAAAATTAATTGACAATTATAGTAAGTGCTCTCATGAAAACTAGGAAATAATAATTAAAGATCATCAGTGGCGGGGTGACATCTGAGCTGAGACCTAAAGGACGAGGAGAGGCAATGTGCAACTCTTTAGTTTCCCTATGGCCCATTCCTGTATAGGTCTTTCTCCCTCCTATGTTTTGATTGCTTATTCTTCTCATCCTTGCCATAGCCAGGGTATAAATTACAGCTGTATGGAAGCCCTGGGCTGGGCCTATTGCTGGTATACTTGGTCTCTCTGAATGTGCCACAGTTAATGTCCTTATGGGAAAAGCTACGTACATCAGTCAGCCAACCAGCGACAAATCTCATTGAAAGTTACCTACTTGGCAATTTAGGCACACTCCACAGGTAGCTACTGGGGCAAGAATGATCCTATTTTTGCTCATAAGAGTTCAATACATTTTATTATTTCCCAAATGTTGGGGAAGGATTCCCCCATGAATGACTATCCTGCTAGGCATTTTTCTTTGGGAACACAGGGACCTCATCACAACTGTGTCTTTTAAGACAGCTTTCCAAAGCTGCAGTTTTAGATCCCCTGTGCTACCTTTGCATGGGCCAGAGGACGGGGAGTAACTGAGGTGGAGACGGCCCCTTGAATGTTAGCTGCATCCCGGCTCTTAGCTCTGGTTTAGGATTGTGTTTAGATGGATAAGCAAGCCCTGTACACTCACTCTCCATACCCATTCCTAGCCTACCTTCGGCTCAGGGGTGGGAAGAGGAGAGTCTTGGCTGTGGGATGCCTACATTGGAGTCCTGAGTGTGCTCACTACGATGCTAACATGGTTCTGCTAGCTTTCTTTCACTTAATTCCATGTATCTCACTGCTAAAAAAATATTCTTGCTAATAATAAGGATGACCGTAGCTGATTTATTTAACTTTCTATTGTAGTAAGCACTCTGCTAATATAGTACTTCATGGAGGGATGTGTATTGTGGTGCAGTGAATTTAAGCCACTACTTACAACACCCACATTCCATATCAAAATGCTGGTCTGAGTCCAAGCTGTTCCACTTCAGGTCTGGGATTGTGCCTGAGAAGCGGCAGATGATGGCTCAAGAACTGAGACCCCGATAGAGCTCCTGGCTCCTGGCTTCAGTATGGCCCAGCCCTGGCTGTTGCAGGCATTTGCAGAGTGAATCTGCAGATGGGAGAAATTTCTCTCTCTCTCTCTCTCTCTCCCTCTATCCTCTGCCTTTTTAATAAATAAACAAATCTTTTAAAAAGTAACGAGTAAGTTATTATATTTTTCTAGGGTGCCCAGCCACCTTGATTTTTCTGGGACCAAGGGGGTTTTTCCAGAATGTACAACTTTCTGTGCTAAAACTGGATTGAGCTGGTCATCCTATAATTAGCTAAAGACGACTTTGAGGCTAGGTCATTGAGTCTACAGTGGTTGCTCTTAACCATTATGCTACACATTTTTTTTTTTTTTTTTACTTTTTAAATGTCCATCACTGAAAGCGTGAAAGTTCTCTCTAGGGTGTCCAGCAAATGTGCAACAAGAACAGTGATGGCCAGAAAGTCTTTGGCATGGGGTCAGTCCATTCTGCACTACTGTCCCCCTCAGTGTGTTTTCCAAAACACTATTCGCATATGCACTTTGAGAAAGATGCTTTTGGATTTTGCACCTGAACAAAGCATCGGTGCATAGCAAGCATTTCTGAGGCTTACAGCATTTTCTGTCCAATACAAACACGAATATGACAAAACGCACTCCTAAGTCCCCACTACAAATGAAGTACATTTTTTCCTGGACACTCTCCCAAGCAATGAGTTGTTTTGCCTCTAGAATCCCAGGATAACTGATGAGAGCTGTGCCGGGAACCCTGAAGCAGAGCCGGCCCCACAGTGGAAGACGCTGAGAAAGCAGAATGCCGAAATGCAGTCTTAGAGGATCTGCTGTAAGGATTTTGTTCTGCACAAAGATTAAAATGAAACCAAATTAAAACAAAAGTGGTTCTTTCTCTGTCTTTATTGCACAACAGCCTACGCAATCCCCGACAACATCAAAGGCCTACGTGCCTCTTGGCTGGCTCAGGGAAAAACCCACTTGGACTCATGGTGTGGCCTCCTGGGAGCCCCTCTGTGAAGGACACTGCATTAAAAAAACACGTCCCATGATTCCAAGGTGAGTGAGACACGGCCCGGTGCCCTCCAGGAGCTTCCGGTGCACTGGCATCAGCTATGCGGAAAGCAATGCGACACAGGACGGAGAAAGTGCTGTGGAAACAGGGGAGGAAGCGCCCTTTCCAACCTGTGGGCCGTGGAGGAGTTTCCCAGAGAGCAGATGTTCCAGGGATAAACAGAATGGCCAAAGGGAGATGGAATGAGCAAAGTCACGCGGAAGTCTGAAAGTAAGCTAAAGAAGACTGTCTAATGTGGCTGGTGCTATGCATAGGAGCCCAGTGAACAACTCACAAGCCGAAAACAATTCAGGACTTGGGATTTTACAGATTACTGCAGGATTTCACTGTTTAGAAGTCTGGGCTTTAGAAACGCATCAAGCTTGCAGGAAGTCCTGCTCAATATTCTGAGAGTGCTACTCTTTCCCAGAATCTGTCATCCATCACGGAGAACCACAGTGTCACGGTCATGCTCTGTGCATGTGTACACGGAAGCCTGCATAACCACCTTCATAACCCAGAACTTCGTGGAAGCTAATATGGACAAGATCAACTGTAAGTGTTCAAAAATGAAGTAAAGGCTACATTTTTAAGCCAGGCTCATTTCCAATTTGAGAATTGTGTCATGGAAGTGGGTATTTAGCCTAATAGCTTAAGATGCCCGTGTCCCAGACTGGAGTACCTGGGTTGGATTTCTGCCTGGGTCTCCTGATTCCAGCTTCCTGCTAGTGAGATGCTGGGAAGCAGAGGTGATGGCTCAAGTAATTGGATTCCTGTCACCCATGTGGGAGACCTAGATTGTATTCCCAGCTTCTGTCTCTGCTCCGGATGTGGCCCTGGCCATTGTGGACACTTGGGGAATGAACCAGTGGATGGCAGTACTTTCTCTCCCCCCCCCCAACCCCTCTTTCTTTTTCTGCCTCTCAAGTGAATACATAAAAATTTTCAAACAAGAACTGTCATAGTTTGGATATTAGTTTGGGTATCTCCGGAAGGAACCGTATGTTAAATGCTTGGTCCCCAAGGTGGAGCTCTTGGGAGGTGGGTGTTAGAGTGATTAGCAGCTGGGGCCTAGTGGACGGTCCATAGGTTATTGGAAGTGTGGCCTCTGCAGGGGGTTCTTATATGGGACCTCTTGAGTTCTCATGAGGTTGTTATAAAGCCCGAGTTGGACCTGCAGCACATGTTCACTGCTTCCCAACTTGCCGTGTGCTCCACCATCTGTCACAAACTCCTTGCCAGAGCCAAAGTCTATTCCATGCCGTTTGGACTTTGCACATCCAACTCTGTGAGCTAAATAGACCCCTTTTTCCTTCCTGAGTAGCTTGTCTTGGGTACTCTGTTGTAGTAACAAAAAAACCAGTACAAACAGTGCAATGACACGGATTTTCCTTCCTATATTGAAGTCACGCATCAACAACACAATGTATGTTTTGAATTTTCTCTTTAACAGCTATGATGGATTTGTGATGACCCATTTACGTTCTCATTCCCCAGCTGACACTTTGGTTCCCTATTTGGAAAATGATTGAGTTATGGCTGAGAGCCACCTGTGGCTGTGGAATTAACCCAAACCTCAGATTTCCACAGGAGTTCCCAGCAGATTTCCCACCAAACAGGTTGGCTAAGAATAAACAAGAAGTGCAGGCATTGTTTTTCAAAATATGTATATACTTGAGAGGATGAGAGAGAAAGAAAGAGAGACAGAGATCCCATTTGCTGATTCACTTTCCAAATGCGTACAATGGCCAACAGGCTGAAGCCAGGAGCTGGGAACTTAATTCAGGTCTCCCATGTGGGTGGCATGAACCCAACTACTTGAGCCATCACACACTGCCTCCTAGGGTCTGGAGTAGGGAGCCAGAGCCAGGCGCTCTGGTAGGAGACACGTATCAGGCACTCTGATAGGAGACACGAGTGTCTCAACTTGCCTGTTGACCCAGAGTATTGCTTTTTATAGTGCCAAGCTGGTTCCTGAACCTTTGCAAAATCAAGACTCAAAGTGCATCTGTGGGCACCATGGAGGTATGTGAATCATAAGCATTCACAAAATGTCATGCCTAAATTAAGTCTCATCATCAAACAGTATTTATTAAACACCCACATTCTGCACACACATAGCCATGTGTGACAGAATACTGTATCTTCAGCCATGGAAATACTTCATTATAAAATGCCAAACAGCTGTTGGAGATCATAAGGTACTCTTCTACTGTGAATATGTCTGCCATAAATTTTAAATAACCTGTGGCGTGGGGTAATTTCTCCCAAATGGTGTAGTCTTCACTGAAGTGCTTCATGTTCAGTTATTGTTATCAGTAAATAAAAGGTTCCCATACAATCCCAACTACGATTCTTGCAGCTATGACGGGAGGTTCCCAGAGGAAGTACTCATGCATGGACTCGCATCGTTCAATGCTTTGCTTTTAAAATTATGAGACAATTAGATACACAGTAAGAGGCAATGTCTATATTTAAATTATCAAAGGAACATTTTATTTTAGCCTCCATTATACTATTCATTATTTATTGCAATTGCCTTTTGTAATTACTTCTGAGAATACATGCACTAAAAAATGCATAAAAGCTGAACAAATTCAACATTTAAAGACAATAGCACTGAAATTACTTTTTATATCTGGAGACTGAAAACACATGCATCCAACCAACTGAAAAATAAATTTTTGGGCCGGTGCCGTGGCATTGTGGGTTAGGCTGCTGCCTGAGTTGCTGGCATCCCATATGGGTACTGGTTCATGTCCCAGCTGCTCAAATTCCTATCCAGTCCCTAATAACGGCCTGGGAAAGCAGTAGAAGATGGCCCAAGTGCCTGAGCCACTGCTGCCCATGCGGGAGACCCAGATGAAGCTCCTGGCTTCTGACTTCAGCCTGGCTCAGCACAGGCTGTTGTGGCCATTTGGGGGAGTGAACCAGGCCGATGGAAGACCTCTCTCTCTCCCTCTCTCTTCATTCCTCCCTCCCTCCCTCTCTCTCTCTCCCTCTCTCGCTCTCTCTCTCTGTCCATGTCTGTAACTCTGCTTTTCAGATAAATAAATAATAAATATTTTAAAACATTTTTAGTCAATTACCTGCTGTTTGTCTACAGAACAATAAAAATCTCTTCTTCTATCAAGTAATTGACTTTTAAAAAACTGAACTGTATGAATCAACCTATTGTTGATCTTTGAGAAAGATCCTGGGAGGATTTCAGACTGAATGAGTTGTGTCAGCCCTCCGAGATTTGTTTTGACTCCTTAGTCACTTTCCTTTAGGTAAATGCCAATTCCATTATTGAACGCATCTACGGCTTATGTGCGCCTTTATTGCACTCAGCATTCTTCCACAGAAGCAGCAAAGGACGGTCCAAACAACAGCGCACATCTTTTCAGATTAAGTTCCACAGCAGCCTGATTCCTTCTTCTCCTTCCCCAGGACCAGAGAAAAAGAGCAAGAGGAAGTAGGGGAAGAGGAAGCCTTTGCTGGGGGCTGATTCCTGACCCAACTGCTGCTAACTCATTAAACCAGGATGGTACATTTTAGGGTACTCCCCCATCTGCTCTAGGGTGCACTCGGGCTGTGGAAAACACTCACCTCCAAGGACAAGGCTCGGACACAGTTCTTGTCCTTCATTATTTATTTATTTAGAATCTCAGGTTTTCAAACAACTGGGCAGACCACTAAAAATATCCTTATTAGTCGACATATATATATAGTCATTTTAGAGATGAAAAACTGGGAGCTTAGAAAAAAACTGAATGGGTGTAGGCATTTAGCCTAGGGGTTAAGATGTCTACACTGCAGTACCTGAGTTTGACTTCTGGCTCTGGCTCCTGACTCCATCCTCCTGCTGGTGTGGACGCTGACACTGGTGGTGACTGTTGACTCAGTTGGGCTCCTGCCACCCACAGAGAAGACTTCCATTGAATTCCTGGCTCCTGGCTCTGGCCTGACTCAGCCCTAGCTGTTGTGGGCACTTGGGAAGGGAATCCATGGTATCCATGCATAGAAACTCTCTTTTTTCTGCCACTCAAATACATAATTTTTTAAATGAAATTGTGTAAAATTTGTAAATTGTGTACAATTCATGAATCCCTGTGGCCATGTCTCTGGTCGCTGTGAATGAGCTCCCGGCCTGATATGGAAGCTCTGTTGGGCCTCATTCATTGCACTTCCCTTACATAAGGTATGCCCAACCTATCCTGCAGCCTGTGTCTAATGAAGACTGTGACTGTGAAACTGCAGAGCAATTAATTTTAGATGGTTTGCTGTATATTAATATAACGGCACATCTGTTACCTTAAGGTAGTCCATAAATCACTGTATTTTCATTTCCTTCAGCATTTTATTTGAAGTGATTTCTCATGTAAAAGCCCCAAAGACAGTAAAATCCAAATATATGAAACATATTTCACAGAGAATCTATCTCATTAGCTGTAAACTATGACCATGTCTTATTAGCTATATCAGAAAAAATATCCTTGTGAAAATACTATACGATTGAGGCTAAGAAGCAAAAAAAACTAAAGATATTACTATATCATGTACTTACCATTGCGGCCGAAGAATAAATGAGGAATAATTATATATCCATTAGTACATATGATGCTAGAGCTAATTATTTTTTTTTTAAAGATTTATTTGAAAGTCAGAGTTACACGCAGAGAGAAGGAGAGGCAGAGAGAGATTTTCCACAAGCCGGTTCACTCCCCAGTTGGCCGCAACGGCCAAAACTGCGCCAATCCAAAGCCAGGAGCCAGGAGCTTCTTCCAGGTCTCCCACATGGGTGCAGGGGCCCAAGGACTTGGCCCATCTTCCACTGCTTTCCCAGGCCATAGCAGAGAGCTGGATCAGAAGTGGAGCAGCGCCCATATGGGATTCTGGCACTGAAGGCGGCAGCTTTACCCACTACGCCACAGGGCTGGTCCCAAGAGTTAATTTCTGATAAATAAACCAGCACACACAAAAAGACAAGTATGTTTAAAACAATAATATTCATGTATAGATCACAAATATTCTTATTTTGGAAGAAGCCTTGAAGTGTCTTCTGAAAGCTAAATTTTCCATAACTGAGTATCGGGTGGGGGTGGGCACTTGGCAGCGCGGTTAAGTCACCGCTTGGGACACCAAGAGCCCTTGCTGGAGTCCCAGCTCCACCTGCAACTTCAGTTTCCTGCCAGCACACACACTGGGAGGCAGTGGTGATGGCTCAAGTGGTCATGTCCCTGCCACCCACGCGGGAGACCTGGATGGCATTCCCGGCTCTGGCTTCCACTTGGCCCAGCTCCTACTGTTGTGGACATTTGGAAAGTGAACTAGAAAAACTGGAGATCTCTCTCTCTCTCTCAGTCTCAGCCTTTCGAACAAATAAAAGAAAGAGAGAAATAAAAGTTGGAAATCTAACATCTGTTGGTAGAAACTTTTTTTAATTAAATAAAGGGTGTATTGGATATAGTTTTTCTGTCAAGCCAAAAGTCTGCTGAGACAGCGCTCCCCCGAGTTACCTACTCAGACCCTCTTAGATTTAACAAGGGCAAGAACACAGTTAAAAGTGTGTGAGTGGGACCAGGGTTGTGGCCCAGTGGGTTAAGCCTCTGCTTGCAACAACAACATCCCATATCAGAGTGCTGATTTGAGTCCCAGCTGCCCCAGCTGATGCAACTCCGTATTAATGCGCCTGGAAAAGCAGCAGAAGGCAGCCCACATACTTAGGCCCCTGCCACCCATGTAGGAGACTCAGGTGGAGTTCCACGCTCCTATGTCAGCCTGGCCCAGCTCTGGCCAGTAGCCATTTGGGGAGTGAACCAGCAGATGGATGATCTCCCTTCCTCTATCTCTTTTTCTCCCTCTCTGTCACTCTGCCTGTCAAATAAATAAATCTTTTTTTAAAATAAATATTTTTCTTTCTTTTTTTTAAAATATGTATTTATTTACTTGAAAGTCAGAGTTACACAGAGAGAGAAGGAGAGGCAGAAAGAGAGAGAGAGAGGTCTTCCATCTGCTGCTTCACTCTGTAACAGCCAGAGCTGAGCTGATCTGAAGCCAGGAGCCAGGAGCTTCTTCCAGGTCTCCCACATGGATGCAGGGGCCCAAGGACTTGAGCCATCCTCTACTGCTTTCCCAGGCCACAGCAGAGAGCTGCATCGGAAGTCGAGCAGCCAGGACTCGAACCGGAGCCCATATGGGATGCCGGCACTGCAGGCGGCGGCTTTACCCACTACGCCACAGCACCAGCCCCAATAAATAAATCTTTAACAAATAAATAAATGTGTAGGTGCCCTGTCATTTTTCAGTTATTCAATGGTGGATGCATCTTGCCTTTTTTACTTACTGTCTTTCCTCTTCCTACTACCCTGCTTTTTTCACTATCTCATTAATTATCCTACCTAAGATAAGGTGAAAGAAAAAGACAAGAGGCAGGAAGACAAATGAATCCTCAGTATGTCTCAGTATGCCCTCTGGTACTTGGTTCCTTGGCACTTTCAGAACAACACATCACAACAGGATGATGGAAAGCAGTGCCTGATGTGAGCTTTCTGAATACCTGAACATTTCATTCATATGCACTTTCCTTTCTTTTGTGTGAATAGAGGCAAATTATTATTATTATTATTATTTACAGGCAGAGTGGACAGTGAGAGAGAGAGACAGAGAGAAAGGTCTTCCTTTGCCGTGGGTTCACCCTCCAATGGCCGGCGCACTGCGCTGATCCGATGGCAGGAGCCAGGTGCTTATCCTGGTCTCCCATGGGGTGCAGGGCCCAAGCACTTAGGCCAACCTCCACTGCACTCCCTGGCCACAGCAGAGAGCTGGCCTGGAAGAGGGGCAACCGGGACAGAATCCGGCGCCCCGACCGGGACTAGAACCCGGTGTGCCGGTGCCGCAAGGCGGAGGATTAGCCTATTGAGCCACGGCGCCGGCCTAAAATAAATCTTAAAAAAATATTCAAGGTGGCTTCCCCCACCCCAAATCACTCTGCATCTCACGCAGTAGAGTGTGCCATCATCTCCGGGGTGGAAAGTGCATGAAGGTGATTTATAATCTATAAAGCACTCTCAGGTGATTGTGGTTTGGCTCCGAAGGATTGCATTCTTTCGACCTCTATAGTTTTAGTTGTGTTTCCTGCTGTTGTGGTTGTCAACGTGGGCAAAATTAGAGCTGAAGTAATTAGGCAAACAATTCGGGCCAAAAATATGAATGGGAAAGAGACTATTTGGCAGTCTCTTACTCTACACCCATCGAAGTCGGTTCATAATAGTCCAGGTTTTTTTCTTCCTGTTTTGCTGCCAGAGGTCCCAAAGAAAACCATCTGAAGTCAACAGAATTTGAGTAATTATATTTGGAATCTCATACTTTTACATGTCCTTTTAATATTCCTTCTGAAGAAACCAGGATGGGCGCAGATAAACTTGGATGATAGCTAACACAACAGGGCTTTAAAACGTTCATGGAAAATGGAATGAAAAGATGTTTATCTTGGTGCCAAAAATGTGTTTTCTTCATAAAACTCATGTTCCATGGATTTTTGAAGGTCCCCTCATATTCACAAGGTGCTTATTGTAAGTCACACACTCTTCTGAATCCTAAGTCACTCCGTCCCCCCAACAATGCCACGAGACACATACTCTTCAGTTCTCCCATTCTACAGTCGAGGAAAACTGAGGCACGATGAGATTAAAATCACACAGCAATAGAAACTGAACTGAAATAACAGACAATGCCCCTCCAGTCTAAAAATAAGACATTCTGTACTCTATATTTTATATGATAAATACCATCATCCTTTAAATGTATATTTTAATACATTTTGCATATATATATTTAATACATTGTATCTATATATGTTAGAATTATATCAGTATACAAGAATATATATCAATATATTCCAAATATATATTTAATATATTCTACAGATAGCAATAAAAATAATAGACCAGTTGTATAGTTTATTAAACAGACAACTCATTCATATCTCTAATAACTGAAACAAAGAAGAAAGGCTAGGTGCCTCTTTAGCCTGGTAAGATGCCACTTGGAAAGCCCACATCCGTATTAGAGTTCTGGGTTCAATCCCTGACTCCATTTCTGATTTCAGCTTCCTACCACTGTGTGTCCTGGTAGGCAACAGGTGAATGCTCATGTACTTGGGCCCCTGCCTCCCACGTGGGATGCCCAGACGGAGTTCCAGTCTTCTGGCTTTGGCCAGGCTCAGCCCTGGCTGTTGCAGGCATTTGGACAGTGAACCATGATGAGAAATACAGCCCCCTCCCCCATCTCTTTCTCTCTCTCTCTCTGCCTTTCAAATACAAAAACATAAACAACCTTTAAAAAAAAAAAAAAAGCGGGGGCCGGGGGCCTGCACTGTGGCACAGTGGGTTAACACCCTGACCTGCAGTGCCGGAATCCCATATGGGCACCGGGTCAAGACCCGGCTGCTCCTCTTCTGATCCAGCTCTCTGCTATGGCCTGGGAAAGCAGTAGAAGATGGCCCAAGTCTTTGGGCCCCTGCACCCATGTGGGAGACCCGGAAGAAGCTCCTGGTTCTTGGCTTCGGATCGGCACAGCTCCGGCCATTGCGGCCAGCTGGGGAGCGAACCAATGGATAGAAGACCTCTCTCTCTCTCTCTCTCTCTCTCTCTCTCTCTCCCCCTCTCTTCTCTCTGTGTAGCTCTTTCAAATAAATAAATAAATCTTAAAAAAAAAAAAAGCTACGCAACAAGGAATAAGCTTTAAACTGAAGGTAGCAGAAATCAATGCAATATTGAATCACTAAAAAATGAAATGAATCTGAATCTGCGAGACACCACATTCTAATCACATTTAGGTCGTTTTTATTCTGCAGTGTGAAGTGTACTTCGTCTTTAAGGATGCTGCTGAGCCCTGGTTTTCTCTCGTTTCTCACAAGGTCCACACCACAGGACCTTCCTCCTCCAGGCAGTGTTGGGGGGCTACCACTCAGAGCTCCTCTCTCCTTGCCTCAGAAGAAAGGCTGAGCCTCCCCCTGCTGGGTGGCCCTAGGGGCTTCAGCTGCCTCCATCCCCAAACTGCCTGTCACCTGCTGACGCTTGTCTGAACTGCACACAAAGTACCTCTCCTCTACCCAGCAGGCAGCTTGGCTGGGGCCAGATGGGAAACTCACTTCTGGTGGATGGAACAAAAAGCCCGTATCACCACCGGCAGTGTTCATCATGGTACCACAGGCCATTGCTGAATGAATGAACAGCTTTCTTTCATTCTCAGACACTCTTGTGCTACAGATATTTTAAACTCGGTTTCTTGAAGATAAAGAAGCATATGTGCTAGACTCCACCTCTTTACCAGCAGTAAAGGGGGACCACAAAGGCTCAGATACAACTGTCTGGTTCAGGAAGAAACCCTGAAACTCCTCTAGCGAGCCTGAGTTACTGATGGAGTTATCATTCCTTGGCATCATGCTATAGCAACAGAGAGTCGCTGCTGAGCCTGAAGCAAGGAAGAGCCGACCAGATCTCAGAAGAATCATCCGGAAGTGGAGACTGGGAGAGAGATGGGGGCGGGCAGGTGAGAAAGTGCAAGATCAGAACAGGGGGTAGAGCAGTGGTCCAGGGTAGCAGGAACGGGATTAGAATGAGGGCGGGGCAGTGGGCATGCAGAGGGGAGTGGATACAGAGGTTGTTAAAGAAAGAGAAACCAACTCCATTGGAAATTAGTAGGCATGAAATCTAAGACCGAGGGAAGGGTAGGTGACCCCTGAGTTTTGGGCGTGGCTGATTAGGTGGATGGTAATACAGGCAGACTTCAAAATGTTCGTGGAAAAATGGAATGAAATACAAGCTTCTCTTGGTGCAATTCTGAAATCCATGCATTGTTGTTTTCATAATACACATTTTCCTTGAATCTTTTAAAGACCATTGTATGTACCGATTTCAGTTTTTTGACACTAAAATGAATCTATCTTTTAATCCTATGTTCCACTTTTTAAATTAGCCTCTATGTAATGTTCTCTCCTAGGAAAGGCAGAAAGAGGTTTTAGACGACAAACACTACATTCCATTGGTGGTCACTGAATGTAGGCAGCCTGGGAAACCCATCAGTGGAGCTGCCCAGGGGGCTGGAGAAATGCGTGTGGGAACTCAGAGAAATGTTGGTTGGTGGGGCCATGGCTGTGTTAAGTAGGAAATTAGAAATCAGCCTGGGTGTGTGTGAGAGGGGCCTGAGGAGAGGAACAGCAGCCCAGTATTTACACTGCAAAGTCCTGCCCAGACCCTGACAACTGTCTAAGTGGTCTCTGCCCTTCCCCCTAAGGAAAGCTCCCCAGGAAAGTCCTCTCTCCTCAGCACCAAATAGGTTCCCTGGCCTGACAACCCTGAGCAATCAAACCATTACTTCCTTCCTCCAAGGCAGGCACCCTAGGGGAGGCGCCTCTTCCCTGTGCCAGGTGGGCTCCCCAGTCTGATAGCACTGAGTATAAAACCTGGAGAGGAATTTTCCTAATTTACACTCAGAAAACCCTTTGTCCTGGAGGAGGAAGATGAGGAGGGGAAGGAGAAACAACGGGAAGAACTGGACCCCTTTCCCACATAAGCCCCAGTCTGAACAAAGCACGCTCAGTGCTCAGCTCTTTGCTGAGCCGCCCACCTGGCCTCTCTCCATTGAGCCATGTAACCTTGCTTTCCCCCAGCCTGAGTGATGGGGCACCTCTCTCTCAGGTTCTGTCCCACCCGTGCTGATGGATGCCCTACCCCAATAAACCTTGTCACTTTGCTTATCACTGCTCTCTGTCTCCTGCCTGAATTCTTTGTTGCTTGAATACAAGAACCCCACACTCCATCTCTGATCTCTGCTAACAGCTGTGAGTAGGGTCAAGAGGAAATGATGCAGAGAGAGAAGGCAGAATCCAAGGGGTCCAACCCTGCATTTTCGGCATCGACAGCAAAGGAGACAGAGGGTTCCCAGCATTTTTATTATAAGCCACAGGAGTGGGAAAAGATGCCTAACGTAAGGGAAATCCCATCCTCCTCCTGACACATGAAGCTCCCTTTGCCAGCATTTTTATGGTGTGCTGACAGTCTCACCAGGCTGTTTACTGATTACTGGAATTTGCCTGACCTCTTTGAGAGTGGGTGCCAGCTCTGTGCATACACCCACTTAAATTGACTATGAATTGCTAAGGTCTTTAATTATTACTCATAACTAACCTCAATGTCTGTCTTCCTCCACTCTGAATCTCACAGGAGAACATTAAGGCAAAGATGTTAAATATTTAGCAAGGATTACATCATTAGTCAATAGCAGGGCAGGCATTCAAACCTGAATCATTGAGTATTCCTTCTGAGACTTTCGTCCTACCATGTATACAAGGGTACTTCCAAAAATTCTTGGAAAATAGATTTAAAAGATAAACTTATTTTGGTGCAAAAAAATTTGAATCTCAAGCATAGGTTTTTCATAATCTGCATTTTACATTAAGTTCCGAATATCCTAAATGCATGGATTTCAAGCCATTTTTGCACCAAAATAAACTTATCTTTTAATTCCATTTTTCCAGGAATTTTGGAAGTAATCTCATTAACCCTGCACTAGTTGATAGTTCCTGCACATCCTGGCCTTGTTAACTTGACTCAGCACTCTTTGCCCAGCACTGGGTGACTATTAAGCTTAAAGGAGGAAAAGCCGTGGTCCTTCTCCCAAATGAGCACCCAGGCTGGCGAGTGGCTGGGCTAACAGGCGGTGAGGAGACGCTGTGCAGAGTGACATCAGTGGAGGAAGAGGCACCGAAGGTGAAGACTCGGAGCTCACCCGTCTCACCAGTTTTTCATTTTCTTTTTTGTTTTCCTTTTTTCCCCTCTATGGAAGGGCAGCTCCACTGATTTCTTCTCACAATAAAGGACAGCAGAGACCATGGACCGTCCAACACAAACTCGTCGTGGTAGCAGTGAACCTGGCTTTATCATAGAGAGCAAGGTAAATGCAAGAGGTGGTACAATAGTACTAGTTCCACAAATACGGAGTCACAGCACCTGCACCTTGCAACAGGAGCAGACAGGATGCTAGAGGGGAGGTACAAGGCAAGCCTCTCAAATTCTCATTCCGTCCCCCTTTTCCCTGAGGTACCAATACCAAATGCCCTTCCAGGGCAAGGCACTCGCATGAGGGATGTGTTGAGTATATTTGAATATGCTTATTAGTATATGATAGTAACTAGCATATAATAACTATACTGTATAATTATAATTATAGTATGTAATTAGTATATAATAGGCTTCTGTTCTTGATGTTATAAAGCCATGAATCCCATCACAGGGCCTCACCTTCATGATCTCATCTAATCCTAATTATCCCCCAAAGTCCCTATTTCCAAATATCATCAATTTATGGATTTGGGGGTTAAGTTTCTGGCACCTGAGTTTGAGGGACCCAAACCACTGCATTCCCTATCACTGAGCCACCTCCTTCCACTGTCTCACTCAACACAGGTCAGAGTGGACCTTTTAAAATAACTTTATTGTAGACTTTAATATCTTTATAGAAGGAAAAAATCTCCAAAATGTCAGTCATCAATTATTTGTGTTCTTGTTACTTTTTTATTTCTATTGTTGGCATATAAGCTCGTGTTTTCATTTGCTCTAAACTTTTGAGTCTCTGCTTTTTCTTTTTGTAAGATTTGCTTTATTTATTTGAAAGTCAGAGAGAGAGGAAAGAGAGACAGAGAGAGAGAGAGAGAGAGAAATATCTTTCATCTGCTGGTTTACTCCCCAAATGATCACACTGCTCAGGGCTGGGCCAGGACAAAGTCAAGAGTCAAGAACTCCATCTGGTTCTCCTATAGGGGTGGCAGGGGCCCAAACACTTGGGCCATTTTTCATTGCTTTCCCAGGGAGCTGGATTGAAAGTGGAGGAGCTGGGACTTGGACAGGCATTCAGAGGGATGCCAGCATCTCAGGCTGTGGATTAACCTGCTGTGCCACAACACTGGCCTCATGTCTCTGCTTTCTCTATTCAATGTTATTATTATTATTATTATTATTATTATTATTTTGACAGGCAGAGTGGACAATGAGAGAGACAGAGAGAAAGGTCTTCCTTTGCCGTGGGTTCACCCTCCAATGGCCGCCATGGCCCGCGCGCTGTGGCCGGTGCACCGCACTGATCCGATGGCAGGAGCCAGGTACTTCTCCTGGTCTCCCATGGGGTGCAGGGCCCAAGCACTTGGGCCATCCTCCACTGCACTCCCTGGCCACAGCAGAGAGCTGGCCTGGAAGAGGGGCAACCGGGACAGAATCCAGCGCCCCGACCGGGACTAGAACCCGGTGTGCCAGCACCGCAATGCAGAGGATTAGCCTAGTGAGCCACGGCGCTGGCCTCAATGTTATTTTAAAATCCAGCTGGGCATCCTGATGCTATTTAAATACTATAGAATACTCAACTCCAGCCATTACTCAATTCCCTTCGAAATACTCATGGACAGGTTTTATGTATTCTACTTCCCATATTCCTATTATTATTTGCCATTGAGGTGTTTATAAGAGTGTCTGAAGTCACTGTAATTTAAAATGTTGAAGTGAGTAGGTCAGATAAAATTACTTATAAAATAAAATAACAGCTTTTGAAACAAAGACAGAATGGTGCTTGTGTCCCCCAAAATTCATATATTGAACCCCTAACCCTTAAGATGGTGGTATGATGGGGTAGGGGCATCAGGGGATTGGATCACGAGGGTGCCGCCTTCATAAACGGGATCAGTGCCTCCTGTACATGGGGCCCCAGCTCCTGAATCCCTTCCCCCACGTAAGGATACAGAGAGAAGCTACCATCTACAAACCCGCAAATGAGCCTTCCTCAGACACTGAATCTGCTTTGATCGTGGACTTGCAGTCTCCAGAGTGGTGAGAAATAAATTTCTGGGGTGTATAAGCCACCCAGCTTATGGTAGTTTGTTACAGCTGCCCAAGCAGACCAAGATACAGGGCCACGGAGCACAAAGACCTCAGTAAAGAAATGCAGGTCCTACAGGCATTTATTGGAAGATGGCCACCCAGAAACACTACCCAACAAAATCTCTGCAGAGCAAGGGGAAAGCGGATTTGCATTTTAATCATCTGGGTTTCAGACTTTTCTTCTACAAGGAAACATTGCTGGGAGCAAGAATGCGAATTTAAAAAGATTAAATACCTTTCTATCAGTTTAGATGGTGTGTTTTTCCCCTGGGTTGCCAAAGCTTGAAAGCATTGTAAAGCACCAATAAAAACTTCACTGCACACGGCTGCAGGAATGCAAAGGAGTGAAGTCAGCTGTTCACCCCAAGTCTCTTAGGGAAATCAATTATTAAAGTCAAGGAAGAGTCTAAATGTAACTTAAAGGAGGAAGCAGAAGAGTACTTGCTAACGAGTTTGGGGGAGAGGGGAACTGTAGTATTATTTTTCTAGTCCATACCCTGATTCATAGCTGCCCTATCCCCTATCCTGTGCTAAGCATACACTTTGCATACAAGGATACTTCAAAGTGTGTCTAGAACATAGAATTAAAGCATAATTTTGGGGGTAGTGGGTTAAAGCCCTAGCCTGTAGCGCTGGCATCTCACATGCACACGGGTTCGAATCCCCCCAATCCAGCTCCCTACTAGTGCACCTGGGAATCAGTGGAAGAGGACCCAAGTCCTTGGGCCTTGCACCCACATGGGAGACTTGGAAGAAGCTCCTGGATCCTGGCTTCAGATCCACTCGGCTCTGGCCGTTGTGGCCATTTGGGGAGTGAACCAGCGTATGGAAGACCTCTCTCTCCATCTCTCTGCCTCTGCCTCTCTGTAACTCTGCCTTTCAAAGAAATAAAATAAATCCTTTACAAAAAAAAACAAACAAACAAACAAAAAAAAAAAAACAAACAACCCTAATTTTAGTGAAAACAATTTGAACTCCATGCATGTGAGAGGTCTTCAAGAAGTCCAGGAAGGGGCAGGTATTTGGCACGGAAGTTAAACTGCATTTGGGATGCCCACATGCCATATCAGAGTGCCTGGGTTTGAGTCCCCCAACTCTGTTCCTGGCTCCAGCTTCCTGCTAATGCAGACCCCAGGAGGCAGCGGTGACAGCTCAAGTGGTTGGGTTCCTGCCTCCCACATGAGAGACCTGGAGGGAGTTCCTGGGCTGCTGTAGACGTGTGAAGTCAACCAAAGGATGGGGGATCTCTCTCTGTCTCTGTCTCTATCTCTCTGCCTTTCAAATACATAAATAAAAGTTTTTAAAAAGGAAATTGTTTTACATTCTCATATACACAAGCACATTTCCTATTCAGTCATTTGTCTTTTTTATATTACTATGTTAAAATTCACCATATATTAATTGATTTTTAGTGTTTTTATGTTTTCAAAAATTTCCATTATTGGGATTGCATTGTGGCATAGCAGGTAAAGGCATCATCACCTGAGGCGCCTTCATCTCATATGGGCGCCAGATTGAGTCCCTGCTGCTCCACTTTCAATCCAGCTCCCTGCTAATGGCCTGGTAAAGCAGCAGAAGATGGCCCAAATGTTTGGGCCCCTGCACCCACATGGGAGACCCAGATGAAGCTCTGGCCCCTGGCTTCAGATCAGCCCAGCTCCAGATGTTGCAGCCATTTGGGGAGTGAACCAGTGGATGGAAGACATGTCTCTCTCTCTGCCTCTTCCCCTTTCTCTCTCTCTCTCTCTCTGTAACTCTATCAAATACATAAATAAATCTTTTAAAAAGTTTCCATTATCATTTTTTTCAACTTTCATTACAGTATCTTTTGTGGTACAAAAATTTTAGTTTTGGCCAAATCCGCTGTTTGTCTTGTTGGGGTTCCTGGGGAAAATATTGCTCTAACACTCTCACTTGTGAGTTTGCTTTGCTACAGCCTTGGGGATGGCAATTAAGCCGTGTTTCTTCTTTTCAAACTGAAAATCATTTTGTGACACATGTTATTCTCTCTTTGTATGGGTGTTTTGGTGGAGGGAAACTTTGTGCCATTTGCAAAGTCGTATTTGCTGCTCTAGTTAGGTGGTTCTGAGTGCTGAAGACTAAGTGATGAGTAATGCTTTGCTTTGATAACTACCAGTGTGGTGGAATGAGAAGGCCATGCCAAGATGGCTGCTGGCAAGCGAATGTCAGTTACTCAGGAATGGCTTTGAAACCCACCTGGCAACGGAGCCTGCCTGGCAACAGGCTGTGATTGGTTAGGGCATAAACCGCTCCTTGACTGGATTGGCTGCCTCCGCTATATAAGCTGCTGTACCAACTGAAATAAACGAGTCTGAGGGCTGCTCTCCTCTGGCTGCTTTCACCTGACTCCGGGTGTCTGTGTGGTGACTCTAAGCCTCTTGCCCCCACCATGCTCCTCCTCTCAGAACGAATCCACCACAACATACCAGGGCACCTGCTATTACAGGGACGTCACTGTCAAGCTATACACTTCTTTCCAATGTTGAAGTTGTTATATTTAGTAACAGAAAGCCTTCCTAAACCTCTGGATAGCTTTAAGTCCATGAATGTGCTTCAAAAAGTACATGGATGAGTGGAATTGAAAGATAAGTTAATTTTGGTGCCCCAAAATTTGAAATCCATGCAGTTTTTTCATGATAGTCAATCTCCATGAAATTTTTGAAGACCTCTTTCATGCATGAATTTCAATGTTTTTGGCACCAAAATAAATTTATTTTTAAATTGCCTTTTTCACAAATTTTTTGAAGTATCTTTGCCTTCTACTGTCACCTTTTATTTCCAATTCGCCCTCTACTCATCCTGTAACACAGCAAGACAGACCCAGAGGGCACTGCTCCAGGTGGACCCTGTAGGTAGTGCTTCAGTCACGGGGGCCTGCATCTCAGCTATGTGCCCAGCAGCTGTGGGGCTCTCACTAACGCCTGTGCTGTAGGAATTGCTTGGCACACCTTTTCCATTCATAAAATAAAATGTGTTTTCCAGATATTGATGTAACGCAATTCATGAGGCGTATCACTGCCCAAGCTGTTTCACCCGAATTCTTCCCTTTGACATCACTGATTTCACTTTTTTTCTTTTCTCCTTAGGAGAGTCTCATTTTGCATTATGTGAGTTAATTTTAGTGCTTAATGATAAAAGTACATTGCTAAAACCCAAATGAAAAATTGGAACAAAAATAAAACTCTCCGATCTCAATGCCAAGAAAGATCTTGTCTTCTGGTACTTTGTCTCTACCTAAATACGTTTGTTTCTTTCCCATCTGTTTGGGAACTTATTTAAGCAAATTAACCTTCCCTTCAGATCAATCTGGCTTGCATATCAAATGGAAAGTACTTTTATTTGAAGAAACTTTGTATACATTGTTATGTGGTTCCCACCATGCCCTCTAGGCTGTAACTACTGTTACTCCCTTTACACAGACAAAGAAACAGAATGAGAAGGTAAAGGAGTTTGCTTAAAGTTAAATGCAAGGATTTCAAAAAGGCCGTGGTGCATTGGTTAAAGCCGCAATGCCTGTGTCCCAAACTGGAATGCCTGGATTCAAGCCTCAGCTGTACCTTCCTTCTAACTTCCTGCTGGTGCACACACCAGCAGACACCAGGTGATGGCACAGGTAGTTGGGTCCAGCTAACCCTATATGAGACCCAGACTGAGTTTATAGCTCCTGACTTCGGCCTGGCCCAGCGTTGGCTGTTGTAGGCATTTAGGAAGTGAAGTGGTCGATAAGAGATTTCTGTTGGACTCTCTGCCTCTCTGATTCTCTAAAAAATAAAAAATAAATAACTTTTTTTAAGTTTGTGGGAAAGAAGGAATTAAAGGCTAGTTTATTTTGATGAAAAAAAAAAAAAACCCTGAAACTCATGCAGTTTATTTGTAATACACATTTTCCATGAGCTTCTGGAGCTCGCTCCCACAGCTGGAACGACACCAGACCTGTCAGCCCCACATGCCCTGCCCTGCTCTTTCTGACACGGGGGGCCTGCACCTGGCACTCATCTGTGGAGGTCCACGTGCTGTTGCTCACGCTGACTCCTAGGTCAGAGCCCTGTTGTCCTCCCCTAAGACGGAGGTCACCTCAGGAAGCTGTAGAACCCGAAACCCCAGCAACCTCAGGAAACAAGCAGGTCAGCCACAGAGGCAGCTCTTTCCTCGTCCTTCCAAACATTGTCTTAGTGCTTTGTCTCTTCTTGGCCACAGAGGCACAGCAGTTTTCTCCTTCAATTAGAAAACAAAAGAGCAGAGAAAAAAATCCCGCCCTCCTTCCAACACACACCCCATACACTTGGAAGGCGGAGGAGCCCCATCAGCAGCCCACAGAGGTCGCTGTCCCAGTGGGGACCCCAGGCAGCACAGAGTAGAAATGAGTAAACCGCCTGTCTGGCCACCGTGGGCCGTGTCACACGGAAGCCTGTGGAAAAGACCCATGTTGGCAGCCACACAGGGCTAAGTTTCCACTCAAGTCACGCATTTTACTCTTACGTGGCTTTGGGGCAACCCTTAGAGTCTCTATTCATCTAAGCCGCAGCGACTGGAGCCACCTCACAGCACTCAACAATGGCAGTGACACTGGTGTTACAGCAGAAGTACCTGACCTCTTGCTTCCATGCAAAGAAAAAATAACACCAAATACAAAGTAGTCACAACAGTGCAAGCCTCATGGGAAACGAATAAGTAGTCATTACTATTACCATAAGGAAGCAGGGATTACAGCTGGCTTCAGGAAAAGTGCCTCTTGAATTTTTGAAGGAAAGGGCAGGAAGAGTTTTGAGTCCAGGACAAAATGGGGAAGGGGTGGGTGGGCGAAGAGGGCAACACACAAACCAGCAACAATTTATAACCAATGGGAAAGTCACTTCTAATTTCTATGCAAAGAGTCTGATGAATCTGTAGGCTACGACCCCACCGCTGGCATAAATTTCTGACTGATTTCACTTCTGTTGTACGAGCAATGTAGCCATTCTGAACACAAACAGCAACTTGCTGGAACCAAGAGTAGCTGTGAGAGCCATGAGCACTTAGTAACTGAACTGCAACAAAATGAGTAATACTTTTGGAGTGCTGGAAATTGTCCTAATGACTGTAAGATTGAGCAATCAGAAATCATTTGGGAAAAGCAGTCAAGGGCCAGAGAAGTACTTAAGAAGCTCCCTCTGTAGACGTATTCTTGAAGAGGAATGAGCATCAAGCTCAGCCAGTGCTCAGCTCTGTGCTTCCCTTCCCAAAGACCATCTGGAGTGAGCATTTAGGATCTGAAACCCCAATCCCTATTAAGAAGAAGTAATAAACGATGATTTGCATTAGCCCAGTGGATTAGATCACTACAACAAAATATCTGAGACGAGCTCCTTATGAAGAAAAGAAAAAGAGGTTCAAGTCCAAGGACTCGGTGGGCCTACTAGTTTGGCCTGTGATGCAGGTACCAGATGGAGACGGGCCCAGGCAGAGGAAGGATCACGTGGTGAGCAGAAGCAGATAGTGTAGCTGGGCCAGACTTGTGCCTCTCTCAAGAACTCAAGAGGTCACACGGGAACTATCTTCCAAGGACCCAAGGACCTCCCACCAGGCCCTCTTTTTTTTTAAAGATTTTATTTATTTATTTGAAAGGTAGAGTTACAGACAGTGAGAGGGAGAGACAGAGAGAAAGGTCTTCCTTCCATTGGTTCACTCCCCGAATGGCCGCAACAGTAGGAGCTATGCTGATCTGAAGCCAGGAGCCAGGAGCTTCTTTCTGGTCTCCCACGTGGGTGCAGGGGGAACAAGCACTTGGGCCATCTTCTACTGCTTTCTCAGGCCACAGCAGAGAGCTGAACTGGAAGAGGAGCAGCCAGGACTTGAACCGGTGCCCATATGGTATGCTGGCACCATAGGCAAAGGATTAACCTACTGTGCCATAGCGCCGGCCCCCCATGCCCTCCTTCTAATGGTTCCACCTCTCAGTAGCTCACATGGGAGACTCAACCTCTGCACAGAGGCTTTTGGGAAACAGCCAAACTATTTTCCAAACCATGCCACCCAGGAAACCCTCGCTGATGGCACCATGGAACCGAGTCATCCTATGAAAGTGCCGTGGAGTCAGAGACATGGCTCTCAGAAACACTGCTGCAGGGGATGGACGCATCATGGATTGGCCTCTTACTAGGTGTAGGGTCCTGGGCAAGTGAACTCATCTCTAGAATCCTCAGTCCACGCTCTTGTCAAGGGGCTGTGAGTATGGCACCAGGCTCCCAGGCCCACGTGAGGAGTAGCTGAGACCCCAGACGTGAGCGCTCAACACTGGGCAGCGGGTGGGCAGTGACTGCTAGCATCCGCGGCAGAAGTGCCGGCCAGAGCTCTGTGCTTTGCAGCTTTAACCAGCCAGCATGAGGTCAGGACTAGGGAAAAAGCCACGAATGTGGTAGCACTGCCCTCCTCTAGCAGGGACAGGGAGAAAACAGACCGGGACTTAGTGGCAAAAGTGACCGGAACTTCAGCTGGGACACGGGGAGGGGCTGCAGACAGGCTGGTGGGCGGGTTTGGAGTTCCATGAAGACTGGATGATTTGTGTAACACTTATGCCTGCAAGGGTTAAAAACACAAAAAAGGACAAAAGGCAAAAGATAAAAAGAAAGTGCTTCTTCTCTCTTCTGACTCCCCAATCCGATAGTTTGTTCTTCTGTTGTTGTTAGGAAATTCTTTTACAGGTACATCAGCCTAAATTGGTCTCTAAGGCTTTTTCTATTCCTATACTTGTGTCTACACTTCTTACTCTTTATTCATACAGAGGGATTATGCTGCACGTGTTCTTTGTACCTTTTTTTTCTTATTATTAACTACCTCTTAAAGTTCTTTCCACATGTGTAATTATAGATCTGCCTGAATCTCTGTAATGACTCAGACACTGCATGAATGTGCTTTACTTTTTCAACTTGAGTCCTATCAGTGAAACTTAACTTTACCCCAGATTTTATGATAAAAATATTTCAATAAATATCCTTGTACATGTACATTAGTATAGTTTTCAAGTTTATCAGGAAGGTGAATTGCCAGCAATGCAGCTGCAAAGCCATAGAGTATGCATATGTTTTGTTATTTTGAGAAATAATACCAGATTTTCTCTTAGGAAAGGAAAACGCACTGGAGCAGGAGTTCGGCCTGGTGGTTAAGATGCCACTTGGAATGCTCACATCCCATAAGGAAGTATCTGGGTTCAAATCCTGGCTCTGCTTCTGATTCCAGCTTCCTGTTAACGTGCACCCTGGAAAGCACCGCGCTGATCCAAAGCCAGGATCCAGGTGCTTCTCCTGGTCTCCCATGCAGGGGTGCAGGGCCCAAGCACTTGGGCCATCCTCCACTGCACTCCTGGGCCATAGCAGAGAGCTGGACTGGAAGAGGAGCAACTGGGACAGAATCCGGTGCCCCGACCGGGACTAGAACCCAGTGTGCCGACGCTGCAGGTGGAGGATTAGCCTATTGAGCCACGGCGCCGGCCCCTGGCTCCTGTCTTTAGCCTGCTGCAGCCCCAGCTGTTGCCTGCATTTGCAAAGTGAACCAGTAGATGGGAGATCTCCCTCTCCCACTTCTTCTTCTCCCTGTCCCTCTCCCTCTCCCTCTCTCTTACTCTCTCTCCACTCACTGTGTGTTTGTATGTCTCCCTCTCAAATAAATAATTTTTTTCAAAAGAAAAGGAAAAAATATTCACCAACTTTTCTTCCTACCACCAAGAGTTAGAGCTCTCGCTTCTGCTTCCGTTGGCCAACACTGAGAATTAGAAAACACTGAAGTGCTGTCTTCAGCTGTGCAAACAAACATCTCATTTTATTTGGTATTTCTTCAGTTATGAGATCATCATTAATTAATTAATTAGAGAGAGATTGATTCTTTGTTTTCATGTTTTAACTGCATTGATTTTTATATGAAATTCCTGTTTATATTCTTATTTGGTTCTCTATTTTTATTTCTTTTTTTTTTTTTGACAGGCAGAGTGGATAGTGAGAGAGAGAGAGACAGAGAGAAAGGTCTTCCTTTTGCCGTTGGTTCACCCTCCAATGGCCACCGCGGCCAGCGCACTGTGGCCGGCGCACCGTGCTGATCCAAAGCCAGGAGCCAGGTGCTTCTCCTGGTCTCCCATGGGGTGCAGGGCCCAAGCACTTGGGCCATCCTCCACTGCCTTCCCTGGCCACAGCAGAGAGCTGGCCTAGAAGAGGGGCAACCAGGAAAGAATCCAGTGCCCCGACCAGGACTAGAACCCGGTGTGCCGGTGCCGCAAGGTGGAGGATTAGCCTATTGAGCCACGGCATCGGCCCTTGGTTCTCTATTTTTAAACTACTCGTTCTCTTCATCAGTTAAATAAATTGACTATCATATCATTCTAAATATTACTTAACATTACTTTAAAATTCTTCATTTTTAGTCCTTTTCCACTGATTTCTTTCTTTTCCAGATCTAAGAAGCACTGTGGAAGACAGTATGGAGACCTCAGAAATCTGAATATAGACCTACCATCAGCCATCCCACTCCTAGGAATTTACCCAAACCAAAAGAAATCAGCATCTGAGAGTTATCTGTACCCCCATGTAGCTAATATATAGAATCAACCCAGATGTCTATCAGCCACTGACTGGATAAAGAAATTATGACATATACACACTATGGAGTACTATTCAGCTGTAAAAAACAAACAAACACAAACAACAACAACAAAAAACCTGAAATCCTGTCTTGTGCAACAAGATGGATGCAACTGGAAAGAAACCATTATACATTATGAAATAAGTCAGTCCCGAAAAGAAAGATACCATGTGTTCCCTCATCTGAGATAACTAACAGAGTACCTGAAATGTAATATATTGGAGTGAAATGGATATTTTGAGATTCGATGACTGTTTATAGCCCTTGTCTCTTCCATTGAGGAACAGTGTTTTTTCTTCTTTATGTTGAAGTCTTTTACTTAGTGTAGGGTTAACTCTATGATCATTAAATAAACTGAAAATAGATCCTTGAAAAAATTGAGTGGGAATGTGAAAGGGAGGAGAAAGAATGTTGGAGCGTGGTCAGGAGGGAGGGGGGGGGGGGAGTATTTCTTTGTTCCTAAGTCTGTATATATGAAATACATGAAACTTGTGTAACTTAAATACATTTTCAAAAATTAAAAAAGAGACTCCTTATTCAACAATAAGCTAAAATTGACATAAATCTTTCACATCCTTTAGGAGACTGTTACTTTTTTTTAAACTTTTTATGTATTACATAATATTTTTATTTTTAACATATTTTAAACATTTGGATTTTTTTTAAAGATTTATTTTATTTATTTGAAAGACAGAGTTACACAGAGAGGTCAAGACAGAGAGAGAGGTCTTCCATCCACTGGTTCATTCCCCAGATGGCCACAACGGCCAGAGCTGCGCCTATCTGAAGCCAGGAGCCAGGAGCTTCCTCCTGGTCTCCCACATGGGTGTAGGGGCCCAAGGATTTGGGCCATCTTCTACTGCTTTCCCAGGCTATAGCAGAGAGCTGGATTGGAAGAGGAGCAACCAGGACTAGAACCCGGCGCCCATATGGGATGCAGGCACTGCAGGCAGAGGATTTACCTACTGTGCCACAGTGCCAGCCCCATGGATATTATTATAAATGGAATCTCTTCTTCCTTTTCTTTTTAAATTTATGTCTTTAACTTAATTATAAAGAAAATCAATAGCTATAAGTGAGGACAAATCTAAACATTTTGTTAAAAGATAAACTGAGTTGCAAAATAACTTGCAGAAAAGAGATGAGGGATCTTCAAGAGGTTTACGGAAAATGCGTTCAGTGAAAAAATTTCATGGTTTTAAAAAATGTCTTTAAAGTTTATTCATTCACTCATCCATTCATTCATTCAAAAGGCAGAATGACAGAGAGAGAGGAAGAGATAAAGAGAGTTCCATCCACTGACTCATTCTCTAAATGGCCGCAGCAGCCAGGGCTGGGCCAGGCTGAAGCCAGGGGCCTGGAACTCCATCTGGGTCTCCCACACGGGTGGCAGGTGCCCACGGACTTGTACTGTCTCCCCCTATCTTCCTAAGTATATTAGCAGGAAGCTGCATCAGAAGTGAGGTAGCCAGGACTGCAACCAGCACTCCCAGACAGGATATGCTTTATCACAAGCAGGGGCTTAACCTGCTCCACCACAAGCCTGGCCACATGATTGCACTCAAATAACAACTCCATTTTTCCACACACTTTTTGAAGTTCTTTCATATTATCTTAAAATGTTTAACTTGCTGTTTTTCCTTATCCACCAACTGACTATTTCAAACTTTTCTTCTAAGGCACTAGTTTGGGTTTTCTCCAGGTCTATTGTCTTATTCCTGTTTCCAATGTGTTCATCACTTGGGTAACTCAATACATCTCCTTAGCCCTGATATTTCCCTTTTTATCTCATTCTACACATTCATCATCCCTTTTCCATGTTTTAAAATTCTTTATGATGGGGCCGGCACTGTTGCGTAGTGGGTAAAGCCGCCACTTGCAGTGCCGGCATCCCATATGAGTGCTGGTTCAAGTCCTGGCTGCTCCACTTCCGATCCAGCTCTCTGCTTTGGCCTGGGAAAGTAGTAGAAGATGGCCCAAGTCCTTGGGCCCTGCACCTGCGTGGGAGACCTGGAAGAAGCTCCTGGCTCCTGGCTTCAGATCGGTGCAGCTCTGGCTGTTGTGGCCATCTGGGGAGTGAACTATCAGATGGAGGACCTCTCTCTCTCTCTCTCTCTCTCTCTGCCTCTCCTTCTCTCTATGTGTAACTATGACTTTCAAATAAATAAATACATCTTTTAAAAAATTCTTAATAAGAAAAAGAAACCACTGAGGTAATATATGACCATACTTCAAAAGGTCCATGGAAACGCAGACTTGAAGAATAAGTTTATTTGGCACAAAAAGTTTGGAAATTCATGCATACTTATTTCATAACATGGTCTTCATAAAATTCTGGAAGAGCTCTTGTATGCACAGTTTTCAAAATGTTTGCATCAAAATAAAGCTATCTTTAATTCCATTTCTGTGAACTTTTGAGGTGTCCTTAATATACTTCCATTTCATAGCTAGAATTCTTCCAAATCAATTCTTTGTCTCTCCTTGACATTTCATCTTTCCCTGTTTTGTTTTTCTTTGTTGCTCCCTTACTGCTTCCTGATTTCCATGTGTTTACTTTTTCTTGCTCCTGGTTAAGCTTGCGGCTCTGCCAAGACTGCAGTGCTGCCCCCGTGGCCCCTTCCGCATTGTCTGACATCTCTTCATCTTTCATTTTAAGTCTGAGGGTTGAGAATTTCAGGCTCTCTACAGGGCCACGTACGGCTACGACTACAGGAAGCCCAGGCTAGCAGACCTGGCCACATCTCTCCTATGTGAACTACTGAGAAAGATCATGTACCACCGCATTCACCCTGGGCCAGCGGTGTTGGCCTCATTATCCCAACTCAGGGCAAAGCCAAGCAAGCTTCATTCATGAAGACCAAGGCGGGGCAGGCATTTGGCCTAGTGAGTAGTACATTAGACGCCAGTGTCCAACATCAGAGTACCTACTGGGCTCCTGATTCTAGCTTCTGCTTAATGCAGACTCTGGGATGCAGTGCTGACGGCTCAAGTAGTTGAGCTCTGGCCACCCCTAGGGGAGACCTGGATTGAGTTCCTGGCTCTTGGCTTTTGTACCCTGGGCACTGTAGGCATTTGGGGAGTAAACCAGTGGATAGGCACACTCTCTCTCAATCTCTCTCTAATTAATTAATTAAATAACAAGATCAAAAGAAAGACCAAGCTGTCATTCTACTCTCTCCATCTCACCTTCCTCTCTCCAGCAGTGGATCGCACTTTCTTTCCACCCATCAGAGGCCAAATATGTGCATTTGGCCCCCTACACATCCTATTATGGTTTAACTGCCAGGCCCTCCATGAACCTCTCTCCCCAGGCCCTTGTCTCCCTCATGGATTTTGCTGTATCCTGGGTCCTCTGTCAGTGCTGGAGATAATTCACTCTGGGTAACACTGCCACCCTGAATTCCCTTTGTGCTTCCTTCTGCCTTGCCAGTCTTACAGAGGTTAGTTCACATGCTTTTTCTTCCTCTGGTAAGAAAGTGAGGGCATGGGGAGAGTTCTCCAGGTCTTTCTCCCGCACACCTGACAGACTGCTTCAACCTAAACTGAGTGGAGGGTTGGGAATTTGGTGCAGAACTTAGGATGCCCACATCCCATATCAGAGTGCCTGGTTTGAGTTCCGGCTCCTCTGCTACCAGTCCTGCTAATGCACACCCTGGGAGGCAGCAGATGATGGTTCAAGTGTTTGGGTCCCTGCTGCCCACGTTGGGGACTTGGATGGAGTTTTCCAGGCTCCTGGCTTCAGCAAGCCCCAGCCCTAGTTCTTAAGGCCATTGAGAAGTAAATCAGCAAGTGGAAGACCTCTGTCTCTCTGTGTGTCTGTCTTTTGGCCTTCCAAATAAAATAAAAATAAATAAGTTTCAGGTGAGTGGAGTGGGTGTTTAGCCTAGTGGGAAGATGTCTGTGTCACACACTGAAGTTCTTGGGTTCCATTCCCAGTGCTAGCTCCTGACTGCGGCTTCCTGCTGATGAAGACGCTGGGGAGCAGCTGTGGACGGCACACATAACTGAGTCCATATCATCCACAAGGAGGCCTGGGTTGTGTTCCTGGCTCCTCGCCTCAGCCCTGGCTAACCCTTGCTATTGCAAGGCAGGGCTATTGCAAGGCATTTGGGGAGTGAACCAGTGGATGAGAACTGTCTGTCTCTCTCTCAAATAAAAAATAATAATAATAAGCAGAAATTGATTTTTCTTTTGTGGCCCCAGGATGCACACAAAAGCTTATTTTTTATTCTGTGTCTGCATTACTTCATATGCCAACAGCAAGGGTATAAGACAATGAAGCCTTCCCCGAAACCATGTGACAAATTTAGCCTGATGTGTTTTCAAAGGTTCTAAAAATATCATTCTAAGCCACTGAGCCACTCTGGCCCCAAGGTCAAACCCTAACAACCCTAAGAACAAATTACTGAAGAGGGCACATCAGTAATTCTACTGCAAAGCAGTACTGACATAGCTGTCTTTGCTGATTAACTTAGAACACACGTTTTACCCTCAGTAGGCAGCGTTTCACTTTGTTCTAGACAAAACTAAAAGTCTTCTTCCTACAGAGCCGGTGACCCAGTGCTACCCCCGCGCTGAGCGGCAGCAGCAGAGCGCTCTGCCCTGCGGAGCCAGATGACTCAGGCTCTGCACCCCGGTCTCCACTTCTCTCCCCACTTGTTTGTAAGATCAAAGGCAGGGCTCAACTCTAAATGCAACCCTTACTCCTTACGGTTTTGTGGCAAAATGGAACTACGAGTTTATTTTTCTGCAAAAAATTTTGAAATCCATACTATGACAAGTCTTAAGAAAGTTCACGACGTTATGACAACATTAGGCATGGATCTCAAATTTTTCACACCAAAACAAATTTATCTTTTACTTCCATTTCCCATGAACTTTTCAAAGTACCCTTAAATGCAAGGGTCTATTCCAAGGTAAAATCAAGAGCAACAATGACAGAAAAAAAATAAAACCCCAATTCTTAATCTTGGAAAGCTATGCAAGACTAATGACTGTATCTGTGCGTGCATGCGTGTGTGCGTGTGCGAGTGCGTGTGTGTGTGGGGGGAGAAGCAGTTGTTTAATGATACATGGCTCATTCCATGTATCCAAGGCCTTTCATCAGATAATTCACAAGTTTCTGTTATCTTCTGGGGCTCACACACACAGAGCAAGAAGAACAAAAATCTATCCAGACACTCAATCCTTTAGGCGCTCTTAAGGGTTATTATAATAACTTGCAAACGTTGTGCTATCAAAAATCACCTTCACCAAGGCCCATGCTACAAATTCCCAGCACATCTATACACAAATGTATACACACAAAATCCTGACCACAGCTTGCAAACATTTTAGTCATACCCTATCCAGCCCTATACCTCAGCGTGTGTACTGTACTCCTGTGCCATGTGAACCCTGAGATCTGCTCACCTTCAGTGGTGAACATTGTCCAGATGCCCCCTACCTGCCAGACCCCGCCCCCCAGCATCAATCACCCTCCTCTCCCACAGAGGAACAGCCATGAGTCTAGAGTTAGGTGACCCTTCCTCCACTCCAGGGATGCTGAGTGGCTTTAAGCCCATCAGGATGGTAGAAGCCCCTCTACCACAATTATTATTTCTTTAAAGATTATTAATGTAATTATTTATTTATTTGAAAGGCAGAGCAAGAGAGAGAGAGAGAGAGGGAGAGAGAGAGAGATCTTCCATTCACTGGTCCACTCCTCAAATGGCCACAATGGCCGGGGCTAGCCCAAGCTGAAGCCAGGAGCCTAGAATTCCATCTGGGTCTCCCACTTAGATGATAGGGGCCCCAAGACTTGGGCCATTTTCTGCTGCCTTCCCAGGTGATCAGCAGGGAGCAGGATGGGAAGAAGAGCAGCAGGGATTTGAACAGGAGGTCTGATAACGGGATGCCATTGTCACAAGCAGCAGCTTAACCCAGTGCACCACAACGCTCGCCCTTCAACCACAATGATTTCTTTTTCTTTCTTTCTTTCTTTTTTTTAAAGGCAGAGTTAGTGAGAGAGAGAGAGAGAGACAGAGAGAAAGGTCTTCCTTCCATTGGTTCACCCCCAGGAGCCAGGTGCTTCTCCTGGTCTCCCATGGGGTGCAGGGCCCAAGCACTTGGGCCATCCTCCACTGCCCTCCCGGGCCACAGCAGAGAGCTGACCTGGAAGAGGGGTAACCGGGACAGAATCCGGCACCCCGACCGGGACTAGAACCCGGGATGCCGGCGCCACAGGCGGAGGATTAGCCTAGAGAGCCCCAGTGCCGGCCAACCACAATGATTGACAACCCAAAGATAAGTTAATATATGGTTTAATCTCAGCCACAGGGATTAATTCAGGTGAAGATATCTGACCTAAAATCATTCCGATCAAAAATCAGTCAAGAAGCTCAATTTTCTTTGCTCAGTGGTTGAAGACAGAAGCCTTTTGTCCCCATGGATGTCAGCAAAAACGCACCTGGCCCCAAGAGCTGCTAGCAATATTCTGCTGTCTTAGCAAGGCAGATGGAAAGTATTACGGACAAAAAGCATCACAGTTCTGAAGGTGTTAGAAGCCACTGGCTCACATCATCTCCGCAGTCTGTCTACCTGTAGACTTTCCAAATTCATCAGCTAACTACTGTTCCAATCATTTGCAATTGAGTTTCTGTTATTTGCAACACAAAGACACTGGACTGGCACATCCACTTCTTATTTGTATTAGGGTAGTTTTAGCTACTGTAACAAACATATATAATAACAACAAATTTTTTCAGGGCCAGTGGTGTTCCAAGGTGGTGAGATTCAGATTCTTTTCTGTTTCCTCCTGTCACACATGCGAGGTGTTGGTATCAGTATGGTTGAGTGGTTTCTGTCCAAGCCTTTGCTCTTTTTCATAAATATTGTAGTGGGATTCTCAGACTGAGACGCAGGACACCATGGCTCTTAACAGGAAAACTGCTTTTATTTTTGCTGGCAGACCCAGAAGAAGAGTTTGGTCTCCAAATTCTGGGCCCCAATAAAAGTAGGGCGTTGTCTCATGTTGGATATGTTAGAGCTACAGCACTAGTAACACAACTGTCACACAAAGTCACGCCTATGTGCACCCGAGGCACTGCAGTCGACCTGGCTGCACTGTGGCATTTCTCAGCAAGTCCCCGCTTGAAGGTCTCTACCATTTTTGCCTTTAGTCAGTTTTTTGCTTTTGTTCCTTCCTCAAGGGGAGGGATCCTTGCCACAAAATATTTTAATTTCCTTTCATTTGCTTTCATTTTCTTTGAAAGGCAAAGAAACACACAGAGACTGATGGAAAGAGATCTCCCATCTGTAGACTCACTCCCTAAATCCCTGCAACATCCAGGGGTGGACCAGGCCAAAGCCAGAAGCCCGGAGCCCAATCTAGACGTCCCACATGGGTGGTGGGAACCCAAGTACTTGAGCTATCGATATGCATTAGCAGGAAGCTGGACTGCATGAAGACAAGCTGGGACTGGAACCAGGCTCTCGGATGCAGGATGTGAGGCATACCAACTGGTGACCTAACCACTGCGCCTTTGTTTTTGGCTGCAGGATAAGGAAGGGGAAGGGGAGAAAGAAGGGGAATGGCCTTTTCTTATAAAGGGTAAATTCAGAAGTATCACGCATCACTCATAGGCACAGTCTATTGACCACGGGGTGGTTGTACGGCCACATTCAGCTAAAAGGAGGCTGAGCTGTGTTGCTTGTGATTGGATAGCCATATGTCCAACGAGAAACTCCCACCATGCTAGAAGAAAAGAGTGGATATGAGAGGGAAACCAGCACCTTCTGCACCTGAACCCCGACATGGATTGTTCCATATGGGCACAATACTCTATCCCCCACGATCTACCAAGTCATTCTCATTTGTTCTTTTAAACCTATTTAATATCCACCCCAACTCAGCAGAATCTCAACCCCATCTGTTGAGTTCTACATGAAAATAATTCCATATTGTGTGTATGTTTGTGTGCATACCAGCTAAAGTTCAAACTCTGGCTAATTTCAATATTCTGTGACTAATTTTAATCTTTGATAGAACAAACTGGAATTAGCTCAAATTCTTTTCAATTGATGATGTTAAAGATTTAAAAACCAGTAGCATAATATGTCTGGAAAATCACTCTGTAAGGTCTGATAACAAGAGGATGCTTTGGGTTTTGAAACATTTCTTTGTTGTTTTTTTTTTTCTTTCTTTTTTAGGTTTATTTTATTTATTAAAAGGCAGAGTTAGAGAGAGAGAGAAAGAGAGAGAGAACTTTCATCTGCTGATTCATGCTACAATGGCTGGAGCTGGGCCAGGCCAAAGCCAGGATCCAGGAGCTTTATCTGAGTCTCCAACGTGGGTGTAGGGGCCCAAGGAATTGGACCATCTTCTGCTGCTTTCCCAGGCTGTTAGCAGGGAGCTGAATTAGAAGTGGAGCAGCTGGGACTTGAACTGGTGCCCATATGGGATGATCCCACTGTAGATGGTGGCTTAACCCATTACGTCCCAGAACCATTTCAAAATAACTACATTAATTTTGAATGTTGTGGACAGTGGAACTGTTAGCCAGATTCCTGAACTTTTTCTTATACATAAAATCCACCTGTGTTACCTTCAGTGTTCATCTACACGGTTCATGGTGAACAAGTTCCCTGTGCCTAGGAAGCTCTAGGGTTTTAAAGCAAACATCTCATTAAGGTGTTCAGTAAGAGATCAAGGGCCTAACTTAGGCATTGCCATTTGCTACATACGTAGCACACAGGAACCTGTACTGCCAGGCTTAGGTGGAGACACATGTAATGGTTGCTGATGAATGTGCTCTTATCCCAAGCCCCCATACACAGAAATGTGATCATTCTGGAGGATGTGGAAAAGACCAGAGTTAGGCTTTATACTAATTATGATCATTGAAATAATCTATATTAACCCAAATACTCTGCAGTGGTCAGCAACTAATTCTCTCTCTCTCCCTCTCTTTTTACCATTAATCCAACGGGTTTTTAAAAAATTTTTTTAAAGCTTTTATTTAATGAATGCAAATTTCATAGGTACAGCTTTAGGAATATAGTGATTCTTCCCCCCATACCCACCCTCCCACCCCAACTCCTGTCCCACCTCCTACTCCCTCTCCCATCCCATTCCTCATTAAGATTCATTTTTAATTAACTTTGTATACAGAAGACCAACTCTATACTAAGTAAAGATTTCAACAGTTTGCACCCACACAAACACACAACGTAAAAAGTACTGTTTGAGAACAAGTTTTGCAGTTTTTTCTCATAGTATAACTCATTAAGGACAGAGGCCCTACATGGGGAGTAAGTGCATAGTGACTTCTGTTGTTAATTTAACAATTAACATCTTTATTTATGGTGTCAATGATCACCCAAGGCTCTCGTCATGAGCTGCAAAGGCTATGGAAGTTTTTTGTGACCACAAACTCTGTCATTATTCAGACAAAGCCATAAGCAAAGTGGAAGTTCTCTCCTCCCTTTAGAGAAAAGTACATCCTTCTTTGATGGCCCCTTCTTCCCATTGGGGTCTCATTCACAGAGATCCTTCCTGTAGGATATTTTTTGCCACAGTGTCTTGGCTTTCTATGCCTGAACTGCTCTCATAGGCTTTTCAGCCACATCCGAATGTCTTAGGGGCTGATCTTGAGGTCAGAAGTGTTACTTAAAGCGATTGTCGTTCTGAATCTGCTATGTGGACTACTTCCCATGTTGGACATTCCCTCCTTTTTAATTCTGCCTATTATTATTACAAGGCATTTGATGCTATTTATATGATCTTTTTAACAACTAATGATATCTCTATATTCACTTTAACACTTAATATGATCATTTTAACAGTTCAGATGGCATTTTTATCACCAATTTTAATGGGATTTGGAGTCCCATGACAACCAACTAATCTCAAATGTTATATAAAGTACCAGGGCAGATGAAGAATGATACAGCATCACTTGGGGCTAACACTGTGGCATAGCAGGAATCTTACCTCCACCTGCAGTGCTGGCATCCCATATGGGTGCCTGTTCAAGTCTTGGCTACTCCACTCTGATCCAGCTCTCTGCTATGGCCTGGGAAAGCAGTAGAAGATGGCCCAAGAGCTTGGGCCCCTGCACCCACGTGAGAGACCAGGAAGAAGCTCCTGGCTTCTAGCTTTGGATAGGCGCAGCTCCTGCCATTGTGGTCATCTAGGGAGTGAACCACAGATGGAAGACCTCTCTCTGTCTCTCTCTCTGCCTCTCAAATAAATAAATAAATCTTTTTAAAAAATATATAGCACCACTCTTATCTTTTAGTTGTTGCTGTTATTTAAAACTCTCAGTGACACATTTCCAGGAAGAAAATACCCTTACTTCTTGGTAAGTTAAGCAGAAATTTAATAACACATTAGCCCTTGTGTACTTGGCACTTTGCTACAACACTAATCCCCATTACAACAGTACATGGAGCTGTATGACCATTCTGTGCTTCTCACGACACTGTGGCTTTGCTTAAACTCCTCCATGGCCTGTAATTGTTGGTCTCCTTCTAAGGAACTCCTACTTGTTGGTCAAAATTCAGCCCAGGTTTCACCTCTATTGTAGAGGAAGTTTTCCCCAACCTCTGTAAACAGTACTCTATACTCCTTCTAATGCTCTCCAAAGGAACCATTCTCTGGCTGCATTCATCGCACTATTTTTCTATCCACTAACTTACTCACCTGTCTCACCCACTAGACTGCGAGCTCCTGGCCGCAGTGACCTCATCCTGTCCATCTGTACAGCGATAGATCCTAGAATAGAGCCTCACACAAAGCAAGGACTCAATAAAAAGCGTGCTGAGTTACTGAGCAGAGGGCCAGGTGTGCTATGGTTGTGTATGGACTCCATGCAAAGTATTCTCATCTATGAAAAGCTTCAGATTTCAAAGGACTTGCCTGGGTTCTTTGAATCTTTTCTCCACTGTTGTTTGGCTTAATAAAAGTGTTTGGCACCCACAGGGATTCTTTCAGGTTTGTTACTTATTGCCTATAAAGAAGCTTGACTACTGCTTAAATGCAAACCAAATACTTATCACCACACTCTCTGTCACTTTCTGAGCAGCTGCCGTAAGCGCAGAGTATGAGGTGGAGATGCACGGTGGGGGTGAGCTCCTTGTCTTGAGCTCCCTAATTCCAAAGGGCTGACTGCACTGGGAGTGTGACCTACTACTCCATTTAAAGATCAGCCTTGAACAGAGTCAGTGGGGAGCCAGCCCGTTCTCATTCAGCAAAGGCAGTGCAATGCCAGGCAGTCTTCTGTCCTGTGAAGCTACTGGGAGATCATTCTCTTTAGATATTCCAAAGTCTATTGTGTAACCAGCAGCCAAATCCTGCTATTTAGTAAAGAAAGAATGTCCCACGAAATCAGCAAAGTTAAGGAGGTGGCTACTTACACAGCAAGACCTTGGACATATACCAAATGTCCAAAGGCCCCCAAATATCTGCCATCATGCCGTGACTCAGGGTCTGTGAACTCCGTTATTGAAATCATTCCTACGGCTTAAGGTATTAGGTTTAATCTTTCCTTATATAGAAGAAGAGGCATGGGAGTCATAGCAAAGATAGAGTTCTGCTGGTTTCACAGGGCTATCCCTCCTAACACTATCCAGTCATGTTTTAGAGTGATGAGGAAGACAGACTTGGTGGCCTGGATCTGTGTGTCCAAATGCAGCTTCCGCCTGAGCAGTGGCATGACTTTGGACAAGTTACATCAGCTCTTGGAGCTTCAATAGGGATACATGCACTTACTCCTATTGTCACAAGGAGTATGTGAAATAAACCCAAGAACCTACCATGCTATATGGCTTCCAGGAAATGGAAAGTTCTTATTGCTATTGTTATTGCTACTACAAATAATAATGGGTCAGCATTGACAGGTGCATTAGCTCACCCCGGCTGCAAAACCTACAGTGAAGAGACACTGTACTAAATAGTAAGTCAGAAAAAACAGGAAATACCCTCTGCATATGAGGTTAGGGTGTCATCTATTGTCATCAATGTCGTGACAGGGCAATGCAGTGTATCTCTGGAGTAAAAGGTGACATATCCATTAGCGCAAGATAAGCAGCCACTAAGAATTATGAGTCTGTGCAGCCTTCTAAAAGGGTTAATGTACCATGAACTTATGTCTGCTACAATCATAGACCAAAATGTACTATGCAACACAATCAATATTATAAAGGACCAATGTCAGGATTACCAGCTAAATGCCCACTGGATGGAAAGTCTTTTAAATGGTGACATCTATGGGGTTATTACTTTTCTTATGCTGGGAAGGCAGACTGGATTTCAGTCTTTCCAAGTTTATGTTAACTTCCTGTTGTTATTGCAATATATTATTAAACTCAGAGACTTACCTGACACAAACTTACTACCTTACAGCGGTGGAGGTCAGAAGTTCTAAAATCAAGGTAGCATCAGCAAGGATGGGTTCTTTCTGGAGGTGCTAGGACAGAACCCTTTGCTGCCTCCTAGGGGTGGCTGCCGCCAGTCCTTGGGTCATGGCCTCATCCTCCATCTTCGATTCCAGCACTGTAGCCTCGTTTACTCTGATTAGGATCCCTGCTTCCACACTCACATCTCCCTCCCTGCCCTGACCCTACTGCATGCCTCTCACAAGGACTAAAGGGACTTGTGACTACACCAGGTCCAGGCTAACGTCCTTAACTTAATCATGTCCACAAGGTTCCTTTGTCATGCAAAGTAACACCTCATAGATCAGGGATTAGGATAAGGCTATCTTGTGGGGTGGAGAGGGAAGAGCATTATTTTATCTCCCCCAGCACCTAGGTTAATAAATTTACAGATAAAATGCTTCAAATATTGATGATTTTAAAAGTGACTCAAGGGGTGGCTATTACAGCAGTTAAGAAGACACTTGCACTCCCTATCAGAGCACCTGAGCTCTGCTCCTGATTCCAGCTTCCTGCTAATGCACAGTAGGAGGAGATGGTGGCTCAAGGACTTGGGGGACCTGGATGGAGGCTCCCGGCTTCAGCTTGGCCCACCCCAACTGTTGCAGACATAAGGGGGAGTGAACTAGGGAATGAAAGATCTCTGTCTGTCTGTCCCTGGTGTTGTGTGTGTATATGTGTGTAAGTCCTTTTCAAATAAAACGGGAATAAATAAGTAAAGTGACTCACATTATTAAAATGCTAACAGAAAAGAATTCTTAGCTCCCTAGTAATGGTCAGTGATTTCCCGGGATCACTTGAAATCAATTCCCAGACTTTCCAAACAATTAATGTGTCTGAATTTTATCTAAAGAGATATCCATTCATTTCTCTCCAATGAAACCACATTTACCTTATTTATAACTTGACTACATGAATAAGAGTGCTAGTACTCCAAACATATAATTTGCTTTATACAGATTAAGATACTGCCTCATGCTTTGCAACAAAGAAAAGATTATAAAATTCTTCCAAGATGGCATTCAGAGAGGAGGCAAGGGCAGTACACTCAGCAAAACCAAAATGCTTTATGGAACAAGAACGGGCTGACCCGCCACGCTCATCAGACTGCACTTTTCATGAGAGGGAATTCTACTCCTTCTTAAGGGGAACAAAACTCCAGGACAGCCCTCGCATCTTTACACTGAGCCCAGTTTAGATCATCCACACCGTCATCAACTTCCTGAAGACCATCAGACAGCTGAGGCTATGGGCCAAATGAACTGAATCTCAAGAAAAGCACCACCAGGACAGATGAGACACATGAACTCTGTCACCTTGGACAGGACCTGGAGTGGGGTAGGAGGTAGGGGAGACAGCCACCAAAAAAAAAAAAAAAAAAGACATAAGCTAAAGTGTGAGCACATTTGAATGCAGGCAAGTGCATAATTTTAGAACAACTGGGAGCCCCAGACACGTGAGAAGTCTGTGTTCTTCTCCATGAGCACAAGAAAGAAAAAGGCAGGAGGCCAGAAAAAGCCCTGGTTGGAGGCCACAGATGTGCAAGTGCTGAAGTTAAAAAATTCTCAGATGAAAAGACATGAAATACTACCCACGTTCACAGGCTCTTCTCTCCAAGAAAGAAAATGCTTAAAGCACCGAGGGAGGGGGATAAGAAACCTTCCCACTGCCAGGGCTCAAGCAAACATCGACTGCTCTCGGGGGAAATGTAGAAATGAGAACCTCCCACTCCCGGAGGAAGGGCAGCCAAACTTTTGGGTCCATGATCCTGCACCAACACAAACCACAGGTGTGCTCCCAGTGGGCAGGGGTGCTGGTGGCTGGGGGAGGAGGATTCTGTCAGGCATCAGGAGAGATTTTCATAGACAAAGGGGCAGACGGGCAGGAATGTTGAGAAAGACTTGCCTTTAAGCTCCAGGAGCAGAGAGCTGGCTTAAACCTAAGGTGGGGCCAGGAGAATGCCCATCTCCGTCTCTATAAACCTTGCACCCAGCAATGAGCAAAAGAAGTCCGCTGAGAGGGATGAGGAAAGACGCCTCCTCTGTGGTACAGCTACACAGGGCTCCTGGGAGCTGGGCGTGAGGCAGGAAAACTCAGACAAACCCTTTCGCATTAAGCTTGGGAGATTCAAAAAAAGTGTGGAAAATATGAGTTTATTTTGATGCAAAAAATAAATTTCCACAATAGTGGAAAATACATGCAAAAAACTGAAAGCCATGCATAGTTGTTTCATAATATGTATTTGCTGTGTATTATGGAAAAAAATTGGCACTCAAGAAAACCATCCTTTCAATTCCATTTGGCATTGTGTTTAATTTTTATTTATTTATTTATTTAAGAGATGAGAGGGGCCAGTGCTGTGGCGCCCCGGGTTAAAGCCCCAATCTGCATTGCCGGCATCTCCCATATGAGTGCCGGTTTGAGTCCTGGCTGCTCGATTTCCGATCCAGCTCTCTGCTTTGGCCTGGGAAAGCAGTAGAAGATGGCCCAAGTCCTTGGGTCCCTGCACCCATATGGGAGACCCGGAAGAAGCTCCTGGTTCCTGGCTTCGGATCAGCTCAGCTCTGACCATTGCAGTCATTTGGGGAATGAACCAGTGGAATGAAAGACCTCTCTCTCTGTCTCTCTTTCTCTCTCTCCCTCCCTCTCTGGCTCTACGTCTCTCTGTGACTCTGTCTCTCAAATAAATAAAAGAAATCTTTAAAAAGAGAGAGAGAGATGAGAGAGACAGAAACAGCAAGACAGGCTAGCAGGTCCCATCCTCGGCTCACTCTCCTCATGCCTGTGACAGCCTGTGTCTGGAACACAACCCAGTCTCCCACATGAGTGGCAGGAACCCACTTATTTGAGCCATCGCTGCCACTTCCCAGTGCCTGCACTAGAAGGAAGCTGGGAACAGGAGCTGCAGCCCAGGATTGAATATAGTATTGTAAAAAGGTAATATGACATTGGAGCAGGTGCCCAACCAGTGACTTAACTGATAGGCCAAATGCCCACCCTCAATTCCATTTTTCCATAAACTTTTGAAGTACCCTTGGTGGCTACAGTAAGCAGAGAGTAACAGTAACCTACTGTGAGAAGAATTTGAAGGGTGTGAGCCATTGAAGGTAAATATAAAGATGATAAGACCCAAGCTTAGTTGGGTTTTGGATCAGCGTAGCTCCGGCAGTGGCGGCCATCTGGGGAGTGAACCATCAGATAGAAGACCTCTCTCTCTCTCTCTCTCTCTGCCTCTGCCTCTCTGTAACTCTTTCAAATAAATAAATAAATCTTTAAAATATATATAATAAAAGATCTAGTAGAAAAGGTGAAATGAGGAGCTCTGCTTTTTTCATCATTTTTTTGAACTCTTTACTCAGAGTAGGGTTACCCTTATGAGAATAAAGGAAAATGAAAATAGATCTTTGTAACAATTAAGAGTGGGAATAGGAGAGAGAGGAGGAGGAGTGGTGGGAGCATGGGTGGGAGGGAGGGTAAGGTTGGAAGTGTCACTATATTCCTAAATCTATATATATGAACTATAAATATATAGTTTAAATAAAATTTAAAAATCAAATAATTAATAAACAGAAAGGAACCAGAGAGGTGGACAATATTTTAATTCTAATGTAAATGCTAGAAATAAAGCTGTAAAAATTCTTCACCAACCTCACCAACTTCATGGGAAAAAAAAATCAGTGAACTAGAAGATGGACGAGTAGAAATTATCCCTGCTGAATCACACATAAGAAAAAAGTGGGGCAGGGAGAGACAAAACAGCCTTGAGGGTCCATGGGACAGCACTAACCTGTTAACATCCACAGAATGAAAATCTCGGAAGGAGAGTAGAGAATAAGGCAGAAAAATATTTGAAAAAATACTGGAGAAGAATTTTGCAAAATCAGTAAGGACCACATGAAACTCCAAGCAGGTAAAACAAGTAATATTTTAAAAATGTATTTATTTATTTGAAAGGCAGAGTTAGAGAAAGGACAAGACTGACAGAGAGAGAGAGAGAGATGTTCCACCTACTGGTTCACTCCCCAGGTGGTCCCCACAGCTAGGGCTGGGCCAGGCAGAAGCCACGAGCCAGGAGCCCCATCTGGGTCTCACACGTGGTGGCAGGGGCCCAAGCTCTTCGGCCATCTTCCACTGCTTTCCCACCCCCAATTAGCAGGGAGCTGGATTGGAAGTGCAGCAGCTGGGACTCAAACCAGTGCTCATATAGGATGCCGATGTTTTTTAAATATATTTTTTTTAAAATGTTAGGTAGGAAGTCAGAAATGGAGCCTGTGTGTGTGTGTGAGAAGGGCCTGAAGACCAGCACGCACTGCGGAAGCTCCAGAAGCCCAGCATCTTGCACTTCAAAGTCCTGCTCTGACCCTGATGACCTCCCAGGTGGTCCCGGCCCTTCCCCCAAGGAAAGCTCCCAGGAGAATTCTCTCTCCTCAGGACCAAAGGGGTTACCTGATAACATGGAGCAAAAAAACCTTCTCAGACGCCCTAAGGGGCCCTAAGGGAAGCCTCCCTACTCTCCCTCAAATCTGGGGAGGAATTTGCTAATTTTCACCCGACAAACCTTTCTGCTAGGACTCTCCATCCTTTTTCCTGGAGGAGAGGGGGAGGTGGGTAAACAGAGTCCTTTACCTGGCCTGCCCAGGTGTATTCTCTCCACTCAACCACGTAACCTAGCTCTCCCCTGGTCCCAGCGACTGGGCTCTCTCTCTCTGTCCCTTCCTTCCTGCCGATGTCCTATCCTCAATAAAGCCTCATTACTCCGCTCTGTCTCACGCCTGAATTCTTTCTTGTGTGAAGACAAGAACTCCATGGCTTCCAATGCTCTCGCCCTCCAGTAACAAAAACACATCCATATACATGATATTCACACTGGTCAGAAACAAAGATGAGAAAATACTGAAGCCAGGGGGCCAGCGCTGTGGTGTAGCGGTAAAGCTGCCACCTGCAGAGCCAGCATCCCATATGGACACTGGTTCTAGTCCCAGCTGCTCCACTTCGATCTGGCTCTCTGCTGTGGCCCGGGAGGAAAGTGGAGGAATGCCCAAGTCCTTGGGCCCCTGCACCCTGTATGGGAGACCAGGAAGAAGCACCTGGCTCCTGGCTCCGGATTGGCGCAGCTTCGACCCATTGCAGCCAGCTGGGGAGTGAACCAGCAGATAGAAGATCTCTCTCTCTCTCTCTCTCTCTCTCTCTCTCTCTCTCTCTTTGCCTCTCCTTCTCTCTGTGTGTGTAACTCTGACTTTCAAATGAATAAAGAAATCTTTAAAAAAATACTGAAGCCAGACAAAGAATAAAGAATCATTACAGCTGGAGGAGCAAAGATAAGAATCACTGCGGCTCTCATCAGAAACTACGCAAGCCAGAAGACAGACTTTAAAGTGTTGAAGGGGGGAAAATGTCAGTCCAAATTTGACATTCAGCAGAAAGAATTTTCTTAGAATGAGGGAAAAAATCTTTTTTTAAACATTTTATTTATTTATTTGAGAGGCAGAGTTACAGACAATGAGAGGGAGAGACAGAGAGAGAAAGGTCCTCCACCCGATGGTTCACTCCCCAAATGGCCACAATGGCCGGAGCTGTGCTAATCTGAAGCCAGGAGCCAGGAGCCCTCTCCTGGTATCCCACGCAGGTGCAGGGGTCATCTTCCTCTGCTTTCCCAGGCCACAGCAGAGAGCTGGATTGGAAGAGGAGCTGCTGGGACTAGAACCGGCGCCCACATGGGATGCCGGCTCCACAGGCAGAGGATTAACTTACTGTGCCACGGCGCCGGCCCCCAAAAATCAGATCTTTTTCTGATTAACTATAGCTAGGAGAATTCATGAGCAATAAAAGGAAAGTTACAGGCAGGGGCTGGTGCTTGGCGAGGCAGCCAGCATCTTAAAGGAGCACTGGTTCGAGGCCCAGAAGCTCTGCTTCTGCTCCAGCTCCTGCCACCCACACAGGAAACCTGGACGGAGTTTCAGGCTCCTGGTTCTGGCCTGGCCCAGCTCCAGCCATTTGGAGAGTTAATCATCGGATGGAAGATTCTCTCTCCCTCTCTCTCTCTCTTTCTCTCTCTCTCTGGTACTCTCCCTTTCAAAGAATTAAATCTTTCAAAAAGAGAGGGGGAGAAAAATGACAGGAAGTTCTTCAGGAAGAAGATACGCATCAGATATACCCAATGAAGACCACTAGAGACTGCACAGATGAGGCTACCTGTGAAAGATGCAAATGTCATTTTCAAGAACAGCTGGCGATGCAACAACAGCAGGGCGAGTCTTACTCCGAAAAGCACCAGACATGAGGGGGGGAGGGAATCTTCTCTCACGGGGATATGACACTACAGGTGCAGAGACATAGTGGTATTACAAGATGGACTTTGATAAGTTAATGTTTCTGGACTTGAAAGTGGAGAGAATTTCTCAATTTTCAGTTCTTTCCACATCATTTCAAAGGAAAACTCAGTTAGTCCATGGCTAACACACGAAACCAAAAGCAGCCAAAAGCAAACACACTGGATGTCAACAGTGTGTAGCAGGTGCCTCAGATCCAATAGTGTGCTATCTCCCACTATGCAGCATTTCCCCACAGCTCCCCATCACTCACCTGTGTTCCCACGTTGACTTGGGAAGTGGTGCCTGCACACCTGGTGGGCACCTGAGGTGTTGCAGACTGGTGAAGCTACTAGTGTTGAACGAAATCTGCACAAACTGAGCTTTCTTCTCTGGAGTTCATTTACCTAGCAGTAAAACGAAGTCCAGGAACGGCGTGAGGGTTGATTGATTACAACCTGTGACTCCCTGGCAGAAGAGAGGAGAACAATGCTACGGAGAGGGGTTCCCTGCTCGGCGGAGTCAGCATCACTCGGGAGCTGGCTTGCAGTGCAGAACTCCAGCTAAGCCAAAGACATCCTGAATCTCAAACTGTGCTGGGCCAGAAAAACACAGGGCGCTCGGCCACAGAAGAGGGGGCCAACAGCCTCCCGATGCCCTTAAACACTGCGGGATGTGATTTCAATCTGCCCTGGGTCTGAATCTGGGCTGAAAGAGGATCTGAGTTTGCATTTGCTTTGGCGTTAGAAAACAATCCTTCACCAAGATTTCAGTTGGTAAGACATACTGTTCACACTGAATGTTTACAAACCATCTTATATGAAGTTGCATTTGGAATTTAGTAGTGTGTTTGGAATTTAGGTATTTGGCATTCAAGATGTGCGTTTAGTTACTATTTCACTAGCCAAGGAGTCACAGGGAGAAAAAACAGAGGCCTCTGGATTGTCCAAGAATTTTCCAACAGCTTAACAAATTTTGCCCTCTTAATATCTGACCATAACCTAAACCAAAATCTCACCTGCTAAAATGGCGATGAATTTTAATTGTATTGAGACATCTTTTTTCTTCAGCTAGACTGATGTGAAAATCTTACTGAGTCTGAGGGGTCAGGTGCCATCTTCTCCCCTGTCTATAAAGTAGCAATTCAATGCAAACACTTTTCAATAAAATGTCACTTAGCTTTTTCTAGAGATTTACTTACTTATTTATTTGAATGGCAGAGCAACAGAAAGAGACATCTTAAATTTGCTGATTCATTCTCCGAACGGCTGCAACAGCCAGGATGGAGTCAGGTCAAAGCCAGGAGCCAGGAACTCTATCCCACTCCCCGACATGGGTGGCAAGGACCTAAGCACGTGGGCCATCATCCCGTGCCTTCCCAGGTATCTTAGCCAGAAGCTGGATGGAAGTGGAGCAGCAGGACTCCAACAGGGCATGTTGACCTCAAAAGATCACTTTTACAGAGAAACCGAGTAGAGAATTTACAGGTGACATTTAATTCTCTCAGTCACCTTTCACTGCTTTTAAAACGAGTCTACACAAAAACCCACCACCCCTTGGTGAAAGTGAGAAAGAAAACATGTCATTGGCTCTGGGATCAACGCATACGCCCGGGCAGAAGAAAATAGCTGTCTATCTAAATGAAATCACAAGGACAGGAAGTCTCTGATTCTCCCATGAGGAAACACAGCTGCAGAGTGGACACCTGTAATCAGAGTCCCTGGGGCCTGATCGGATCACCCGTCACGGAGATGGCAAGAGCTGGTCCTGAAGGAGACACTGAGCTGTGTGTGACGTGTCCCTACCCGCGAGGCACTTTGTTGAGTGGCAAGCTAATCATTCGATCCACACGTGAAAGGTTTCCAGGCCTCTAAATGAGTCCTCCCCGTTCAGGAGGGGCACTCGCATCTCAGGGAATGAATGGCCTACTTCCCTCCAAGGCCAGGTCTCTACACTCAAAGCAGATAACCAGGGCGACTACCCAGATAATTCAGGCCACCCACATCCACTCCGGCCTGAATTATTCAAGAGAAAAAGCAACCCTCCTTTGCAGGAGCTGGTCTCCCCTGCAATTCAGGGGGCTTGAGATTCCCCAGCATTTCCTTACTGGAGACATCAGCATGGTTGACAGCCTCTGAAAAGCAGTGAGGTCACAGTACTAACGTGGCCCACTCCTTCCTGTCTCGACCTCTGCCTGGATGCCTCTCGTTTTGTTTTGCAGTCTGAACAGCAGGCTCCTTGCCGGAGCTGCACTACCTGAGACCTCAGGGAGAGACCAGGTAAACAGCAGGAGACTAAGCAGGCGGGTGGTTCAGGCCCCAGGGCTTGGGGGATTCAGAAACCTGAAGCCCTGCGAGCCTGTGCTTTGCTGGCTGCCGGTGACAGAGACCTTTCCCACACTTAGTGTCTTGTTTACTTGATTACATTTAAACTTTTTATTCCCGAATAGTTTTGGGTTTGCAGAAAACTTGTGAAGACAGTACAGAAGTGCCAGATACCACACATCCGGCCTCCTCTAGTAATGTCATGTTTTAAAGATTTTTATTTATTTATTTGAGAGGTAGAGTTATAGACAGTGAGAGAGGGAGAGAGAAAGAGGTTTTCCTTCCGTTGGTTCACTCCCCAATGGCCACAACAGCTGGAGCTGTGCCGGTCTGGAGCCAGGAGCCAGGTGCTTCTTCCTGGTCTCCAATACAGGGTGCAGGGCCCAAGGACTTGGGCCATCCTCCACTGCCTTCCCGGGCCATAGCAGAGAGCTGGACTGGAAGAGGAGCAGCCGGGACTAGAACCTGGCGCCCAAATAGGATGCCGGCGCCGCAGACGGGGATTAACCTACTGTGCCATGGTGCCAGACCCTCTAGTAATGTTTTAAGTTAGTACAATACAAGAGGGGATTTCAAAAAGTTGGTGGAGGGGCCGGCGCCATGGCTCACTTGGTTGGTCCTCCACCTGTGGCACCAGCATCCCATTGTGGGCACCAGGTTCTGGTCCTGGTTGCTCCTCTTCCAGTCCAGCTCTCTGCTGTGGTCCGGGAGGCAGTGGAGGATGGCCCAAGTGCTTGGGCCCCTGTGCCCGCATGGGAGACCAGGAAGAAGCACCTGGCGCCTGGCTTTGGATTGGTGCAACGCCGGCCGTGGCAGCCATTTGGGGAGTGAACCAACAGATGGAAGACCTTTCTCTCTCTCTCTCTTTCACTGTCTATAATTCTACCTGTCTAAAAAAGAGTTGATGGAAAATGGAATTAAGAGATAAGTTTATTTTGGTACCAAAAAATGTTTTTGAAGCCATGCATACAAGGGGTCTTCCAAAAGTCCTTGGGTCCCTGCACCCATGTGGGAGACTCAGAAGAAGCTCCTGACTGCTGGCTTCAGATTGGCTCAGCCCTGGCCATTGCAGCCATTTGGGGAATGAACCAGCGAATTGAACATCTGTCTCTCCCTCTCTTTCTAGAACTCTACCTTTCAAATACATAAATGAATGAATCTTCAAATCTTTGCAGGAACCAACCAGGTGAAGAAGAGGGTAGGCACAAGCGCAGCATGGTAGCCAGACAGCACAGTGTGTACGGAAAACAAAACGACTCGCTGATACTGGAGTGTCAAGTGTGCAGCCAGGGCTGACCCCGAGAGTGGCTGGCCCAGGAGATGAGGTCACAGCAGGGAGACCCCCATCCCACCGCAAGAGCCAGTGTTTCAAGCTGGAGCCCAGTGACCTGCAAGGACAGGTGCACAAGACAAACCACCACGGTGCTGGAAGAAATATAAAGGAGCTTCTACAGGTAGGTATGTTTTGAAACGAAAGTAACTTCATTAATACCTAACTTCAAAAAGTTCATGGAAAACAGAATTAAAAGATGTTTGTTTTGGTGCAAATAAAATTTTGAAGTCTATGCACAATGTTCTCTGTACTAAGCATTTCCATGAACTTTTGGAAGATCTCTGCTGTGTGAATTGGCATGGATTCCCCCATGCGGCCTGTGTTTTTGACACTTGTGTGTCTCTCAGTGCAGGGAGATTACCAAGGGAAGGGAGTGAGCTGCCAGCAGGCTATGACAGCACCGTCTACATGCACTCAGTTAAGAATACTGGAAGACGCTACACCCTAGTTTTATTAATCTAACACCCAAAAAGTGAGCAAGTGGCTTAAACTGACTGCAGCGAACACACACAGACATAGTAATTCCAGCAGTGATAATGCAAACAAGGAAATGACCAGAAAATGGGCTGATGGTTGTACTCTGATCTCCCCTTCAACCACATGCCAAGCTAACCTCAGTGACAATTTAATCAGATCTGGCCATGGGAATTGGTCTTGATAAGTAAAATATGGGACTTCGTTTGCTATAGATAAACAGGAATCACATCTTAGGTATGCTGCTTATTCAAATATGAGATAATGTCAACGTATCAGCTTTTCAGTACTGCAACTAAAATGCCTCACAGGCGCTTCTGAGGAAGGAAGGAGGGTTTCGGCTATGGCCTGGGAAAGCAGTAGAAGATGGCTGAAGTCCTTGGGCCCCTGCACCCATGTGGGAGACCGGGAAGAAGCTCCTGGCTCCTGGATTCAGAAGGGTGCAGCTCTGGCTGTTGCGATCAATTTGGTAGTGAACCAGTGGAAGGAAGACCCCACACACATACACGCACCTGTCTCTCCTTCTCTCTCTGTGTAACTTTGACTTTCAAATAAATAAATAAATAAATCTTTTTTAAAAATTTGGCTTGGGAAGAGAACTGGGCATGAACATTTTTAAAATGTACTTGGGGCTGTTGCTGTGGGGTAGCAAGTAAAGCCATGGCCTGCAGTGCTGAAATCCCTTATGGGTACTGATTCAAGTTCCAACTGTTCCACTTCCGATCCAGCTCTCTGCTGTGGCCTGGGAAAGCAGTAGAAGATGGCCCTGCACTGGCATGGGAGACCCAGAAGAAGCTCCTGGCTCCTGGTTCTGGATTGGCTCAGCTCTCGCCATTGCTGCCATATGGGGAGTAAACCAGTGGATGGAAGACCTCTCTCTGTCTGCCTCTGCCTCTCTGTAACTATGTCTTTCACATAAATAAATAAATCTTTAAAAAAAAAAACATACTTAGTAAATGCAATTGGGGCTGAGAATCACAGCTTCAGTCACCAAAAGCAGTTCTTTGTATATTTTATCATTAAAAGAGATTCTAGCGAAACTGAGACATGTTAAAACCCCAGTGTTTCCATCCAACTGTGTGGCAAAACTCCCGCATTGCATAATTTGTACTAATGTGAGTCTTTTCAAATAGGCACCCGCATATTTAATGCATAATGAGGAATATAAAACTGTAGGCAACACTGAAAAGCTTTAATGGTTGGCTCCAGATTTAGGGTGTTCCAGTTTTTAAATGCTTTACCAACTGCGATGACTGGACACCAACAGAATTTTGCTCCCCAAACTCAAGCAGACATCTAACCCCAAAGTCTTGTGCTAATGGTGATGCATTGATGGATTAAGGATGGAGACTTTATCCAACTATGGTGGCAGGGAGGTGGGCCCACTGGGAGGTCTTTGGGTTGTGGGGAGCAAGGCCTTGGAAGGCAGGTTTCACAGGAGGGTTGGTTGTAGCAGATGCGTGTGCTCTCTCTGCCTCTCCGCTCCAAGTGCACTGTGTGATCCTTCCTCATTGTGCCCCTGGATTTTCCCGTCAGTGCCAGTCCCAGTGGGGTTGGCTCTTGGACTGTGAACTGGGACTGTGAGCTGGATCAGAAGTGGAGCAGCTGGGACTTCAATCGGCGCCCATGTGAGATGTCAGCACTGCAGGTGGTGGCTTTACCCGCTAGGCCACAGCACCAGCCCCAAGCCAATTTTTTTTAAAGAATTATTTATTTATTTGAAAGGCAGAAATACAGAGAGAGAAGGAGAGAGAGCCAGAGAGAGATCTTCTCTCTGCTGGTTCACTCCTCAAATGGCTGCAATGGCTGGAGCTGGGCCAGGCAGAAGCCAGGAGCCAGGAGCGTCTTCCGAGTCTCCCACATGGGTAGCAGGGTCCAAGCATTTGGTCCATCTGCTGCTTTCCCAGGTGCATCAGCAGGGAGCTGGATCAGAAGCGCAGCAGCCAGGACTTGAACTTGTGCCCATATGGGATGCCAGTCCTGCAGGAGGCGGCTTAACCCTCTAAGCCACAGTGCTGGCCCCTTCCCAAGCCAATTAAACCAGAATCTCCACACATCTTTCCTTAGAAAGGAAGGAAGTCTGTAGTGATAGGACCCCCTGGAGAAGCCCACTCTCTGCATCATTCACAAGAAAATCCCCGATATACAAAGATAAAGCTAGCATTGCACAGCCTGCCACAAGAGATCATCAAGGTGCAGGCGGTTCTGATATGACACAGCATTCATAGAAACCACTACACCACACTATGCAAGACTGTGATAATACCCACAGGGCTGGGGATGGGTACTTGTGTTTGGCCCACCAATGAAGATACCCACATCCCATATTGGAGTGCCTAGGTTCAAGTCCAGACTCCCTCCAAATTCCAGCTTTCTGGGAGGCAACAGGTGATGGTTCAAGGAGTTGGGTCCCTACCATCCACGTGGGAGACTTGAATTGAGTTTCCAGTTTCTGGTTTCAGTATGGCTCAGCCCTAGCCACTACAGGAACCAGTAAACCAGCAGATGAGAGTGTCCTTTTTTCTCTCTCTGTCTCTCTTTCTGCCTCTCACATAAATTAATAAATAAATAATATAAATAATACTCTGTCTTTTTTTTTTTTAAAGAAAACCAATAGGGCTTACTGAGGACAACACTCAAAAACTTCACTAGTGACATAAAAATCTCTTTTAAAGATTTAGGCTGGCGCCATGGCTCACGAGGCTAATCCTCCACCTGCGGTGCCGGCACACCAGGTTCTAGTCCCGGTTGGGGCGCTAGATACTGTCCCAGTTGCTCTTCTTCCAGTCCAGCTCTCTGCTGTGGCCCAGGAGTGCAGTGGAGGATGGTCCAAGTGCTTGGGCCCTGCACCCACATGGGAGACCAGGAGAAGCACCTGGTTCCTGGCTTCGGATCAGTGCAGTGCGCTGGCTGCAGTGTGCCGGCAGTGGCGGCCACTGTGGGGTGAACCAACGGAAAAGGAAGACCTTTCTCTCTCTCTCTCTCTCTCTCTCTCACTGTCCACTCTGCCTGTCAAAAAAAGAAAAAACAACATAGATTTAATGAAAATGAAAGTAGTTTTTACAAGTGGTCAATGGTTAAGAAAAACACAAATACAGGGTACTCCAAATGGTTCATGGAAAACTGAATTAAAAGGTTAAGTATGTTTTGGTGCAAAAATATTGAAATTTGGCCACATTCAAATGTTCATGAAAATGCCTATCTGAAAATATACGCATTAATTGTAAACATTTTTGCACCAGAATAAGCTGATCTTTTTAATCTTTTCTTTTCTTTTCTTTCTTTCTTTCTTTTTTTTTTTTTTTTTTTTTTTGACAGCAGAGTTATAGACAGAGAGAGAGACAGAAAGAAAGGTCTTCCTTCCGTTTGTTCACTCCCCAAATGGCTGCTACGGCCGGCACTGCATAGATCCGAAGCCAGGAGCCAGGTGCTTCTTCCTGGTCACGCGGGTGCAGGGCCCAAGGACTTGGGACATCCTCCACTGCCCTCCTGGGCCACAGCAGAGAGCTGGATTGGAAGAGGAGCAACCGGGACTAGAACCTGGCACCCATATGGGATGCCGGCACCACAGGCGGAGGATTAACCAAGTGAGCCACAGCGCCACCCTAAGCTAATTTTTTAATGGCATTTTCCCACAAACGTTCTGAAGTCTCCTCATGTGTAAGAAAGTTGGAGCTGTACCTGAAAGCTTGTGGGAACAGGTGCAGAAAGGGCTGGGGCTTTGGTTTCTTGTGAAGTGGCAAAGAAGGGTCATCTGAAATTGGGTGGAAACGACAACACCAGATGTGAACAAGAGCGCCTCCCATCACACGTGAACAAGACACAGTCAACTCAGAGTTGCTGGCAGATGTTTGAGGTGTGTGTGTGTTTTGTGAACGTACTGATTCCTATGTGGGTTGATTCCACTGTTTCCTGTGCTCATTGTTTCTCATGGATGAAGCTGCCTGAGAAAACATGACGTTTGTGTGATGCTCAGAGTATTCCCTAGCAAACTGGTTGTGTGGA